>NC_089595.1:96866292-97169502 GCF_019320115.1 Miscanthus floridulus
CCAACAATCACAACACTGACTGGACTCGCCACAGCGTCTGGTCACTTTCCCTCAGCATTTCTAGGCCCGGAACAGTGGCACGGGCGTGTCCGGTCGCGCCCTAGTGCCAGCGTCCGATCATAGGCCCAAAACAGCCCTCATAGGAACACTTACCGGACTCTGTGACCGAACTCGCAGGTGCTGACTAGACTGATTTTTTTTATTTTAACACTTTTGGAAACTAATTTAAAATCTAACACGATCGGTTTTTTTAAAAACTAACACTTTTGGCCACGCCTACTGTCCTGACACGGCCAAATGCCTATGCCGCGCCATACATGGTGGCGTGGCAGAGGGCTAACATGGCGGCGACCGAAGTCGCTGGCCGCTGATGGGGCAGGGCCTGCTGTGCCACCGATCTTGGCGCGGCACTGTCGCGCCCTGATCCGTGGCGTGGCAGAGCCGAATAAAACCGACGTGGCCAGTCTCGGCCCTCGCCCGGCCCTCCATTGCCGCCTCCCATCCCTTCCATTCCTCGGCCGCCTCCCTCCCTCCTCGTCCTCGTGTAAGATAATGACGCACATTTTATTTTTGTTTGAATGGTGGATAGGTATATTATGAATGGGAGCTGTCGTCTATGGAAGATATTAGTATGATTTTATCAATGTTAAGGTTAATTATTTAGTTAGAAGTATGTTTACCATGTATATTTTTTTGCTCTAATTGTCAGTTATATTATTTTAGTTGCATTGCAAATGATTATATTTTACATTAATTTGCGTTGTTTTGATTGATGTTTAATTTGAACCATTTTATTAGATGGAAGAAATGTTTCAGGAGCAGTTATGGCAAAAATGGGGTCGTTCTAGACAATTGTACCACGACGAGTCTAGCAAAGATGCCCCTATCCCTCCTGAACTCCCTGTCCCTAACTGTGACTATGGTCGTTCGGCCGACGTGTTTCAATCGAGACATCCAGACACAGCGGCTCGTTGCTTCTACACGTGCAGTCGTTTTAATGTAAGTAATTGTTTCCGTATGTTTTTTCTTCTTCATTTGTATTACTTGGTTACTAATATTTTGTTGGAATTTTATTGTGTAGGCCCATGAGAGGTGCTTTTTCTTTCAGTGGATCGATGGTGCAGACAAGTTTGACCCTAAGTACCTCCTTTTCGACGATTGGTGGAGAGGGCGACATTCACGAGAGCACTTCGAGCGGTGGGTTCCACCTTCCCCTAACCCCCCTCCAATGACGGCTAAGGAGAAGCACTTAGCCACAATTAGACGACTCGAGGAACCTTCTCTGTGCCATTGCGGAGACCGAGCCGTGATAAACCCTGACAATACGTTGGAGTTTGTGTGTCCAAACAAGCATGAAGTAAGTGCAAAGTGTATGTGTTGAAATGTTGAGCTATATGTGTCATGTACTAATGTCATGTTATTTAGGTGTATTCAATGGCAAAGTGTCATTTCAAGGAGTGGTTGTATGGTCCTAAGAACAAATGGCCCGAAGAACCTCCAAAAGCAAAGCAAAAGAAGAAAGAAAGGTTAATTTACAAAGCACCGCCAGTTAAGTGCGAATGTGATGTTAAATCCAACTATGGTCTAGTCCCTTCAGAGCTTGGAATAGGCTATTATTGTGGCCATATGATTGACTATGATGAGGTTGGTTATTTTTGTGGTAACCATGAAATCGTATTTTGTTTCTTTTGCTAAGACATATATGATATAATTTATCGTTTGAACAGAGCACTAGGAAATGCAGGTGGGAATGTTATGATGGTCAAGCTAAGTTCTTAGATGAACTGAAGGGGAAGCAAGTAATTGCATGAAAGAGGGGATATGGACCTGACTACGTCAACCTCTTCATTAAACATCACAAAGACAAGATGCGTGAGTTTTCTAGACAACGCGATATTTGTAACCCGATCGACGTTGGGCTTGTCAAATGGAGATTGGAGAGACGGATGACATTAGAGGAGGAGAGGTCAAGGAAGGAGGCAAAGGGAGGAGACAAGAGTACATATGCAGGTCTTGAATGCGCATGTTGTTTCATTATGTGCCAGTGAGTACTTCGAAGCCTTTTTTCCATTGCCTGATTTTAAATGTAATATAGTCACGTTCCTAACTGATTGCATTTTATACATGAAGGCATTGGATGCAGCGAGGACCATGTTGCAGAGGTGGCTCATGCAAGGTATAAGGAAAAGAAGTTAGATGCGCACAGAAAGCAAGCTGGTCGCACCGTTGAATCACCGATTGTGTTGTCTAATGAGGGGGATGAGGATGAGGACGACACTGCCAGACTCAGCGAGCTCATCGCTCTAGTAGAGGTGGGCTTGCAGGTGGAGGAGGCTGAGGACGACACTAACAGACTGAGCGAGCTCATCGCTCTAGCAGAGGTGGGCTTGTAGGCAAAGAAGGCTAAGGACGACACTGACTGACTGAGCGAGCTCATCGCTCTAGTAGAGGCGGGCTTGCAGGCAGAGGAGGATGACGACACATTCTTCACTCAGGCCACAGAGGCCACAGATGAAGCAGAGGCCGCTTACTATAGGCAAAAGGCAGATCAGGGCAATGCTGGTGAGCCTAGCCACAGCAACAGGGTTGTGGTTGAGGATTGGTACTCAGATGATGAGTTGCTTACTCGGTATGTTTCTGACTAAGGGTTTTTAATTGCGCTGACTATTAGTTCCATGCTTTATTAATGATCACTGTAGCTATACAGTAGAAATTCCATTGTGTTGTCTTATATTCCATTTGAACTACTGCTGTA
Organism: Miscanthus floridulus; assembly: GCF_019320115.1. NCBI lineage: Eukaryota > Viridiplantae > Streptophyta > Magnoliopsida > Poales > Poaceae > Miscanthus > Miscanthus floridulus. The sequence continues at coordinate 96,869,048 of NC_089595.1, forward strand.
TTGTACCCATGTGTCATGTACTCGGATTACCCATGATCGATCTTAAGTGATCACATCTGTTTGTATCATGTGTTCAAAATTTCTTAAATGAACGTAATCAGGTGAAATTATCTTGAATACAGTGCCGTAGCCCACTGGTTCGGCCACGCCATAGCCCAGGTTCTGCCGCACCAGAGTCCATGGCACATTAGTGCTGCGCCATACTAAATGGCGCATCAGTGCTGCGCCATAGACGACGGCACAGCAGTGACGCGGATAGACAACATCCAGCTTCAGTTGAGTTGTTGTCGGTGCTGTATAAAACTACAAGTGATGCCACGACCATGCGCAAGTTGAAATGAACATGAAGCAAATAAATGGACGACAAGTTGCCACATAACATTTTCATTGGTTTATGAGTCTACAAGTTTTTGACGATAATATTCGTTCGACATAAGTTCGACATAATGAACTAAGTCCCTGGAATGTAAGGATCCCTCGAACGCCTCTTGGAAACCTCATCATCCGGTGGAAGAAGGGGGTCATCATACTCCACCTTAAGAAGGGGGTATAGCTAGTGTGGCATGGGAGGGGCCATCCTATTACAAATTGATAAAAAGGGTTAGAGTATTCAAATTAACAATATTCAGATTAACATTATGTAGCATTGCAAAATTTGAACTACTTGTTATTCAGTACGAACACAATATGAAATCACCTGCTACCCTCATCTTCTATGCCGGCTAGCCTTGTGACCAGATTGTTTGCAAATGGAGCAAAGATTCTTGTCACGGGTCTCATTGAAGTCTCCCCCGTCGTACATGTCTTCGTCGTACCCTCTCATAGCTTCCATGTCCCCCTTGAGTCGCTTCTTCTTCCTCCTACCCTTCCCTACCTTCATTAGATCCGGATGCGGCATGTAGTCATAACCATTATAAGGTGGCCACTATGTCAGGTCAAGGTATGGCTCGAAGCTCATCTCCCAAATACTAACGGTGTTCGAACGGAGATACAAGGGTGATATATATAGCAGATCCTCATAGTTGTACCCGTGAACCCTACAGGTCGTGATCATATGAGAGCAAGGGGCATGCATGATCTGAGGGACGTTGTAACTACACTCTACCTTTTCAAGATCAACTCGGTAGTTTCGTCCACCATAACGTTCGCTGCCCAAGCTTGTGCCACCCTTGCCCCATACACTAAAGATATGGCGGTGGGGTCCATACGACTCGGCAGTGTGTTGCTTGACCAATTCCTCAGCCTCCTTTAAATGTTTAGCTTTAGCCTTTCCAAAATGCTCCTGCTTAGCTATATTCCTCTGCGCAAGTTCCCGCCTCTTCACAAAATATTCGTTGCACTTATGAAATTAGAACTCAACAATTCCAGACACAGGCAATGATCGAACTCCGGTGAATACACGGTTGAAGGACTCTGAGGAGTTAGTGGTCATGATGCTATACCTAAAACCCTCTCATCATATGCTAATGCCCACTGAGCCTTATGTTCCATCTGCGCCTCTAACCAGGCATTTCCCGCTGCATTTACCATCTTGTCTAGTTATCTCTTTGTCTCCTTGAATTGGTGCTCTATACACACACAACATAGAGCCTTTACCTTGTCACATACCTCCTGCTTCTGCTGACGCTACCAGAAATTAGCGGCAAAGTGTCTCATGCGCCATCTATGTACTAGAGGTGGGAACCCATCTATATGCTCAGCTGTAGCATTAAGAAGCCCTACATGATGGTCCGAGACCAAACATATAGTGCGAGTTGGGCCAAGCACTTGCACACATGGAAGCCACATGAACCATGACCACGATTCATTGTTCTCTCCCTCTGCCAAAGCAAAAGCCATGGGTACTATCTGGTCCTCAGGATCAACAGCAGCAGCCATCACTAAGGTGCCCCTGTACTTTCCTGTCAGGAAAGTGCCATCAACAAGTACAACTAGCCGACAAATCTGGAATGCATGTTCCGTTTGCGCGAACGACTAGAACACACGATAAAGGACATGCCTCAATGGGTCCCAAAAAACATCCCTCCAGTGTCCACAAACCATTTCAAGCTAGGGTTGTAGTAATGCATTGCACATAAGATGCGGGGCACCCTATTGTATGCTTCCTTCCAAGTACCCCATCAAATCGCTAGAGCAATTTGCTTAGCATGCCAAGCCTTTCCATATGTCACATCATACCTAACGAATCCAGATATGGACTGTTGTAAAGAAGACACCGAGATGTCGTTATTATCATCAACGAGCCCCAATATACGATAGACAAGGTAACGTGTAGTGAGCTGCTGATGATTTTCCTTCCCCCTATTGTCTAGGCAAGTGTGGGGTTCGACAACTTTAGTTATCCTCCACTTGCCATCACTCTGTCTCTTTCATGCATTTAACCTCCACATACAATATTTTTTGCATATCACGTGGTACCTCAACTCCTAGTCCAAATGAGTGATGGTGTATGACCTATAGTGGTACACAACATAGTCCTAAAGGAAGAGTTTCATCTCTGACATTGTGTTGAATATCATCCCCTTCCTAAGGGTTTCTTTCTCATGGTTATACAATGAATTCCTACACAACTGGAGACCGGTGTCACAAACTGCCATATCCATCATGCTAACATCCCTATAGTTCGGAACGCCCATGAAAGGTACATTCTTGGACCTTAGTTGCTCAAGCTCAGTCGCTGTGTAAGGTGGTGGTGGAACATACTACTGCGCTTCTCTAATTCTGGCCCATGAATCATAGGGTGTATCATCTGCAGCCAAATCTGTGACTAGTCTACCCTGAGCCTGGACACCATGCAAAACCTCAATTGGTACTGGTAATGGCATAGTATAAACCGGTACTAGCATGGCATTAGTCGGTGTTGGCGTAGCATCTTTACCTCCTTGGTCATCATCAGAATTGTCTGAATCACTGCTAACTACATCACCGATCCTATCCTCCTCCTCCTACTCCTCCTCTTCCTGTTCGAAATTATTCACATCGAAGTCATTGCTTATACAACCTACTGCAGTTGAATGAAACTACTCCTGCATCAACTGACCATCCAAATCCATGTTACCCTGAGTTGCTTCCCCTTCGACCCCCAATTCTTGCTCATTGCCTCCAACACCATCAATGGATGGGCCGTCCTGAACACCCTGCATCCTATACCCATTCTCCACCACCACCTCAGTCATGGGCACATTGGAACCTTGGAGAACCCTAGTGTAGCAGGACTAGTCAGCAGGGTCACGCAAGGGCATGAGGACATAGTGTGCCCTAGTCTTCCCAGTATCAAACCTCCCCTTTAGTGTAAAATCACCGTCAAACTTTGCATTCAAACGGACACAAAGGTCATTGAAGCTAGGAGGTTCATCAAACCATTCCAATTCATCTTCCATATCCTCAAACATACCATCTTCTCTCCTAACACTTCCTCCATACAAAACTCTAACACAACAATCCATCTGCAAAAGCATTAAAAGAAACTTCATCATGTCGTCGAAATCGTCGTACATAATGTCTATAGTAATATTAATACATATTCTAACTATAATTGTACTAACTAATCTAATATTAACATCTATACAAGGCTAACTACAACAACTAATTAGACTAAATCCAATGTATAACTAGACTCAATAATTGTACTAACTAAACTACCTAACTTTACTACCTATACTAACTTACTATATTACCTATACTAACTAAACTAAATAACTTTACTAACTCTACTAACTATAATGTAATAATTTTACTACCTATTAGGGGAGTACCTCGTTGGAGCGCGCTAGACCAGGCCGGGAGGCGCGGGCACAGTCCTCGGTGGGCAGCCGCCGTGCGTGGCTGGAGGGGGTGGCACGCCGACATGGGGGCTCGGCGGCCGCACCGGGCGGCCGGCGACCGTGCCGTGCTCGGCGGCAGGCTGGCTGGCGTGGGCGGACACAGCCACAGCGGCCGGCGTGCTCGGCGACCGGCTGGCGCGAGCGGACGCGATGGCCAGGCAGCCTTGCTGCGCTGCTTGGGCAACGACGGCTGCTCGGCCACTGGTGGACGCGGGTAGCGGCGGTCAGTTTTATTCAGCTCTGCTGCATTTCAAGCTAGGGTTGTAGTAATGCATTACACATAAGATGTGGGGCACCCTATTGTGCGCTTCCTCCTAAGTACCCCATCGAATCGCTAGAGTAATTTGCTTAGCACGCCAAGCCTTTTTCGTACGTCACATCGTACCTAACGAATCCAGATATGGACTATTGTAAAGAAGACACCGAGATGTCGTTATTATCATCAACGAGCCCCAATATACGATAGGCAAGGTAACGTGTAGTGAGCTACCAATGATTTTCCTTCCCCCTATTGTCTAGGCAAGTGTGGGGTTTGACAACTTTAGTTATCCTCCGCTTGCCATCACTCTATCTCTTTCATGTATTTAACCTCCACATATAATATTTTTTACATATCACGTGGTACCTCAACTCCTAGTCTGAATGAGTAACAGTGTACGGCCTATGGTGGTACATAGCATAGTCCTAAAGGAAGAGTTTCATCTCTGACATTGTGTTGAATATCATCCCCTTCCTAAGGGTTTCTTTCTCATGGTTATACAATGAATTCCTACACAACTGGAGATCGGTGTCACAAACTACCATATCTGTTATATTGACATCCCTATAGTTCGGAACACCCATGAAAGGTACATTCTTGGACCTTAGTTGCTCAAGCTCAGTCACTATGTAAGGTGGTGGTGGAACATACTGCTATGCTTCGCTAATTTTGGCCCATGAATTATAGGGGGTATCATCTACAGCCAAATCTGTGACTAGTCTACCTTGAGCCCGGACACCATGCAAAACCTCAATTGGTACTGGTAATGGCATAGTATGAACCTATACTGGCATGGCATCAGTCAGTGTTGGCGTAGCATCTTTACCTCCTTGGTCATCATCAGAATCGTCTGAATCACTGCTAACTACATCATCGATCCTATCCTCCTCCTCCTCTTCCCGTTCGAAATCATTCACATCAAAGTCATTGCTTATACAACCTACTATAGTTGAATGAAACTGCTCCTGTGTCAACTGATCATCCAAATCCATGTTACCCTGAGTTGCTTCCCCTTCGACCCCCTAATTCTTGCTCATTGCCTCCAACACCATCAATGGATGGGCCGTCCTGAACACCCTGCATCCTATACCCATTCTCCACCACCACCTCAGTCATGGGCACATTGGAACCTTGGAGAACCCTAGTGTAGCAGGGACTAGTCAGCAGGGTCCGCAAGGGCATGAGGACATAGTGTGCCCTAGTCTTCCCAGTATCAAACCTCCCCTTTAGTGTGAAATCACCGTCAAACTTTGCATTCAAACGGACACAAAGGTCATTGAAGCTAGGAGGTTCATCAAACCATTCCAATTCATCTTCCATATCCTCAAACATACCATCTTCTCTCCTAACACTTCCTCCATACAAAACTCTAACACAACAATCCATCTGCAAAAGCATTAAAAGAAACTTCATCATGTCGTCGAAATCGTCGTACATAATGTCTATAGTAATATTAATACATATTCTAACTATAATTGTACTAACTAATCTAATATTAACATCTATACAAGGCTAACTACAACAACTAATTAGACTAAATCCAATGTATAACTAGACTCAATAATTGTACTACTAAACTACCTAACTTTACTACCTATACTAACTTACTATATTACCTATACTAACTAAACTAAATAACTTTACTAACTCTACTAACTCTACTATAATAATTTTACTACCGATTAGGGGAGTACCTCGCTGGAGCGCGCTAGACCGGGCTAGAAGGTGCGGGTGTAGTCCTCGGTGGGTAGCCGCCGTGCGTGGCCAGAGGGGGGTGGCACGCTGGAGCGGGGGCTTGGCGGCCACACCGGGTGGCCAGCGGCCATGCCATGCTCGGCGGTGGGCTGGCTGGCGTGGGTGGATGCGGCCGCGGCGGTCGGCGTGCTCGGTGGCCGGCTAGCACAGGCGAACACGGCGGCCAGGCAACCTTGCTGCGCTGCTCGGGCAACGATGGCTGCTCAGCCGTTGGCGGACGCAGGCAACGACAGTTGGTTTTATTCGGCTCTGTCGATCAGGGCGCAACAGTGCCTTGCCAAGATTGGTGGCGCGGTAGGCCCTGCCCCATCAGCGGTCAGCGACTTCAGTTGCTGCCACGTCAGCCCTCTGCCGCGCCACCATACATGGCGTGGCACAGGCATTTCGTCGCGCCAGGGCAATAGACATGGCCAAAAGTGTTAGTTAAAAAAACCCGACCATGTTAGATTTCAAATTAGTTTCCAAAAAGTGTTAAAATTAAAAAAAATCACTAGACTCACGTCCGGTCCAGCATCCGGTCAAAGATCTTTCATCGCTGAAACGACAATAACTCTTAGCTCTGAACTTCGATTTTGATGATCTTGGACATTTTGAAAAGATTATTCAAAGGGCTACACATACCACTTAAATATTTGATTCAGAGCACAATGAATCAATGTATAATTCCAATCTAAGATCCATCACTCCTCTTTTCCAACGCAAGTTTCTCCAGAACTTCTCCAACTTCTCCTTTCTAAATGTGCCAACACCACCAAGTGTATAACATCATGTGCAAGTTAATTAGCATTTTCACAACCATTTTTTCAAAGGATTAGTCACTCATCTCACCACACCACTCGATCCTTGCAATGATGCAAAGTAAGATCCCTCGAGTGGCACTATATGACCGATATGCAAACAAGTTTGCCCCTCTTGATAGTACGGACATCTATGCTAGACCTAGTCATAAACTTCTCTACACATCTATGACTAGTGAAATGAAATGCCTCTACAAATATACCTTTGCCTTGCGCATTCCATTCCATCTCCTCCAATATCGATGCAATACATGCACCAACACAATCAACAAATGATATGATCCACTTCATATCATCACGAGACCTTATTGGTTCATCGATCTTGACATCACTTACTCTTCACTGTTGCCTTCATCCATCAGCACCAAGTCCTGCTCAAGCTTCATCCACCACGCGTTCCATCGCTCCAAAGCCTCCAACTACCCCTTCACTGCTTGCAACCGGTCCATCAAGTCAAGTCTTGTCTTGATCTTCTCCACCTTAGTCACATGACCTAATGTCAATGTCTCATATGCAATGATCTCCTTCATCACATGTGTGAGCCTTACAACATATCTAAGCCATTTCCACCTCCATGGCATGTGTTGCTCACACAAGTGTTCTTGTGGACTAATCACCCTATGTATATCACATTTATACACATTAGTCCACCTAGGTTGTTCACTCAATTACCAAAACCAAACTAGGGACCTTTCATCTATGCTATTCAATAATAGGCCTTCATTTAGTGAGTTGGTTGCAAGGGTTTAGGAGGAGCTACATTGCCATGGGGATGATGATGATGGCATCACTAGTTGAGGGTGTACTTTCACCTAGGTTCCCCTCCCAATGGGGTGTAGGGATCAATGGGAGAACTATGTGAGATCGGCTATGAAGATCCAGTTGCAAAGTTTGGATGTGGTTGTGCATCGGGTGTTACTTGATCCCATCCCTGCATGGGTTTTTCCCGCTAATGGGTCAGTAGACACACTTTGATCCTCCTCGTCCTAGAACCTGATATGGATGTTGAGGTTGCGCCTTCTATGGTTCCTGATGCTCAATCTGCCCTCAATGAGGTCCATATTTCTAAAGCAGTTGGAGATGATTGTCGGACTCATGATGTTGTGGCACATCCTCCTTAGGAGATCTCTTTGACACATAATCATTCGAGTAAGTATCTTATCCGCATCATTATTTGGAGCTTACCCCCTTCGTTTCATCCTTTTTTCTCATCCTTTCCTCGTATTTCTACTTATGTTGCAGGAAACATTCCTAAAAATGTGGATGTGCCTCCTATTGCTACGCAAGTGCAATGTGAAGATGGATTTCGTGCCTCCAATAGTGTTGAAATTATGAATGATTTGGGGCCTTATGAGATTGCAAGGGCTGTTGATTCTGATGATGATTGGCCTATTAGAGAGCTGACGGAGAGTGATGTTGAGATGTTGAGGCGTATTTTCCCCTAGCCATCGTGATCCAAGAGTTCATGAGTTCAGCGATCTTGCTTATTCCAATCAAGCAGTTTGTAGAAGGACTGAGATGATGAGCTGCTAGAAGCTCCTGAGGTCAGCCCTAGCATGGTAATTAAGAAGGGAAGGGTTTTCAAGGACCTCCCTGCATTGAAGAGGTGGTTCCAATCAGTTTGCAGTGATACACAAAAGACCATACAAGGTCCTGCATTCATATGCGGAGCAGCGTTATATAGTTGTTTGTGACAAGGAACGCTACTAATGGAGGGTTTGTGCAAGGAAGCAAAAGGTCACCAAAAAGTGAAAGATCTCAAAAGTTGTTAGGCCACACACTTGTGCTGAACATGAGCTCACATTGAACCATCAGGTAAGTTGACATCTACCCTCATTGCTAAGCGGTTGATGGGAATATTGCAGAGAGAACCCAACATGAAGGTTAGAACAATTATAAGGACTGTTAAGGCGTTGTATCAGGGTTATGTGATAACATATGGTAATGCTTAGAGAGCTATGTAGCATGTGTGGAAGATGATATATGGGGACTGGGAGGATAGGGTATGAGTAGCTTCCAGTACTTTTTAATGCAATCACAGCGGTAAATCCAGGCATGCATTATGAGTACGTCCCAAAACCAAACGCATGGAAGGATGGGAGGCAGATATTCTTCCATGCTTTCTGGTGCTTCCCTCAGTGTGTTAAGGCCTTTAGGCATTGCCATCCCATCTTCTCCATTAATGGTACATTCCTGATTGGCAAGTACTAGGGCACACTTCTTATAGCCATATCTTGTGATGCAAACAACAAGTTGGTTCCTTTGGTATTTGCTTTGGTTGAGAAGGAGAACAATGACAACTGGGGATGGTTCTTGTGGCAAGTATGGATACATTTGGTTGGGCCTAGTAGGAAGGTTGGCGTCATATCTGATAGGCACAATGGCATACTTCATGCCTACAAGAGCAGATAGAGGGGTACGCACCTTTGCACCATCATTGGTGTACTCGGCATCTTGCCAAGAATCTACTCTAGAAGGATGGTGTGAAGGATAACTTTGATCTGTTCCAAGAGGCTGCTCGATAGCTTAATGACAAGTACTTTCAGAAAAAGTTAGAGTAGGTCAGAACCGTATAAAATGTAGAAGGTAGACAATGGCTGACAGGATTGATGAGAGATTTGGAGAAATGGACAAGAGCTCGAGTCATTCAATAAGTTGCTATTGGGGATACATGGTATGCCCGTGAATGCTATCATGTAGTTCACCTTCTACAAGCTTGTTGCTTGGTTCAATGATAGACATGCCCATGCAATGAAGTTGCAGAGTGTCGTAGAGAGATGGGCACCAAAACCAAAGGAGCACCTAGAGAAGGCAAAGGAAAGGGATACCACATATGAGGTTCGTTGTTTCAACAACGCCATAGGGACTTATGAGGTCAAGCATAGGAGTGATACAATGTCCGACTGGTGAGGTCCGAGAGTTGAGGGTGCATGTGGTGGTTCTTCAAGATTTCTCATGCACTTGTGGTAAACCAAGGCAATACCACTTTCTATGATCTCAATTGGTGGCAGCAACTAGGCATCACAACTATGATAACGAAAGTAGGATACCTCATGAGTTTAGTGTCAACACGCTTGTGCACACATGGAGCACCTGCTTTGTACCCTACTAGGACCCCGAAGAGTGGCCTCCATATGATGGGCTAAAGTACATTGTGGATCCAGGTTACCATCAGAACATGTGTGGATCTAGGAAAAGGACGAGGCACAAGATGGTTATGGATCGGATTCCTAGAAGAACGAGGCATGAGAGAGGAACCCCATTTCTTACTGACCATAAGCAGTACGAGTGTGGCAAGTGTAGTAGACTGGGCCACAATTCATGCACTTGCCATTGGTATATTATTGAGGTGCAACTATTGGTTGTTTCATTATTTCATGTTTATCGTATTGCTCCCATTAATTATGCGTGTCTCAATTTATGCTTCTAACTGTGTCAATTACTTATACATTTCTTAGTTTATGTTTCATTATATATTGAATTTCCATTTTGTTGACTTTCTTTTTTTATAGGATGGCACAGTTCCACCTGCTGGACCCGGCCTACGACTGAGCACCACCTAGGACGTCTCAAAGCGGGGGGATCCAGGTAATAATCTTTACTTGTTCAAATTATTGTAATGACAAGCATATATGTGTTCATGGAGTAACATGGAAGACCATGTTTTATTCCATTCAGGAGCTTCCCATCCTTTGTCCTAGAACCCACAACGGGTTCTTGGACATGCAGTACGACGATAGGTACACTCCTTTCCTACAAAGAGCTGGCCTAGATGTCATCTCTTTTTAGGTTCTCCGTGGGTTGCCCATGTTGCAACTCAGTAGCCTTAACTGCACTGGTTGACATGTATTATCCTCAAACATTACCTTCCTTCATACTGGATTTGTTCATGCACTTGCCTTTTTGACATGTAATCTTGCTTTGCCTAAAATGTAGGTGGCGGACCGAAGACTCACATCTTTCACTTGTCCTTCGGAGAGATGACAGTTACGCTCTAGGACAGTCAGAAGATGCTAGGTCTGAGGATTCATGGCAATGCAGTGACTGGGCCATGTAGGTCTGAAGGTTGGAGAGCATGAGTAGAAGCCTTCCTTAGGCGTGAGGTTCCTAGTCGTGAGCAAGGAGGTCGCACTTCTAGAGTTCTAATCTCCTGGCTCCAGCAAGAGTTCACATAGTGCCCTGAGGAGGTAGATGATGAGACATTTGGGTACTACTATAGGGCGTGGATCCTACATCTATTTGCCTATGTTCTCTTCCTCGGCACAACAGAGGACACTATGTTGTGGATGTGGGTCCACTACCTCACTGACTAGGACCAGACATGTTAGTATAGTTGGGGCTCTATAGTGTTGGCATTTCTTTACTGGCAGCTTTGTGAGGTGTTTCGTCAGATTTTGGCCTCAGCCTCACTTGGTGGATGTGTTTACCAACTCCAGTTGTGGATGTGGGCTTGTCTATCAGTTGGTCTTCCCAAGGTTCAGGCTCATCATGAGTGGTTCCTAGGTGTTCCTCCACATTGAGAGCCGACATTTGCGTACCTTTAGGACTAGGTTAGAGTTTGGCACATGAGGTTAGACCAGGCATACATTGAGTTCATGAATGAGCTAGACACGCTCATGGCCTCAAGTGTAAGTAAATATTATTTCCCATGCTGGATTCAAATGGTTTAGCATAGCATCTAACATCTTGTTTTGAACTATTGCAGGTTACGTGGGAGCCATACGATGGACAGGGGGCACTTCCTTTTTCATTGAGCAACATGTGTGGGTGGGATGAGGACCTCTACGGGATGAGGTGCCCTCTGCTTCTATGCTATCGAGTACCACCTGCCACACAGAGTTGCACGCTAATTTGGTCTACGGTAGCTTTGGCCACCAAAGCCGTTCTCTACTTCAATTGACTTACAGAAGTAAGTGCCCTGCTATTTGAATTGTCCCGTTGTAGTCCATTTGCATTAGATCCTATATAAGATGAAGTAATCATGACATACGTGCACTTTTAATATGGTCATATATATGGATTGAGATGAATGCGGTACATATTTGTATATGTGTATGTGTATGAATTGCATATATTCATGTCATATTTCTATATGGTTTTCATCAAAAAACAAAGGAAACTTTTCCAAAATTTGTTGTAGAAATTTGTATTACTTCGTATTAAAACTTCACTAACGATGGCATACATTACATGCAGGTTTGACCGTCAAAAGAATTGGAAGATTTTTGATTGGGAGAAGCAACACCAATCATACATTGAACATTGGGAGTTGTTGCAAGCCAACATGGATGAGAACGATGAGCCGCACATGAACCATGAGCATAGGCGCTACCAAGCTTGGTACCAAGGCACGACACGTTGCAGGTTGAGGCAACAATGGACATAAGAAGATAACGCCGACATCGAGTCCTCCGACGATGAGGACACGGCGTATGACCAAACTACTAGTGTAGGAACGTAAGTGGAGGTAGCACCAATCTTGGATAGAGTGGTAAGTCATTTGCCTTAGTTTTCTCTATTGAGTTGCATACCGATACACATTTTTTATGTCTCTCTAAGTTGCTATTGTTTTCTTTGTTGCAGGGCAACACCCTCAAATGCTCCGTTCAAGACATTGAGTGCTTCTGTTCGAGAGTCAGGGACAACGACACGCATAACTTCCTAGACGTAAGCTTCTAAAAAGCAAGTAAAATATTATTACATTAAATTCTTTCAGTTAACATAATTTTATACAACAGAGACTGGCACGTCGGCTACACCAAGCGGCTGCTTGTTGTGATTGCAGGACAGCCACAATGTTAGATGTGCATGTTCCTTCCGTAGGCTTGGGAGCCTTGGGTTCATTGAGCCACGCACGTACATGTTCCATAGGCCACGGCTTTGCGTACGAGGACGAGGATGAGGACGACGAGGAGCTGGACCATCTCAGCTATAGGACGCCCCCCCGACTCAACCTACACAACCTGGAGGCACTAGGCGACGTCATCCACCTGACCCTTACACTCTAGGCACCGACGCTCTTGGCCATAAGGGTAAGGGTAAGACTAGGATGCAGTGAGGGCTTGTGGTAGACTCTGTGATAGATGTTTTTATGGACTATTATGGACTTTGTGGACTTTTGTTATGGACTACTATGTATTATATGGACTATTATTATGGACTTTATGGACTTCTATGGACTTTATGGATTATAATTATGGACTATGTGCACTATTAATATGCTTATGTATATGGTTTCAAATGAACGTGGTATAGATTGAGGTTATATATTTATGTCATATTTGTGTATGGATTGCATCAAAAAATAGGGGAAACTCTGCCAAAATTTTCTGCCTAAAGTACATTTGTGTAGTGCACCTATAGCATCTAGCCTTTATAGTGATTTATCATATCACCGTCGAATACGCTTTTTAGTAATCGAATCTAAGCTTTTTAGTGTCTTTCAAAATAGGCTTTTTAGTGATACCTAGTAGGCTTCTCATGAGCATTTATGTCGTAATACAACAGCTACTAAATCTACATATGCCTATATATACGCAATGCTGGATGCATTGCTACTCACTTCAAACCAGTTTTTCATTTCGCTTAGAGTAGGAATGTCTGGAGGGTCATCTAGAGGGAAGGGTTTTAGAACCAAGAGAGGAAAGGGGGGGACTGAAGGGAACTCCTATTGTGTGGAAGGGATCTCTTGGTTCTGATTTCTTTGAGGAACCAGTGTATCAGTTTTCACCATGAGAGCAAGAGTGATTTCACCAAAGAGAATCCCTCTCAGAGGATACGATAACCGAAAAGAAGATTGGCCAAAATGTATGCATGGTGAGGACTATTTAGTGCAGATGTTCACCGAGGGGATGGATGGAGGTCTCACTTCTTCAAATGCCCACGAGCAAGGGTAATTTCTACTACTATTCATTTCTTAAATGTGTTTCTCAATTTTACTACAACTTACAAGAGATATTTATTATAGTCTTCTGAGTCCGAAGAAAACTATGGATTCACTAGGTGGGTTCATCTTCGTCCAATTTATCTGCATTAGCAGTGCATCTACTACATGTAAGACCGTATCTTCGATCTAGAAAGGGAAGTTAGCAGAGGTTACAAGGATGACAACAACAATGGTGCCGGTTCATAGGAGCCACTCTGCCCTAGTCCATATTGCAATTGCCCTTTCCACAAGAAGAAGGGACCTCCGCCGCCACCATCGCCACCACCACTGCCAACAATGGGAGGATACTATGGAGAAGGTGCAACACAATTTGCTATGTGGCCACACTACTAGGAGGAACCTATCTTATTCACATGCCACATCCATGTGTTTATTGTTTGGGTTAATTATCTAAGGCATGTTAGGTTTAGTCGAAGGACCTCTGTACCCTTGTTTGGTACATATTCTCACATGCCATTTCATGTGCTTATTGTTCACTTCAATTACCTAAGATATGTTAAGTTTAGTCCCGGACCTCTATACCCATCATTGGTATATGTTCTCACATGCCTTTTCATGTGTTGTACATGTCGAATTATGTAATGCACTACTTCGTTAGATTTTATTTGCATTACATGAACTCATTTCACTACCTCCGCAATATTAAACTAAATATTATGACCATAAATAATGAAAACAACAACACAATGAAAAATACAATACTAGGGCACAGTAAACAACACAATAATAATAGAAGTACATGGTGACAAACTAAATAACACAGTACATGACCTAAGTACGTCCATACTTAAAGTGCATTACATGACAATACAATGAAAACTCCAAGACCAGACATCATTGTTCATGAATAAACCATAGAACTAGCAAGTAATGGAGACTATTGAGTGTAGCGAGGCCACTGTGGTAGAACCTCCTAAGTTATAGGGCCCACATGCATCTGTCTCTGTTCGACGACCTTCGACAACTATGCATATGTTTCCATTAACTTAAAAAGACTGTCGGGTGTCCTCGGGGAACCCCGAATCATCCACGATTTCTGAGCAGGATCACGTTACAGAGTCATTGCAGTATTATAACATTTATTCAAATATATACATCAGAGTAAAAACAGCGGAAGTCTTACGATAACATAGTTTACAAACTAGTTGTTTCAAAACTTACAAACTAAGTTCGATGATTATTACAAACCATAGTAGTAGTGGAGTGGCATAAATAACATATACTTAACACACAAAATAAACATCTTGCCCAAGGATCACACATTTACTTCTCGTCGTCAGAACGAACGATAGTTATGCAGCACGATCCAAAACAGATCTGCTCATGAGGCTCACCTGCAACAAGGGGTCAACGAACCCTGAGTACAAAAGTACTCAACAAGACTTATCTGAAATATTAACTGATAAACTCAGTAATGCAGGCTCAGGGATTCAAGGTATAGCTTTAACAATGATCAAAGTTCTTTTGCGTAAAAAGCTCTTTTAACAACCTTCTTTATATAGAAAACTTCTCGAGAATTATATACAAAGCTGACACGGTCCGCACTGAGATCATGAAACTTCATATCCAACACCTTCACAAGCTTTATTCAAGTTCTGGTTATTAATTCTACGATGATGAACAGTGAGTTGAGTCTCCATAACCGAGGAGCAACGACGATTCGAACCGATTAAGACCTAGCTGGGAATTCCAGACCACACGACATATGCAGGTCCCCGACCTACATATACCAACCTACCCTCGGATCCTCTAAAACAAGAATGGGTCCGCGCCACCCGAGAACACAGTACTCCACCATTCCAGCCCATGGCCACGTGGGTACACGCTATTCCCGCCATCTCTCCACTCCTAGTGCGCGAGTAGCCATTCTCGTAATAGAATTGCCAAGTTCAGGCTTACCAAAGTATGTGGTTAGTACTACAAATTCTCACCTCATGCAATTCAACAACGGACGTGCCTTAATCGACATAGGCGGAAAGAACCCGCTCACAAGACCTCCATGTCTTGTGGCTCACACACACCGAGTCCGCCCGGTCTAGATTTATTACTCCACATTCCCATATCACATGCTAACATAGTTAACCAATGTTCCGTTTAAAACTTGCAGGTAACAGGTAGTCACCCGACTTTCTTCGTTCTATGCATAGCTAAGCAAGGCTAGGCATACACGAGTTTAAAACTGGTAATATGGTAAATATGGAATAACAAGGGTGGTAATGCACCAATTAGGCTCTTACTTAACTCCTAATCACTTAATGCAGTAACGGAAAGCAAAAGCGAAATTAATTTATAAAACACAAGGTAGGGTTGTATGCATCCGGGGCTTGCCTTCGTTGACGGAAAAGTCCGGTTCCTACGACGTTACACAAGTATTCGATCCGACCTCAACAGACGGATTAACCTCCTCGACAACTTGATTAACTACCATGTTCTCACCTTCGTTCACTATACGTAATAACAATGCCGTGTTTAACATGATGCGGAATTCAAAACATGATGCTCGATGATGGATGCAAAATCAATAATTTGAATACAATTTTCCTTCGCGGTACAGTTGCAAGTCAAACAAACTAAATCTTTTTCGTAACACATACATCAACTGCCAAGGATCATTAACAACAAATGACCCAAGGTCATCACTCAATCCAAAATTCCAAACAAAAACCTAAATCATTAAAGGTTACTATTCGCTTTTATGAATTAATTATTTAATTCAAAATTATGAAATAAATCAACTTATTCCGATTGAGCTCAAAATTTTAGTACATGTTTATTACATGTTAACTAAGTGGCAAAACAAATTTCATAATTTTTAGATAAATAAATAAGCCTAGAAAAATCCTGGAAATCCATTTATGAATAAATTGAGCAATTTTTATCACATTTAAAAATTACTGAAAAACACTATTTCATATTTTTCTTAAATACTATACATCTCAGAGAAGTCACACAAAATTTTTCATAATTTTGGGAGCTCTAAATAAATCTACACAAAAATAACAAAAACAGACACTATTCATTCAAATCTGAAAATAGAAAAATCCATTTGAACGCTGAGTCACTGACATCAGGTCCCACATATCATCTCCTACCTCCCGCGTGTTGACTACGACGACGACGGCGCTGACCGACGCAAACTCACCGACGGTGAGTCCAAAGGCGACGGACAAGGTACCAAAATGACCACATCATCACGGCGCATCGACTGAAGGCACTAGCTAGACGAATTACTACGAGTTACGAGCTTGGCGTCGGCCATGGCGGACGCGGTGGCACGGCAGTGCTACACCGGCGAAACGAAGCCGAAAACGGGGAAACAGAGGGCATGGGAAGGTCCAGTATCTCACCACGAACACGTTCAAGCAAGAATTAAGGCCGGAGAAGCAACGGTGAAGCGGAGCGGCGTTCACAGCGATCACGGCGGTGCGAGCAATGGCGACGGCGGTGTTCCAGTGGCTGTGGTGGACAAAACGAGCAATCAACAAGATATTAAGCACCACGGCATCACGGAGAAGCTAAAACAATGCTTCCCGAGATCAGAAGCTCACCGTAGAGTACTGGCCACGACGGCGCTCGCTCGACGGGGACTCTGCCGGCCACGAGGAAGAAGAGCGTGGTCAGCGAGTTCCCGGCGAAATCAGCCGACCACAGTTGGCTGGGTGGATGCGCAAGAGAAAGACGGAACTGGGACGGCCTTTACCAAGACGACCACGGCGCTAGGGAGACGGTGCGGGCTCGCCGGAGCTATGGCGGTGGCGTCGGGAAAACAGAGCAAGAGAATAGGGCCAACGGCGACGGCCTGGGCTAAATAGAGCAGCCCAGAAGCGCAAGGAAGCTACGTTGTGGCCTTCACCGCGCCAGCGTGACGCCAAAGACGGCCACGACCGCGCCTGGAAGCAAACCGAAGGTCACCGCCGGTGTAGCCTGAGCGGTGAGTACTGTTCATCGAATTTACAAAATTGCCCTCCAGTTTGAAACTCAAATTACTCCCAAATTTTTGCAACAACTCAAAAATCTCCAAAAATAAAAGTTGTTCAAAATCAAAAGTTCTACAACTTTACTTTTATAACCATCTCCTAATTCGGTCTAGATTTTAAATGAACTTTTGAATTTGAATAGGGAAATTTACCGAATTACGCCTTTTTGATTTACTCAAAAATTTTCTAAACAACTTGAAAAACTCCAAAAACAAACTTTGTATAACTTGCCAAGCTCTACACTTTTGCTTTAAGGCTCAACCCCAAAATATGCTTAGATTTTGAAATGGATTTTCAGGGTAGGATTTTCATGTTGAAACGCGGGGTTTTCTCGAAAAATTCAAAACCCAGACAAACTTTGAACTTGAGTCAAACAATACAATTCAACACTCATTACACAAATGTAAACTTGTTTTAGTAAATGCACATCAAAGTTTTCACCAAATGCCAAATGCTTTGCAATGCATATGATGACATGTCAGATTTTAATATTTAAACACCCGTGGTGTTACAATCCTTCCCCCTAAAAGAAATCTCGCCTCGAGATTCAAAGCCATAGGGTAAGTAATGGAAAAGGAAATGTGTCGCGAGAACACATACAAACTCTGTCCATAAAACAGCTGAGGTCCCTTTTACAAAACACAACATGTAGCTACCGAGCTCAACTAACATTACTCGATTTATATTGACGCTAAAAATTCGGGAAACTTTTCTAACAAGTAATCTTCTGATTCCCAAGTAGCTTCCTCTTCTGAATGTTGATTCCATTGTATTTTATAGAACTTGATTGTCCGTCTTCGAGTAACACGATCTTTCTGATCTAGCACTCGGATAGGATATTCGGAATAAGTCAAATCCGGTTCTAGTTCCACTCCTTCCACTTCAACATTCTGTTCAGGCACTCAGAGACACTTCTTCAATTGAGAAACATGGAACACATCATGCACAGCTGCGAGATGTTCAGGTAATTTCAAGCGATATGCCACTTTTCCATACCTCTCCAAAATTTGATATGGTCCAATATATCGGGGTGCCAACTTTCCTTTAACACCAAAACGGGTAACTCCCTTCATTGGTGACACTTTCAGATACACAAAATCTCCTTTGGTAAATACCAATGGTCTCCGTCTTCTATCCGCATAACTCTTTTGTCGGGATTGAGCTATTTTCAAATTACTCTGTATTTGTCTAACCTGGTCTTCTGTTTCTTTCACAAGGTCAACTCCAAAGAATCTTCTTTCTCCAGGTTCAGACCAACTCAATGATGTTCTGCATCTACGACCATAGAGTGCTTCAAATGGAGCCATTCTAATGCTTTCTTGATAACTATTGTTGTATGAGAACTTGGCCAAAGGTAAGCATTCATCCCACTTATTAGAATAGTTAAGGACACAACACCTTAACATATCTTCAAGCACTTGATTAACTCTTTCAGTCTGTCCATCAGTCTGCGGATGATAAGCTGTATTATACAGAAGTTTAGTACCCAACGAAGAATGCAATTGTTTCCAAAAGTTGGAGACAAACTGTGTACCCCTATCTGACATAATAGTCTTGGGTATTCCATGGAGACTCATGATTCTTGCTAAGTACATTTTGGCATATTGAATCGTAGGATATATTGTCTTGACTGGAAGAAAATGCGCTGACTTAGTGAGTCGATCTACAATAACCCATACTGAGTCAAATCCCTTTGAGGTCTTGGGTAGACCAACAATAAAATCCATACTTATGTCCTCCCACTTCCAAAAGGGAATAGGTAATGGTTGTAATTCACCAGCAGACCTCAAATGTATAGCTTTCACCTTTTGACAAGTATCACACTTTGCTATGTATCTAGCAATCTCTATTTTCATTTTAGTCCACCAGAATCTTTGCTTCAAGTCATGGTACATCTTGTTACTTCCCGGATGGATTGATAACCTAGTAGCATGTGCCTCATCTAGAATTGACTGCCGCAACTCAGGAACTTTTGGTACCACCAGGCGATCCTTGAACCACAACACATCTTCATTGTCAATACTAAAGCATTCCGCTTTTCCCTTCTTGACTCTTTCCTTGATATGGGCTATACCCTTGTTTTCCTTCTGAGCAGCAATAACTTGATCTCGAATAGTGGCTTTAACAATTATGTTGGTCAAACTTCCTTGTTGAATTACTTCTACATTCAACTTTTCCATTTCTTGACATAAATTCAAACCTATTGTTCTCACTGTCAGACAATTGCAATAACTTTTGCGACTGAGAGCATCTGCAACCACATTTGCTTTACCAGGGTGATAATGTACTTCCAAATCATAATCCTTAATCAGTTCTAACCATCTTCTTTGTTGCATGTTCAACTCTGACTGAGTAAAGATATACTTTAAGCTTTTGTGGTCTGTATACATATGACACGTATTACCAAGCAGGTAATGCCGCCAAATCTTCAGAGTATGAACCACAGCTGCTAACTCCAAGTCATGAGTCGGATAGTGTTCTTCATGTTGCTTAAGTTGCCTAGATGCATAGGCAATGACTCGGCCTTCTTACATCAACACACATCCAATACCAATACCTGAAGCATCACAATAAACATCAAACGGCTTCTCGATGTCAGGTTGGGCTAACACTGGTGTAGTAGTCAACAGTGTCTTTCAAAGTCTAGAAAGCCTCTTCACAATCTGATGACCAGACAAACTTAACTTGGTTCTTCAACAATTCAGTTATGGACTTTGATATCTTTGAGAAATCTGGAATAAACCGACGGTAATATCCCGCCAGACCCAGAAAACTCCGAACTTGATGAACTGTGGTTGGCTGGTTTCCAATCAAGCACATCCTTCACTTTGCTTGGATCAACTGCAACTCCTTCGGCTGACAAGACATGTCCAAGAAATTGCACTTCCTTCAGCCAAAAATCACACTTGCTGAACTTGGCATATAGTTGATGTTCTCTCAAACGGGTCAGAACAATTCTGAGATGTTCCGCATGTTCTTTCTTATTCTTGGAATATACTAAAATGTCATCAATAAACACCACCTACAAACTTGTCTAGCTCCGGCATGAATACTGAGTTCATTAGATACATGAAATGAGCTAGAGCATTTGTCAAACCAAAAGACATTACCAAGTATTCATATAACCCATATCTTGTGGTAAATGCCGTTTTGGGAATATCCTCAGGCTTTATCTTGATTTGGTGATATCCTGATCTCAAATCTATCTTGGAGAAAACTTTGGCTCCGGCCAGTTGATCAAAAAGTAGATCTATCCGAGGTAATGGATACTTATTCTTGATGGTCACTTCATTCAATGGACGATAGTCAACACATAACCTCAGGGTCTCATCTTTCTTTT
The DNA here is from genome assembly GCF_019320115.1 of Miscanthus floridulus. Classification (NCBI taxonomy): domain Eukaryota; kingdom Viridiplantae; phylum Streptophyta; class Magnoliopsida; order Poales; family Poaceae; genus Miscanthus; species Miscanthus floridulus. Next base: position 96,889,946 of record NC_089595.1, read on the forward strand.
TCACAAAAATTGCCGGACATCCCCAAGGTGAAGAACTAGGTTGGATAAACCCTTTCTCAATCAATTCTTGTAACTGAGTTTTCAACTCGGCCAATTCCTTAGGTGGCATCCTATAAGCTCTCCGAGAAATCGGAGCTGTTCCAGGTTGTAACTCTATATTGAACTGTACATCCCTATCAGGTGGTAGACCGGGTAAATCTTCAGGAAACACATCCGGAAATTCACACACTACCAGAATATCTCTAATCTCTTTGACAGCAGTTGCACAAATCTTGCTCACTGATCTTCTTAGGGTTGGAAGTTGGATAAGAAGTTGAGAATTACTATCAGGCAAACTCACTCTTAAGGTCCTATTCAAAGCATCTATAACAGCCTTATGCTGATACATCCAATTCATTCCCAAAATTACATCTATATCCTGATCCTTAAGGATAATCATGGTAGTGGGAAAAATATGCCCACCCTAGGTTTACGGGTACCTGGTATACCATCTCCTTAGTACACAGACGTCCCCTGGGCGACTGTATAAAGAAACTTTCCTTTGTTGCCCCAATCGAAATTTCATGCTTCACGACAAATGTTCTATTGATGAATGAATGCGATGCGCCAGAATCAAAAAGTATAACTACAGGGTGATTGGCAACAGGAAACATACCCATCATCACTGGCTCCCCTTCCGGAATTTCTCCAGCTTGAATATAGAACACCCGTCCTGTCTTCCTCTCATCTTTGCCCTTCTGAGCATTCTGATTGGGGTTCTTGTTTGATGCCTGACCCTGTTGTTGATTGACAGGAGCCTTCTGATAATTTTGATTAGCCTGCTTAGGATATGGACATTCCCTGGAGAAATGACCAGTCCTTCCACAATTATAGCATGGATAGTTGTGACCCTAGGATGTTAGAGCATTGCCACCAGAAGCATTGGTTGACTGTGAACTCGGATAGGTTATAGCAGGACGGACATTTGACTGTTGCCCGGCTTGGAACTGCGGCGAACGATAAGGAGGACGATTATGATGTACTGGATGATAAATCACCCTCTGCCTCTTCGGATTTCCCCCAAAAGATCCAGACGGCACACTCTTTTTCTTTTTGAGCTCCTTATGCTGCCGATACTTTGATTCTGAAGCAATTGCAATATTTACTGCCTCATGGTAAGTGACATTGGTGCAAGTGGTCATCATTGTCTGTAACTTGGTATTCAGGCCTCTCATAAACCACCTCTTCTTCTTGGCATCAGTATTGACATGTTCGGATGCATATTGGGACAGATGATTAAATCTTCCCACATACTGCATCACGCTTTGATCTCCTTGTTTCAAAGCAAGGAATTCATCTAGCTTCATAGCCATTACTCCTTCAGGGATATAATGAGCTCTGAAGGCTGTACGGAACTCAGCCCAAGTTATTGGAATGCCAGCTGGTTGCATAGCCACTAAGTTTGCCCACCAAGCACTTGCTGCTCCTCTAAGTTGTTGGGCGGCAAACGTAGGTTTCTGATACTCCGTGCATGGGATAAGGTCAAATTTCTGCTCCATGGTTCGAAGCCAGTCATCAGCCTCCAATGGTTCATCTGCCTTAGGTGAACACCGGGGGTCTTGTGTCTGTAAAATCAACATATGTAGCCTCCTGTCGATTATGGTGGCGCCCACGGTTTCCGTACATCTGATTCTGATTACTCTGAGCCATCTCATGAAGCAAACGAGAATTTTCAGCCGTCACATTGACAAGTGCAGTTATAGCATCAGCTAAATTGGTTGGAACTGGTGGCGGATCTGGAATACCGTCCTCATCTTGTGAAGTTCCCGGAATAAACGAACCCCGTGTACGACGCATCTGCTCATAACAAACCAAACTTTATTCACATGTCTTTATTGAATTGTACCAAAGCTTACTCTAGACACATTACATGGAGCTTACTAATGTACAAACAAACCTACGAGTACGAAAACAGAACTACATAGCTTAACTAGAGCTACTATTATACAACTCTACTCTTTTCCTCAATTTCTTCAAACTTCAGGCTCGGTATCCATTCCGGAATTATTACCGCCTTCATCATCACTTTCATCGATCATTACTAATTCTTCAGGATCTACTTCTTCTTCCTCTCCTGATTCATCATCATCGGCAAGGATGACACCGGGGTCCATGGCATCAGCTTGAGGCTCATGATTCGGATTCAGTAGATTGCTAAGCCTATGAACTTCCTCATGTAGATATGTATTATGTTCTTCTAAATCTTCTACATAGAATTCTAGCTCATGAGTTCTAGCTCTAGCTACATCTTCCCTGTGCCAAGCTTCATTTCTTCCTTCCACCATACGAACTAACATACTTTCGCAGTTCCTATGCGCGGTAGTGAGACGCCTCAATTGACCCTGTAATTCTCCTATTTGTATAACATCCAAAGCCCTATCTCTAGTAGATTGTGCTAACTCCATAGAAACCCTCAGTATCTCTGCCTGGGGATCAGGCCTAGTACTGCTACTGCTAGCACCATCATTTCTAGGGGCAAGTTGGTGACGAGGAACTCCTTTGGGTCCGGTGGACTTACGGGGCGTCATCTTGGCACGAGCCATACTGTAGGAAGCCAATTTAATCCAAGTAAGACCATTTGATCAAAATCCAAAAAGTAACTAAGATGGATTACATTCCTCCAACCAGACTCACTACTTAATTCCAGACTAAGAGGTGAAGGAAGTAACGAGTGAATTATTCATGATGCATGCATCGTTCTTACGAACAAAAACATCAAAGTTTATAATGCACATAAACAACATTTATTTTTATATAGGGCATAGTATGATTACTACTCCACCACACAAAAACCTTTTAATCAAATAGGGAATGGTGAGAAAGAAATAAGATAAGTCAGAAGCAATTTGGACCAAATTATCAAGTTAAATTTAGTCCATCCCAAATCATTTTGAAGTTTTTGCAAAACAATACAACAAAAACCTTGTAACGATGCGCTCTGATACCATTCTAGTGGCAGAACCTCCTAAGTTATAGGGCCCACATGCATCTGTCATCTGTCCGACGACCTTCGACAACTATGCATATGTTTCCATTAACTTAAAAAGACTGTCGGGTGTCCTCGGGGAACCCCGAATCATCCACGATTTCCGAGCAGGATCACGTTACAGAGTCATTGCAGTATTACAACATTTATTCAAATATATACATCAGAGTAAAAACAGCGGAAGTCTTACGATAACATAGTTTACAAACCAGTTGTTTCAAAACTTACAAACTAAGTTCGATGATTATTACAAACCATAGTAGTAGTGGAGTGGCATAAATAACATATACTTAACACACAAAATAAACATCTTGCCCAAGGATCACACATTTACTTCTCAGTCGTCAGAACGAACGATAGTCATGCAGCACGATCCAAAACAGATCTGCTCATGAGGCTCACCTGCAACAAGGGGTCAACGAACCCTGAGTACAAAAGTACTCAACAAGACTTATCCGAAATATTAACTGATAAACTCAGTAATGCAGGCTCAGGGATTCAAGGTATAGCTTTAACAATGATCAAAGTTCTTTTGCGTAAAAGCTCTTTTAACAACATTCTTTATATAGAAAACTTCTCGAGAATTATATACAAAGCTGACACGATCCGCACTGAGATCATGAAACTTCATATCCAACACCTTCACAAGCTTTATTCAAGTTCCGGTTATTAATTCTACGATGATGAACAGTGAGTTGAGTCTCCATAACCGAGGAGCAACGACGATTCGAACCGATTAAGACCCAGCTGGGAATTCCAGACCACATGACATATGCAGGTCCCCGACCTACATATACCAACCTACCCTCGGATCCTCTAAAACTAAGAATGGGTCCACGCCACCCGAGAACACAGTACTCCACCATTCCAGCCCATGGCCACGTGGGTACACGCTATTCCCGCCATCTCTCCACTCCCAGTGCGCGAGTAGCCATTCTCGTAATAGAATTGCCAAGTTCAGGCTTACCGGAGTATGTGGTTAGTACTACAAATTCTCACCTCATGCAATTCAACAACGGACGTGCCTTAATCGACACAGGCGGAAAGAACCCGCTCACAAGACCTCCATGTCTTGTGGCTCACACACACCGAGTCTGCCCGGTCTAGATTTATTACTCCACATTCCCATATCACATGCTAACATAGTTAACCAATGTTCCATTTTAAAACTTGCAGGTGGCAGGTAGTCACCCGACTTTCTTCGTTCTACGCATAGCTAAGCAAAGCTAGGCATATACGAGTTTAAAACTGGTAATATGGTAAATATGGAATAACAAGGGTGGTAATGCACCAATTAGGCTCTTACTTAACTCCTAATCACTTAATGCAGTAACGGAAAGCAAAAGCGAAATTAATTTATAAAACACAAGGTAGGGTTGTATGCATCCGGGGCTTGCCTTCGTTGACGGAAAAGTCCGGTTCCTGCGACGTTACACAAGTATTCGATCCGACCTCAACAGACGGATTAACCTCCTCAACAGCTTGATTAACTACCACGTTCTCACCTTCAGTTCACTACACGTAATAACAATGCCATGTTTAACATGATGCGGAATTCGAAACATGATGCTCGATGATGGATGCAAAATAATAATTTGAATACAACTTTCCTTCGCGGTACAGTTGCAAGTCAAACAAACTAAATCTTTTTCGTAACACATACATCAACTGCCAAGGATCATTAACAACAAATGACCCAAGGTCATCACTCAATCCAAAATTCCAAACAAAAACCTAAATCATTAAAGGTTACTATTCGCTTTTATGAATTAATTATTTAATTCAAAATTATGAAATAAATCAACTTATTCCTAATTGAGCTCAAAATTTTAGTACATGTTCATTACATGTTAACTAAGTGGCAAAACAAATTTCATAATTTTTAGATAAATAAATAAGCCTAGAAAAATCCTGGAAATCCATTTATGAATAAATTGAGCAATTTTTATCACATTTAAAAATTACTGAAAAACACTATTTCATATTTTTCTTAAATACTATACATCTCAGAGAAGTCACACAAAATTTTCATAATTTTTGGAGCTCTAAATAAATCTACACAAAAATAACAAAAATAGACACTATTCATTCAAATCTGAAAATAGAAAAATCCATTTGAACGCTGAGTCACTGACATCGGGTCCCACATGTCATCTCCTACCTCCCGCGTGTTGACTACGACGACGACGACGCTGACCGGCGCAAACTCACCGACGGTGAGTCCAAAGGCGACGGTCAAGGTACCAAAATGACCACATCATCACGGCGCATCGACTGAAGGCACTAGCTAGACGAATTACTACGAGTTACGAGCTTGGCGTCGGCCATGGCGGACGCGGTGGCACGGCAGTGCTACGCCGGCGAAACGAAGCCGAAAACTGGGGAAACAGAGGGCATGGGAAGGTCCAGTATCTCACCACGAACACGTTCAAGCAAGAATTAAGGCCGGAGAAAGCAACGGTGAAGCGGGAGCGGCGTTCACAGCGATCACGGCGGTGCGAGCAATGGCGACGGCGGTGTTCCAGTGGCTGTGGTGGACAAAACGAGCAATCAACAAGATATTAAGCACCACGGCATCACGGAGAAGCTGAAACAATGCTTCCCGAGATCAGAAGCTCACCGTAGAGTACTGGCCACGACGGCGCTCGCTCGACGGGGACTCTGCCGGCCGCGAGGAAGAAGAGCGTGGTCAGCGAGTTCCTGGCGAAATCAGCCGACCACAGTTGGCTGGGTGGATGCGCAAGAGAAAGACGGAACTAGGAACGGCCTTTACCAAGATGACCACGGCGCTAGGGAGACGGTGCGGGCTCGCCGGAGCTATGGCGGTGGCGTCGGGAAAACAGAGCAAGAGAACGGGGCCAACGGCGACGGCCTGGGCTAAATAGAGCAGCTCAGAAGCGCAAGGAAGCTACGCTGTGGCCTTCACCGCGCCAGCGCGACGCCAAAGACGGCCACGACCGCGCCTGGAAGCAAACCGAAGGTCGCCGCCGGTGTAGCCTGAGCGGTGAGTACTGTTCATCGAATTTACAAAATTGCCCTCCAGTTTGAAACTCAAATTACTCCCAAATTTTTGCAACAACTCAAAAATCTCCAAAAATAAAAGTTGTTCAAAATCAAAAGTTCTACAACTTTGCTTTTATAACCATCTCCTAATTCGGTCTAGATTTTGAAATGAACTTTTGAATTTGAATAGGGAAATTTACCGAATTACGCCTTTTTGATTTACTCAAAAATTTTCTAAACAACTTGAAAAACTCCAAAAACAAACTTTGTATAACTTGCCAAGCTCTACACTTTTGCTTTAGGCTCAACCCCAAAATATGCTTAGATTTTGAAATGGATTTTCAGGGTAGGATTTACATGTTGAAACGCGGGGTTTTCTCGAAAAATTCAAAACCCAGACAAACTTTGAACTTGAGTCAAACAATACAATTCAACACTCATTACACAAATGTAAACTTGTTTTAGTAAATGCACATCAAAGTTTTCACCAAATGCCAAATGCTTTGCAATGCATATGATGACATGTCAGATTTTAATATATAAACACCCGAGGTGTTACAGCCACTTTCTCTTCCTTAGGGCATTGGGATTCTCCTCCATCGCTTCTTTCACACGATGCGCACGCTCAAGCTTCTTCTCCCTCTCATCCCTATATGCAGCACCATGCCTCCTTTCCTTCTCTTCCTTGTGCTCCTTTTCTACAGCCTTCTCTTTGCATCTCTTCTCCATCAACTCCTTGTCCTCTGCCTCCCACTACAATAGTTTCACATCCACTCCTTGTCTTCCTGCTTGATCTTAGTGTCGATCCACTACTCAAAATCACAGAGCGGTGGAGGGGTCTGCAATGCATGCAATTGTTACACACTAAATAAGTCATGCATGATTTCATATGACATAAAATAATTATTACACAACATCAACTTCTCACCATCCTGTTAATGTGGCGCTGACGATGTGTAGGCTCAAACACAAAATTGGCACAAATCCAATATGTCGCGGGGTCGAAACTGCAGCAAGCATTGTTGTTCGAGTCGGTGTCAGAGTATGTGTCTCTGGTGGCTCGGATGGACTAAAGAACACAAGAATCATAGAGAGGACATAATGGTTTATCCTGGTTTAGGCCAATCGGTGCCCTACGTCCAGTAGTTGATGATCCTTATACTCAAAAGCACCTAAAATCGGGGGTTACAACATGGTTGTAGAGAGATTTGGTAGGGAGTTAGCTCGGTGCTAATCCTAAGGTTGCCTCACTGCTGGTGGAGTCTTCCCCTCATCGGAGAGGAGGAAGACAACGGGATGTAGTGGAGGAGCTCTCGGTGACCCTCTCTGGGTTGCCTTGCTCTCGGTGCTGAGCAGAGGCCAAGGAATGGAATGTAGTGGAATGATCTATCTTATAGTGATCATCCCCCTAGGTCCAACCTTATCCCTTATATAGCGAGATAGGTCAAGTATATGACAGTTTGGGGGAACTAGTCTATGGTCTACATGTGCCAAAGTCTGGGAGGGCCTTGCAGCAATGTGTTGTGGACCGTGGCGGTGTCATCGAGCTGAAGAAGCCTTGGGCATCATCTGGCTGCTCTATTCTAACACTCTGCATGTCAGGCTATGTCGACTTGGACCGGCCCCCTAGGTGGACCTTTTAGAGTCTTCTTGGTAGTGAAGGAGGTCGGCTTCAGGGGCTGACGCACGGGCCCAAGGGCCTCCGAGCCCCTAGAGGCCGCGGGGAAGCTTTGTCTTCTTGTGTCATGCCCTGTGCATGACCTTATCGGGAAAGTGGCTGGCAATGTCGTTCCCAAGGGGCAACATTGGGGAGCCCTCGAGCCTTGGTAGCTCGAGGCATGTATTCTTATGCCCGGGCCTTGGCTAGCGTCATTGGTGGGGCAGGAGCCAAGGATCGGTCTGAAGTGTTGTCATAGACCAGGAGCCTCAGGGCTCGGGCAAGCCCCTGAGCCCCAAGCGGAGGTCATGGCAGAGTTGGGCTCTGCCAGATTTCTTCTCTGAGGGTGCGCGTGAGCATACCCAACGGGTATAGCCCCCAAGCCCCTGAGTAATCCTAGAGAGGTTGCTCAGGGGTCTTCATCATTCGGGAACCATTAGACCTGAGGCTAAACATACCCTTATGTTAGGATCTCATCAGGAGCCCTCAAGCCCTTCGTGGCCTCACTAGGCGTGATGGCGACGAAGGGCTAAATTTGATCTAGTGACCGAACCCTCCTTGGCGGGGATGGCTTTTGTTGGCAAGGGTGTTGTGCCCCGCTTGGGGCCTTCTTCTCTAATGTGATGGGTGTTGCTCGGCTGTCGAGGTCGAGCGATGATGGTGCTGATCCCTTTGTGGGTCTATGTCACGTAGATCTTCGAATCAAGCAAAGGCTCGGTGGACTCATTGTAGCACCCAGTTTTAAAGACAAAACTAGATACACACTATATATGAGCTCAGGAAGTCAAATCTCACATATAGCCACAAAATAAGGGTAATATCAAGAGACAATACTTATTACATAACGTATTAGTAAAAGAAAAATAACCTCAGAGTATAGACAGCGGAAGACAACTCTGATCTTCAGGCGAAGACTCCAAGTCCACAGGGACGACTGACTGGTTGACCATAAGCCTAACTCCTCCAAACCAGCAATCTGGTACCTATCTGGGTTTTTATCCAAAGTATAGAAAAGTAAAGTAAGCGTAAGTACATGTCATACTTAACAATTATATCATGGGGTTTATGAGGCTCAAAAGGCTGACACTGGTTTACTACGATTAGCTTTAATAGATCATCTTTTTAGCAATTGAGTGGTAAAGAATTTATCATTCCCATAAACACATGATTAGGTAAACATGAATAATGTATAGCATAAACAATTAATCATTAGTATCATTATCCATTAGTGATTATCTCTATTCCATAAGGGTCCAAGGCCGCTCATGACTATGAGCACGGCTGATATATCCATTTTATACTCTACAGAGTTTGTACACTTTCACTGTGAGTCATGATTTACCCTTTCGCCCGAGGTGATCAGCCTCTTAACCCACTACCAAGGAAGGCCGGCAGGGTTCACTATAAAGCCTTTCAAAGGTTCGTCTAACAAGTTAGGGCAACTAGGCGTATGTGGCCCATCTCTAGGACTGGTACGCGTGGGCATCGCAGCACGGTACACACATCCTAGCAGAAAAGGAAACATACCCTTATGCACCATAAAGGTAACCACTAACAAGCTAGAAAAGGTCCCCATACTGAGCTAAAGTCAGAGCCATATAGCCCTCATAGCTGTACTATAAGTCCCGGATAATCGCTTATAGATAAGTCCTTAGGGAGATGAATCTGAAGCATTTAAAAAGTAGCTAAACACTTCAGCCCCCTGTTTCTATGTTACTAAAAAGTCATGTTTTAATGTTTATTGCATATACCATTAGTCAAGTTACAAGATCATGGTTTAGTTAAGCACTAGCAAAAACTACCCAATGCAATATCCCAAAGGTATCAAGGTACAAGATATCAAATATCTAGGATATCCTTATTGGCATCAAGGTAGACACATACAATATAAATTAAGTGATTAAATGTGAATAGGTAATAAGGATGGTCCCATGCTATACTTGCCTTAACTTGCTTTTTCCCCAAAGCAATACGCTCAAAAGCCTTTAGTATCCAACTTCCAATCCTCTACTTTTAATTCTCACCTTCTAGTCTTCAGAGAACAGCTTCTTAATCACCACGTAAACCTCACCGATTGACTGAATCATATATCACCACTTATACATCCATACACGACATACAAATAAGAATATATGAGAACAGTACACTCAACCAATAAAATAAGTAAAACGGCGTATCGCTACGAACACACAGACGCAAAAGACACGCTATACGTGATTCAACAAAAAAGCGACCATCGACGGATTTTTAGTGCAATCGGAAAATAAAACCTATCCATTTAACTTATTTTAACTATAGAAACACATGTAAATATTTTCATTAATCAGCTTGATTCATTGCTTAAGAAAGAGCGTAGTATAAAACCTATTTTGACTTTATATCCCAAAAACGATGCAAGTGATAGTATTAATACAATTAACTTTTTAACTGTCAAAACACATTTGAGTAACATGAGAACCACTAACGCCACTGCATAGAACACACTGAACAAAAGTAACGCGACAAGAATGGCTCGATGGCTCGATGCTATAGTTATGAGAACGCAAGCGACACTAAGAAAGGAGCTACGGTTAAAAGAAAACCAATATCAAAAGATTTATATTATATTATAAAAGAAACAACTACGAGCTTGTTTTAGGTTAGCTAAGAAAACTATATGAGCAATATTGATTTAGATTAATCACAACATATTTAGTTTTAAAAGTCGAGTTAAAGCTAATCATGTATTATTTATAAATGTTATCACATAATTTATTAAACAAATTAAACTTTACCTTCGCAAAGGAATTAAGCATGTGATATTATCTACTCGTACTTATCACATATGTATCTTGTTCAGCTAATCCAATTATATTCTAGAAACACTTTTAAGTTAACAATCAATCGTACTAACTTTTAGGTATAAATTATCAAAGTTAAGCACCTATATTGCTTTTAATTGCAAACTAGTGTGCAAATATACTAATCAATTTAATATTTAGCTATATATGGAAAAACATGTGACATGAAAAATATTGCCCCTAACATATAGTTCACGTCAGCACGAACCAAACGTAACTTAAACGGGGCTAAACGGAATTAGAACTTAAATTGCTTTTAATTAAAAAGTTATTGAATAATCCTTAATCAAATTAATATTTAACTTATAAATTTCCAAGACGTGAGACATGTTAAACATCGCTGCTAACACGTACCACACATTGCGATGACACTCGCGCAATCCAATCGAAATCGAAAACCTAAATCGACTTTAATTAATGAACGATTAATTAATTATGGACATAATTAATATTTTAATAAAATAAATTCATAAACATGTGGTATGAAAACTAATAGTGCTACTGCGTAGATCTCTATGACATGAAACTAATGTAACTAGAATGAACTGAAACGGAGTTAAAACGAAGAAACGACGAAGATTTAACGAACCCATGGCATTCTTGTAAATATGATCATCTTCTTCCTTGAGCTTCTATATGTACGCAAGCAAGGCAACGTGCTGTTGCTACTTGCGGAGGGGATCGGTGATGGATGGACCTAGCAGAGGGGCACCTGGCGCAGGCCAGCAGTTGCGCGGTGTGAGTCCCGCCCTCAGGGCTGAGCAGGGACCGCACCGGATGGCGACCAAGCGACCGTAGCAGGCAGCGGTGGCTGCCTGGCCGGCTCTTGCACGTAGGGCGCGGATGGGTCTAGCTTGTGGTGTGCATGGCCCTAGGCAGCTGTGAGGTGGGGGCACAAGGTCGGGGCGCTGGGAGGTGCGGCCAAGGCCGAGTCAACCGGAGAACGAAGAAGAACATGGCCGGCCATGGATGAGCTCACCGAAAAAGAAAAAGAGAGGTTAGGGACGGGATTAAATGGCAATGGATTTGTGAAAATAAGTATACCACAGTGTAGAGGACGACGGGATCTACCTTGTGGTAGTGATGGTTGACGCCGGAACGCGACGATTTGGCCAGAAAAGCTCACCGGAAGTTCGCCGGAAACCTAGTTGTGCCGAACTTCGGCGTCCGATTTGCGGGGCTACGAGTGGCGGCTAGAAAAACCGACCGTACTTCTGGAATCCTTGCATCGAGGGCTACGCCGACTTATATATATACACAAAGTTTGGAGATTTTGGAAATCCGAGATATTTTAGGAAATAATTGATTTTCAGAATTAAAATAATTACAGAAAATCGGTAATTACTATTTAGGCTCTGAAAAATATCTCTGAGCTCCAAAAAATTCTAGAAAAAATCCTAGGGATAGATGGAAGGATAAGGAATACAACCAAAGTGGTTTTAGCTCCCAGAAAAGACTTTTGAATTGATCGAGGAAAAAGATAATGCTCCAAGAATTAGGAATTTAATTCCGAAAAAGGTCGGAAAGATTTCCCGAAAAGAGTGGCATCGTTCTAACACATCTTAAAACATTTTTCTAGCCTATGGATTTTAAAAACAAAGCATCTTATCGAACTTTTGTTTTTGTAAGTTTTTAATTTCTTTTTAAACCACTACTTGAAAATAATATTTTGAAGATTGAGATTTGAATTTATTTTCCAAACCACTCATCACAAAAGTACCAATGCAACGGCATCCAAACCACTCATCAAAAAAGTACCAATGCAACTGCATGTATGCGCAAACATATTGCTACCCTTATGTTGGATTTAATTTAAAGAAAGTTTTCTTTTATCTATGTTTTTATGAGCACAAAACAATTAACAGAAATCGTTTTACTCTTTTTAGAAAGTAGCTAATTTTAGGGTGTTACAATTCTACCCCCTTAAGATGAATCTCGTCCTCGAGATTCGGAGAAGAAGAGCAAAGAAGAGAGGGATACTTCAACTTGAGATCTTCTTCACTTCCTTGAGCAACACCATCTTGATACTCACCTTGTGTTGTATGAGAATTCATCACGTGGCCACTCTTACAGATTCTTGTTCCATCTTATTCCAAGTCTGATCTTGTTGCTTCTCTTAATTGATTCCAGTGAATCTTATTATCTATATGTTAAGCTTCCAAAAGATCGTGCTTAGCTTGAATCAGAACTTTGAATTCTATGGTTCATTTTTTATGCATTTTGAAAGGTTTTGCTTTTCAAAAGGAAGACTTTAAATCAAAACCGAACAAATTTTCCTTTCCAACTCCTCTTGAAATAGCTTTCAAAATATGTTTTATGTTTAGAACTCAAGAAAATATTTCAACCACGTTTTAAAACTCTTTTGAATAAATGTTTTTAAGGTTTTGAAATAAACCCAACCATTTTCAAATCATTGGAAACTCAGGTAATTTGTTTTCCAAATTCTTTTGAAACCTCGACTTTATAATCAAATCCCAGATAAAGAGTAGACAAATCAACTCAGGTTCTTTTGAAATCTATTTCAAACAAGGGATTTTTAAGATTTTAGAAAACAAATGAAACATTCGAACTTCATTTTCAAATCATTTTGAATGAACACTTTTGGGATTTCTAAAATCAAACCAAATCAATTTCAAAACTACTTTAGAAATAAAGAGAGTAAGTTTTCAATTCCCATTTTCTTTTGAAGTCAAACAAAAGACTTAATACACATGTTCAAGTTCTTTTTGGAATAAAACTTTTTGGGAATCAAATCAAATAATTTTCAACCCTTTCAAACCATTTTGGAAGACTCCTTTTAGAAATACACTTTTGAAATCAACTCAAACCTTTTCTTTTCAAATTTTGTTTAGAAATCAAACTTAATTCTAATTCAAAGCCAAAAGTGCTCCATTTCTAAATGCAAATTGTTGCAAACTTTTGAACCAAAATTTTCAAACTTTTGTAAAATATCTTGAAAGCATTTTGAACACCTTTCAAATAAAATTTGAAATAAGACAACTCAAATTGTTTTTTTTCAATCGGTCTTTTCCAAACAACCCATTTAAAAAACACTTTAGAGTCATTTTCAAAGTGTTTTAGAATAAAATGGTTCAAAAGTGTTTTTAGAATAACACTTTGAAGAGTAACCGAATACATTTTACTCTTTTGAAATTTAGTTCAAAGCAAAGTGGGTTTTAATCCAAATTTACTTCCAACTTTTTGAAGTTTTTAGAAATAAGATACTTTCAAACTTTTTATGAATATCTATTTTTAAACTAAAACCTTGAGTGAAGCAGTTCAAATCAAATTGTTTTCTTTTGAATGAGCAAAAGAGTCTTTCAAAATTTAAATCAAAACTTTTGAAATGTCTCAAATATAGTCTTTAGCAACTCTTTTTGAATCTTTTAAACTTTAATTCTCTTTTCAAATCAACTCTTATTCTTTGGCGAAACACTTTTGAAATTAAGTTTTGAATACCAACTCTTTAAAATGAGAAAATAAACTTAAACACTTTTTGAACTTAGTTCGAATCAACTTTTAAAGAAGTTTTTCAAAGTTCTTGAATCAAAAGGTTGTTAATTCATTTTCCAACATCTTTTGAAGATTTTATTTCAATGAAAGAGCTTTAAATAGAAATCAAAACCAATCCAATTGTTTTTAAGAGTTAATCTTAGTCTTGAGCATTCTTGCAACTGTCTATATCCTAGGTACGTGAAGATCGAACTCCCAACCATAGCTAGCTCGAAGATCAATCTTGACGTAGATCCAAACTCCTTGGGGTTCACCAACTCGCAACACTCTTACCTTCGCTACCCCCCTTAAGAATAGATGGGATAGGGGCACCCACATCCAGCATGTAACTTTCTTCAAGGTGTATTATCATCCTCTGACATCCTATAGAGCTTGTGGACATAGATAAGAATAAGAAAAATTGATCCTTCCCTAGATAGAAAACAACAGCGCAGAAAAACATCTATATCCCGAGTTGCATTTATCCAATAAAGTTGCATCTTAAACCGTTGGAAAGCTTATAAATTTCCCACAACTTTCTTTTAGACCACTCCTTCGGATTCTGCAGTTAACTTGGTCGAAATCTTTGCTCAACCGAAACTATTCCAGATTCCAGACATCACAGATGTATTGCCTTGTGATTTTCATATCTCCCAAACTAGAAATGCTATCAAGGTGGATCTTGCGGGAAAAGAAAGATCTTGAAGTCTACTTTCACCTAGAATTTTCTCAGAATTTTTGATTGCCCAGAGGTTGGAGACATAAGCCATAGAAGTCAGACTGCTCCGGAAGATAGAAAGCGGGAAACAAGAGAAAGAGAACCCAGACTATTTATTTCCTTATCCCTTATACCTTAAACATTTAATATAAATGAAACTATGAGCATAACCCACAAATTCACTACACTCATTACAAAGATTCAACTCAACCATAACATAAATATAAACCATTCAAACATGAAATACAAGCTCGTTACTAATCGTTCTTTTTAGCTACTTGGTAGACATTCTTAGGGGAAAACTTATTAACATGTCTTTGGAAATTTGAATAGAGGTGAGATTAGAAAGTTTGCAAGAGATCAAGAATAACAACTCAAGGAGATAAGAAAGTATAGCTCAAAGGGAGCTATCAAGGAGATGAGATAATAGGACAAGGATTGAAAATATTTAATTCAATGAGTCAAGGAGGCGGAGAAATAGTTTTATAGTAAAATAGATTTTTAGAAACGACCAGTGCTAACTAGGCTTGCGTCTTACAGTCAGCATTGCTCTGATACCACTTTGTAGCACCCGGTTTTAAAGACAAAACCAGATACACACTATATGTGAGCCCAGAAAGTCAAATCTCACATATAGCCACAAAATAAGGGTAATATCAAGAGACAATACTTATTACATAACGTATTAGTAAAAGAAAAATAACCTCAGAGTATAGACAGCGGAAGACAACTCTGATCTTCAGGCGAAGACTCCAAGTCCACAGGGACGACTGACTGGTTGACCATAAGCCTAACTTCTCTAAACCAGTAATCTGGTACCCATCCGGGTTTTTTATCCAAAGTATAGAAAAGTAAAGTAAGCGTAAGTACATGTCGTACTTAACAATTATATCATGGGGTTTATGAGGCTCCAAAGGCTGACACTGGTTTACTGCGATTAGCTTTAATAGATCATCTTTTTTAGCAATTGAGTGGTAAAGAATTTATCATTCCCATAAACACATGATTAGGTAAACATGAATAATGTATAGCATAAACAATTAATCATTAGTATCATTATCCATTAGTGATCATCTCTATTCCATAAGGGTCCAAGGCCGCTCGTGACCATGAGCACGGCTGATATATCTATTTTATACTCTGTAGAGTTTGTACACTTTCACTGTGAGTCGTGATTTACCCTTTCACCCAAGGTGATCAGCCTCTTGACCCACTACCAAGGAAGGTCGACAGGGTTCACTATGAAGCCTTTCAAAGGTTCGTCTAACAAGTTAGGGCCGCTAGGCGTATGTGGCCCATCTCTAGGAGTGGCACGCGTGGGCATCGCAACACGGTATACACATCCTAGCAGAAAAGGAAACATACCCTTATACGCCATAAATGTAACCACTAACAAGCCAGAAAAGGTCCTCATACTGAGCTAAAGTCAGAGCCATATAGCCCTCACAGCTGTACTATAAGTCCCGGATGATTGCTT
The DNA here is from genome assembly GCF_019320115.1 of Miscanthus floridulus. Classification (NCBI taxonomy): domain Eukaryota; kingdom Viridiplantae; phylum Streptophyta; class Magnoliopsida; order Poales; family Poaceae; genus Miscanthus; species Miscanthus floridulus. The sequence goes on from NC_089595.1 coordinate 96,906,158, forward strand.
GTAGATAAGTCCTTAGGGAGAGAAATCCGAAGCATTTAAAAAGTAGCTAAACATTCCAGCCCCCTGTTTCCATGTTACTAAAAAACCATATTTTAATGTTTATTGCATAGACCGTTAGTTAAGTTACAAGATCATGGTTTAGTTAAGCACTAGCAAAAACTACCCAATGTAATATCCCAAAGGTATCAAGGTACAAGATATCAAATATCTAGGATATCCTTCTTGGCATCAAGGTAGACACATGCAATATAAATTAAGTGATTAAATGTGAATAGGTAATAAGGATGGTCTCATGCTATACTTGCCTTAACTTGCTTTTCCCCCAAAGCAATACGCTCAAAAGCCTTTAGTATCCAACTTCCAATCCTCTACTTTCAATTCTCAGCTTCTAGTCTTCAGAGAACAGCTTCTTAATTACCACGTAAACCTCACCGATTGACTGAATCATATATCACCACACATACATCCATACACGGCATACAAATAAGAATATATGAGAACAATATACTCAACCAATAAAATAAGCAAAACGACGTATCGCTACGAACACACAGACGCAAAAGACACGCTATACGCGATTCAATAAAAAAGCAACATCGAAGGATTTTCAGTGCAATCAAAAAATAAAACCTATCCATTTAACTTATTTTAACTATAGAAACACATGTAAATATTTTCATTAATCAGTTTGATTCATTGTTTAAGAAAGAGCGTAGTATAAAACCTATTTTGACTTTATATCCCAAAAACGATGCAAGTGATAGTATTAATACAATTAACTTTTTAACTGCCAAAACATATTTGAGTAACATGAGAACCACTAACGCCACTGCATAGAACACACTGAACAAAAGTAACACGACAAGAATGGCTTGATGGCTCGATGCTACAGTTATGAGAACGCAAGCGACACTAAGAAAGGAGCTACGGTTAAAAGAAAACCTCTATCAAAAGATTTATATTATTTTATAAAAGAAACAACTACGAGCTTGTTTTAGGTTAGCTAAGAAAACTATATGAGCAATATTGATTCAGATTAATCACAACATATTTAGTTTTAAAAGTCGAGTTAAAACTAATCATGTATTATTTATAAATGTTATCACATAATTTATTAAACAAATTAAACTTTACCTTCGCAAAGAAATTAAGCATGTGACAGCATCTACTCGTACTTATCACATATGTATCTTGTTCAGCTAATCCAATTATATTCTAGAAACACTTTTAAGTTAACAATCAATCGTACTAACTTTTAGGTATAAATTATCAAAGTTAAGCACCTATATTGCTTTTAATTGCAAACTAGTGTGCAAATATACTAATCAATTTAATATTTAGCTATATATGGAAAAACATGTGACATGAAAAACATTGCCCCTAACATATAGTTCACGTCAGCACGAACCAAACGTAACTTAAATGGGGCTAAACGGAATTAGAACTTAAATTGCTTTTAATTAAAAAGTTATTGAATAATCCTTAATCAAATTAATATTTAACTTATAAATTTCTAAGATGTGAGACATGTTAAACATCGCTGCTAACACATACCACACATTGCGATGACACTCGCACAATCGAATCAAAATCAAAAACCTAAATCGACTTTAATTAATCAGCGATTAATTAATTATGGACACAATTAATATGTTAATAAAATAAATTCATAAACATGTGGTATGAAAACTAATAGCGCTACTATGTAGATCTCGATGACACGAAACTAACACAACTAGAATGAACTGAAACAGAGTTAAAACGAAGAAACTACGAAGATTTAACGAACCAGTGGCATTCTTGTAAATACGATCATCTTCTTCCTTGAGCTTCTATACGTACGCAACCAAGGCAACGTGCTGCTGCTACTTGTGGAGGGGATCAGTGATGGATGGACCTGGTAGAGGGGCGATAGGCGCAGGCCAGCAGTTGCACGGTGTGAGTCCCGCCCTCAGGGACGAGCAGGGACCGCACCGGATGGCGACCAGTCGGCCGTAGCAGGCGGCGGTGGCTGCCTAGCCGGCTCTTGCATGCAGGGCACGGACGGGTTTGGCTTGTGGTGCACATGGCCCAGGGCGGCTGTGAGGAGGGGGCGTAGGGTCAAGGCACTAGGAGGCACGGCCAAGGCCGAGTCGGCCGGAGAACGAAGAAGAACATGGCCAGCCATGGATGAGCTCGCCGAAAAAGAAAAAGAGAGGTTAGGGATGGGATTAAACAGCAATGGATTTGTGAAAATAAGTATACCACAGCGTAGAGGATGATGAGATCTACCTTGTGGTGGTGATAGTTGACGCCGGAACGCGACGGTTTGGTCAAAAAAGCTCGCTGAAAGTTTGCTGGAAACCTAGCTGTGCCAAACTTCGGCGTCCGATCTGCGGGGCTACGAGTGGCGGCTGGAAAAACCAACCGTACTTCTAGAATCCTCACGGTGAGGGCTACACTGGCATATATATACACAGAGTTTGGAGATTTTGGAAATCCGAGATATTTTAGGAAATAATTGATTTTCGGAATTAAAATAATTACAGAAAATAGGGAATTACTATTTTGGCTCCGAAAAATATCTCTAAGCTCCGAAAAATTCCTAGGGATAGATGGAAGGATAAGGAACACAACCAAAGTGGTTTTAGCTCTCAGAAAAGACTTTTGAATTGATCGACGAAAAAGACAAAGCTCCAAGAATTAGGAATTTAATCCCGAAAAAGGTCGGAAAGATTTCCCGAAAAGAGCGGCATCGTTCTAACACATCTTAAAACATTTTTCTAGCCTTTGGATTTTAAAAACAAAGCATCTTATCTAACTTTTGTTTTTGCAAGTTTTCAATTTCTTTTTAAACCACTACTTGAAAATAATATTTTGAAAATTGAGATTTGAATTTATTTTCCAAACCACTCATCACAAAAGTACCAATGCAACGGCATCCAAACAACTCATCACAAAAGTACCAATGCAACTACATGTATGCGCAAACATGTTGCTACCCTTATGTTGGATTTAATTTAAAGAAAGTTTTCTTTTACCTATGTTTTTATGAGCACAAAACAATTAACAGAAATCGTTTTACTCTTTTTAGAAAGTAGCTAATTTTAGGGTGTTACACTCATCTAGGAGTTGCCAACCTTAAGCCTAGAGGTGCCCTCTTTTTTTATCCGAGCCTACCATGGGTCGAGTGATCGAGAGCATCTAGGCTCTAGCTCAGGGCCATCTGATCATCTGGAGCACCATGCCCTTCTGACGGTTGCGGTAGTAGGTCTCGATCCTCTAGAGCTGGCCTTCTAGGCCAACCATCCATGGCCATAGATCAGGGTGTAGGGAGCGTGCTGAGCCTTGAATGGAGGCCCTCGTTGGGCCCTCTACTTAGTGGCTCCTGCCCCAACTCTAGGGAGTTGGTTGGTTTTCAGGGGTGCGTCGCCCAAGTGCCCATCGATAAGGGGTCAGGTTGCTCCATCTGGTGAGATGGCAGCCCTAGAGGCCATTGTGGGGCCTCCCTATCAGCAAAAGTGGTGGCTTCTAGGCACGTCCCTTCTGCTGATGTCTTGCGTAGGCGGTTGATGGCGTCTGGGCTGTCATGCCTGTAAGAGGAGTTATGGCACACACCCCCACGCCATCCCACTTCGTTTAGGAGATGGGACGTCGAGGCCATGTGAAGCAGATCTGGTAGAGGAGGAGCCGCAACACTTGGTCCACGTGGATCTAGGCCGTCGATGATAGCCGATGGGCCTAAGGGGAGTCAGATCCCCTGAAGTCCCGTGAGGAGGCGTGCATAGAGTGGGCAGCGCACGTGGTGGAAAGTGGAGTGGAGACTTCACTTGTTGTCAGTAGTTCCCTGACTCCACCTTTACTATGTGACTGTCATCACACAACCACCCAGAGGCGTGCTGCGGGGATTAAGGAGATACCTAGCTGGTTCCCCAGGGCCCCTTTAGGTCGTTGATGGCTGATCGGAGGGCCCAAAGCCGCTCATAGTGCATCGTCTGACTATAATGGGGAGCCCTAGGGGACATGGCGTCACTTTCATTCATAATCACATTGCTCTTGAGTCATGGTCAAAGACTTAGTCCTTTGTTGGGATTGGCTATTATGACGATGGCCCCATTGGCCAAGATCGTCGTTCCTGTGCTACTAGCGGGTAAGTTCATGAGAACCTCAGGTTTACGGTCATTCTGTGCCCTGGTCATGTCCTCCAAAGGGGAGATCCTCAGCTTCCCGATCGAGCCACTCGTATAGTTCTCAAGCCCGTCTATCAGTACTTGGGGGCTTGTTGCCTCCCTCGATGGGTCACCACGAGCGGCTCAAAATTGGTACTCGAACATCACTCATCCTGACGGTCAGGGCGCTTCTAGGCGTCCCGACTATAGCTGCGTGGGCTCATCTCCCGAGCATCCCTCACACTTTAGGCACTTTGGGCAGCCTTGAAGCCCGGTGGGCTGGCCTTAGAACCCTCGATGATGCCCCTTCTAGGGGCCCTTAGACTGTTGTGTGGTGGGGTGGCTTGATCCAATGAAGGATCAGGAAATAGGTAGGTACCTGCAAGGAAAATGGAATGAACACAAGAGAAGGGAAATATGACATAGCTGGTAACGCGGCGGTCAGGGCCGTTCTGTTAGCGCCTTGCCGATCCCTCGCTCGGTCTTCTTGTTTCGTCCATCCCGCCCTCACCTCGCTCGAGGGCCTTCTACAGTGGTCGTCCTTTAGAAAGGTCAGCATGTGGTTAGCACAGTCGATCCTCTGGTGTAGCCGAGCTACCGCTTAGGTGGCTCGGGTTAAAGGAGACAATCATAGAGACAAATGAAGCAAGAGGGTCAGGAGGATGGGACTTATCTTGTTTTTTGTTGTTGGAGAGGTAGGTCGACAAAGGAGGTCAGCAAGCGAGTCATGGCCTAAGAGACGGTGCTTCTAGGTGGATGGCTCGGCGTTGGCCTTCCCTCATGGGGAATGGTCGAAATTCACCTCGATTAGGTCATCCCCATCTAGGGGCTAAGCACCTAGATGGAGGGCCAGCCGAGCCATCGCTACCGCCAGGAATCTTGTCTGCCTCGCCGATGCTCAATCGATCGAGCACCACTGCTGCCTTGGCTGCTTCCCTCACCAACGCCCCTCCTACGTTGTGGCTAGGGTTGTTGGGAGTGCAAGGGGCGACGAGTGTAGCCACTTTGGTGATGTAGTCTTGCTCGCAGTAGTAGGCTTGCTTGAAGCTACCCACGACGGTGATGACCCCCTTCGGGTCAAGCATCTTGAGCTTCAGGTAGGTATAATTGGGGACGACCATGAACTTAGCAAAGCACGGTCGACCAAAGGAGGATGTGGTAGACGCCGAGGAAGTCAACCACCTTGAAGGTGAGTGGCTCCTTGCGGAAGCTGTCTGGCTGGTCGAAGAAGACATTGAGCCAGATGCGCTCGAGGGGCACAGCTTCCTTCCCTAGCATGATCATGTACAATGGCGCCTTGTTGGGGCACAAGTTGTTGTAGGATATGCTCATCTTGTCGAGGGTTCTAGCATAGAGTATGTTGAGGCTGCTACCCCCGTCCATCAGCACCTTGGTAAGGCACGTGGTGCCCACGATTGGGCTGACCATGAGCGGGTACCACACTGGATGAGGGACACAATCGGGGTGGTCTTCCTGGTCGAAGGTGATGGCCATCTAGGACCATCGGAGCTATGCTAGAGCAGGCAAGGGTGTGAATGGCATTCACCTCCTATTTGATGATGTGGCGCAGCCGGTAGGATTTGTAGGCGTTGGAGCCCCCGAAGATCATGAAGCAGCGCTTAGCCTTGAGGAACTTGGTGTCTTCCTCCTAGGTGCCTCCTGCTAGGTCGCCTACCTTTAGGGTAGGCTTCTGGGCCTTGCCCTATTGGCTGAGGGTGCCACGGATGTAGCCCTTTATGGTAGCGCAATCCATGAGGAGGTGCTTTGCTTGCTCCCCATGGAACGGGTAGGGGGCCTTGAGCGCCTTCTCAAAGTGTTCTAGGCATGCACCTTGCCTGCGATGTTGAGGTCTGGTGGCATGGTCGGCCGCGGCCACCATCTCCTCCCCATGGCACTTTCGGTCCTTGCTCCTCCTGTTGTGGTGTCGCTGAGATGAGGCAGGGTTGTTGCCGCTATCACCTCCATTGAGGTGATCGGCGGCCTTAGCTTTGCCACTAAAGTTGGCCTGGACCGCCTCCTTGTTGGTGGCATACTAGGTGGCAATGTCTAGGAGCTCCTGTGTCATGCATGGGGTCTCATGGCCAAGCACGTGGACAAGCGCCTCGTAGGTCGTGTCGTAGATGAAGGTGTTGATGATGTCAGTGTCGGTGATGTTGGGGAGCTCATCATGCTTCTTGAAAAAACGCTGGATGTACTTTCAGAGGGTCTCGTCAGACCTTTACCTATAGTTGCGGAGGTCCCACGAGTTCCTAGGCTAAGTGTACATACCTTGGAAGTGGCCGATGAAGACCAAACGGAGATCACCCCAGCAGCGGATGCTGCTCGGCTCGAGCTGCTCGAGCCAAGCTCTGGTCGAGCTTGACAAAAGCAGGGGTAGGTACTGGACAAAGAAGTCATCATCGAACCCCCTTGACCTTCATGGCGAGCCGGTAGTCCTCTAATCAATGATTGGGTTGGTCTCGCCGTCGTACTTGGAGATGTCGTCGGTGGCCGAAAACAGCTAGGGTAGGGAGCCACCCGGATTGCTGCCCCAAATGCTGGGGGGCCAAAGTGATTCGGGGCGGCATCCCCATCCCATCACTCAGGGGTACAGGACTGCGCCTAAGCGTGGAGCCTAGCTTCGATGGTATCGTGGACATCGCGGTCATCGTCGATCCGGTGGTGCATGGGGGGACACCGAGGAAAAAGGTCACGCCTTCGTTCCTGCCGAGGTTTGGTGCCCTAAGTCCATAGCTAGTCGAAGCTATGTGTCAGAGGTGTCGCCGCTACTCCCCCTGCCTACAGGGCGTGCGCATCAGAGCTATCCCCGTTGGGAGTGGTCGTCATCTGGGACAACCGGGAGAGCGCGGCGCGGTACTGGGACAATGAGCTCTTGGCCTGCTGCTTGAGAGCTGTGTGTTAGAGATGTCTTCTAGACGATAGGTGGCGGGCGCCATGTTGTACGCGGCATGGGGAAAGCAGAGGCTACTAGGAGCCCCGTGCGGGCGTCATCTTCGTTGCCGAGAGGGTGTGCAGCTTGTTGCCGCGCAAGGTCCTGCCTTTGGCGCTCAAGCTCTGCCTCGACGGCCTCCAGGTCCACCTACCAAACCTACAAGCGATCCTCCTCCTGGAGGTAGGCCACGTGGGTACGGGGACTCTGGTCCAGCGATGTGAGCCCGGGTGTCTCCTCAGCAAGAACCTCGCCGTCGATGAGGTAGCACATGTAGGGCCGTGCACAACAGTCGATGTCATCGGAGTCGTACTCTGGGTCTTTCCATAAGAGAATCTCGAGGAAGGTGCACAGCGATGGGACGTCGGTCCCTGCTGCATTAGAGAGGATGGCTCTCCGTAGTGCCTCACAACTAATGAGGTGCTCACCTGACGCACCAGCTGAATTGCACTTGACGCTGCCCCCTACCTAGCACACCATCTATCATGGGGTCGGAACCACGGCAAGCATTGTTGTTCGAGTCGGTGTCAGAGTATGTGTATCCGGTGGCTTAGGTGGACTCAAGAACACAAGAATCATAGAGAGGACGCAATAGTTTATCCTGGTTCGAGCTAATCGGTGCCCTACGTCCAGTAGCTGATGATCCTTATACTTAAAAGCACCCAAAATCGGGGGGAGGGGGGGTCACAACAGGGTTGTAGAGAGATTTAGTAGGGGGTTAGCTCGTTGCTAATCCTAAGGTTACCTCACCACCGGTGGAGTCTTTCCCTCGTCGAAGAGGAGGAAGACGACATGATACGATGGAGGAGCTCTCAGTGCCCCTCTCTGGGGTGCCTTGCTCTCGGTGCTGAGCAGAGGCTAAGAAATGGAATGGAGTGGAATGATCTATCTTCTGGTGATTATCCCTATAGGTCCGACCTTATCCCTTATATAACGAGATAGGTCGGGTACATGGCAGTTTGGGGGAACTAGTCTACGGTCTACATGCATCATAGTCTAGGAGGGCCTTGCAACGACGCGCTGTGGACCGTGGCGGTGTCGTGTAGTCGAAGAAGCCTTGGGCGTCGTCCGGCTGCTCTGCTCTAACACTCTGCGTGTCAGGCTATGTTGGCTTGGATCGGGCTCCCCCAGGTGGACCTTTTGGAGTCTTCTTGACGATGAAGGAGGTCGGCTTTAGGGGCTGACGCGTGGGCCCGAGGGCCTCCGAGCCCTAGACGCCGTGGGGAAGCTTTTGTCTTCTTGTGTCACGCCCAGTGCGTGACCTTGTCAGAAAAGTGTCTGGCAATGCCGTGCCCAAGGGGCAGCGTCGAGGAGCCCCCAGGCGATCCTGGAGGGGACTGTCGAGGGGTCTTCATCGTTTGGGAACCATTGGACCCGAGGCTTAACATACCCATATGTTAAGATCTCATCACAATACCTCTGCCTATATATGTTCTATTCATCGAACTTGGCTACCTTGCAAGGATCGCCGTAAAAGCACATAGGCACTAGGACACCACTGGGCAGAGGCAATGGGTCGAATGCATTTTTGGCCATCCGGCCATAACTACAATTCAACCAATTTCGTTCTAAGAACCGAAAGCAATAAACACTAAAACCTAAACCTAGGGTTTCCCATTTGATGTACAACAATGAACCCATAATATAACAAGATGCGCTGAGGTTACCTTGGTTTGCTAGCTTTTCCACGCCTTGGCATCCTATGGTTGTATAATACAAATATTAAAATTTGCATGAAACCCTAAGTAACGACAATTCTTCGGTTGTAAAATACAATTAATGTATACCGAATCGATGCAAACAAATTAGAAGGAGAGCGATGATATCTTACTCTCGAAAATCTATGGATCGAATCCAAGTTTTAAAGGTCCAATATGCCGATTCTTGAGGTAGGACGAAGTGGGAAGAGCAAAAACCCGAGAGGGAGGAGGAAGGAATGGAAGAAGCCTAGGCCAGAAAAGGTGGGTGTTGGTTTTAAAAACCACAACGACGCTACTGATCTTGGCAGCGTGCTCGACCCCAACGTCTACTGCGCCAAGCTCAGCGCCAACAACTCTGGCACCGAGGTGGCTGCTAGGTCACCGCCACGTCTGCGTCGACACCGACGTGGCCCTATGACCTAGGCGCCAATTACTCCGGCGTCGAGACGTGTAAGCTCGGCGTCAATTACGCTGCCGCCGAGGTGAGGGTCTAGATTTTGAAAGCATACCTCTAGGAGCATATTTGTGGAAAAAAACTTTCAAAAAAGGGGGAAAAAATGGTGTTCTACTGTAGCATCAGGGAGAGAAGAGTAGAGAGAACCATCTTCTAGCACATAGAAGTAGTTTAGTGGGCCGGAACCTTCTCCTTGCGGCCCGCCTTTTTTGTTCTCCATTCCAGTCCCCTCCGGGCCCCGGCATACTCTCTCTGTTCTACCGTTGCTCTCGCGTGCGTTCTCTGGTGGCGACGACGACTGGGCTGCCGCCGCCGCCGCCGCCGCCCTACGCTAGGTGCCCAGGCCCCCATCTTTGGGATTTTCGCCGGTGACGAGCACCTACCAGGTACGCGCACCCCTTCTCTTCTGTTCCTGCTGTGCGTAATCGAGCACCCAAACCCTAGCTATCTGTATCCGGATCTGATGATCCAGTTACAAGTGTAGGTTACATGTATTATGCCTACTCCCATGTCCTTTACTGTCAAACCTAACCCGATTCATCCTTCCTTTCGGTTAGGTTGAAATCCCGCGAGAACAATGGGGCGCACGGTGCTCTCCGATGAGGAAGGTATGTTTTTTAAGCTGATTTCTGCTGGGTTGTTCAGCGGTTTTCGTGGTGACTTGTGTGCATTTGCTGATGGAAATTGGTGGTTTTGTTGGAACCCTAGAAGATGAGATTGAGGCCGACGAGGAGGATCCGCGGTCCTACCGGAGGGGCAGGGGCGATATGAACGAGCACGACGATGATGACGATGATGAAGACGACGGTCTGTTTTTTCTCGCAATATCTTCATGGTGTCGACTCTGGCTCGCCCTGGTTGTGGGCTGTCTAGTTTTCTCCCCATCAGGGAGCAGTTTTGCTTCCTTATTATTTGAATTATTCAGTTTTTTTATGCTTTGCTGTTGCAGTGTTTTATTGTTTCATTTTCAGTTTTTTTTGTTAGTGTCAAATTATGATCTCTCCTGGGGCTTGTCACTTGTGAAGTAACAACTGTAGAAATATGTTTATGTGCAGAGGATGGTCAGGATGAATTTGAGAAGGATGACTTCATAGTGGACGATGAGGAAGAAGAAGTGGAAGGAGAGGAAGAGGAACAGAAGAGTGATGATGAGAGGCGAAGAAAGAAAAAGAAAAAGAAGAGGTACCTGCATTTGTTCCTACTAGAAATACGTGTGAATCTATTGTGTACAATGTCCTCAAATGTAAGAGATATTACCCAGGGAATCAGAGGATTTCATGCTTGATGAGGATGACTATATGTTGCTCCAGGATAATAACATCACTGGCATCAGTCGCCCAAAGCCTGTATGTTTTTTTAGTCATAGTTTGCTGTCCTGTCCAAATTTTCTTGGGCCTGTTTATGAAGAATGCTCCTTTTGTCTTCTTGCAGGGAAACAAGTTTAAGCGCTTGAAAAAGGCTGGAAGGGAATCTGAAATGGATGAGCACTCTGGTTTTTCAGACGGTGATGGAACAGGGAAAAAACGCAGTGGCGAGGAGAGAGTCGAGTACAGTTTATTTGGTGATCATCATGGTACCAGCACCAGAATTTTGACTCCCTTGTGTCTTTTTTATTTATCCCAGGAAGTAGTTGAAACTATTTTTTCTATCAACTTCAATTTCCTCAGATGCTGCACCATTTGAGGAGGACTTCGAGGATGATCAGCAGGCAGGGGAGGGTGAGGAGGAAGTTGGTGATGATGAAGATGAAATGGCAGATTTCATTGTGGAGGAAGATGAAATCGATGGGAATGGACAAGTTGTAAGGTGCAGATCTTTGTCCTCCTATCTTTTGAACACCACTTCCATGTCTTTGGCTCTGTGGAGTTGTATCTGACTGTGTTCACTCCCAATAATGTGTACTATTTCTTATTTCTAGGAGGAAGAAATTTAAAAAGAAGGTACCACGACAAGCAGCAGGTGTATCGTCATCTGCTCTGCAAGAGGCCCAAGACATATTTGGTGATGTTGATGAGCTGCTAGCACTAAGAAAGCAAGAGCTTGAGAGGGAGGCTGCTAACTCCAGTGAGTTAAGAGGGACGAGGCTTGAAGATGAGTTTGAGCCATTTATTCTTGCAGAGAAGTATATGACATCAAAAGATGAGCAAATAAAAGAAAATGATGTCCCGGAGAGGATGCAGGTATGTACTAGCTAATTTGTTTTTTTACACTACATTTTGATTTAGTTTAAGACGCACGTCTAATTTGTTGCTGTTTTGGCAGTTGTCTGAAGAGTTGACTGGGTATCCTCCAACGGATAAAACGATGATTGAGGAAGAGAGTTTATGGATACACAGCCACCTAACTGGTGATGGATTTCTGTCCTTTTTTGGCAATGAGCGCATGAACAAGGATATTGACCAGAAGGACATTGTTAACGTCGTGACCATGTTGCATGTCAACAAATTTGAAGTATGCAAAATTATGCAAATTTGCTTCTCAATGTTATGCTTGCTCGTCTGACTTAGTTTTTGTTGCCCTGTCAGATTCCGTTCATTGCAATGTACAGAAAAGAGAGTTGTCCAACCCTATTAAAAAGCCTCGATTCTGATGAGGGTAATGAGGATAATAAGGATAATAAATCTGATGCACACAAAATGAAGTGGCATAAGGTAATTAATTAATTAATTAATTATTATTATTCACTGAGTACTCGTTCCTCTCGCTGAACTTACCAACTATTTGCAATTACTAAGACAAATCTGGTGTTCTATGTAGTTGCTCTGGGCAGTTCAGACCTTAGACAGAAAGTGGCTACTTCTTCAGAAGCGCAAGGTTGCTTTACAGTTGTATTATGAGAAAAGATTTGATGATGAGAAACGGAGGATAGATGATGTCACAAGGCAAGAACTTAATAGCCAACTTTATAATTCCATCATTGAAGCACTAAAGGATGCTAAATCTGAGAAAGAGGTGGAGGATGTTGATGCAAAATTCAATTTACATTTTCCTCCTGGTGAAGTAGAAGAAGAAGGCCAATTTAAACGTCCTAAAAGGAAATCCTTGTACAGTATCTGTCACAAGGCAGGGTTATGGGAGGTTGCCAACCAATTTGGGCGCAGTGCTGAGCAATTAGGCCACCATCTGACATTAACTAAGATACCTGTATGTGATCTAAGCTTGCACTTCACTTTTTTATTTCTTGAGAACAATACTGCATGTGCAACCTACTCATTTTTTGCTTATATTTTCATGCCATAGAAAGTTGTTCTGTATAGAAAATGATTTCAAGATTGACACCTCACATGCATATGTTTCTTACAGGAAGCAGGCGAGCTTGAGAGCGGTAGACATTCTCCTGAAGAGGTTGCTGCAAATTTCACATGTGCAATGTTTGAAACACCACAAGATGTTCTTCGGGGCGCGAGGCACATGGTATTTAATAGACCCCACAATCCTGACCTTTTTTTGTACCCCCTCCGTTCCAAATTATAAGACCTTTTGGCTTTTCTAGATACATTGATTTTACTATGTATCTAGACATAGTGTATCTCTAAGTGCATAGCAAAAGCTATGCATCTGGAAAAGCCAAAATGCCTGGAATGGAGGGAGTAGTACATTAAACTTAGTTGATAGGTTTGTTCCAGCTGACAACAGTATTCCATGACCCCCTGTTTCTTTGTTCTCAGGCAGCAGTTGAGATAGGTTGTGAGCCAATTGTGAGAAAGCATGTTCGAGGCATCTTCATGAATAAAGCAGTTGTGTCAACAAGTCCCACACCTGAGGGCAATACAATCATAGATCCATATCATCAGCTATCGGGTGTTAAGTGGTTGAGAGAGAAACCACTTAGCAAGTTTGTAGATGCACAGTGGCTTCTTATTCAGAAAGCAGAGGAAGAAAAGCTCCTCAAGGTTACCGTAAAATTGCCAGAAGATGCAAAGAAAAAACTCATGTCTGAAGCACGTGAGAATTATCTAAGTGATTGTGTCAGCAAGTCTGCACAACTGTGGGATGAGCAACGGAAGATGATACTGGATGATGCCTTCTTCAATTTCCTTCTTCCATCAATGGAAAAGGAAGCTCGATCACTGTTGACGGCAAAAGCCAAACAATGGCTCCATATGGAATATGGGAAACAGTTGTGGAACAAGGTTACTGTTGCTCCTTGGAGGAAGAAAGATGCAGACAAGAAGGATGCTGACATTGATTTGGATGATGAATCGGAATTGAGAGTTATGGCCTGCTGCTGGGGTCCTGGGAAGCCAGCAACCACTTTTGTTATGTTAGACTCCTCAGGAGAGTTGGTTGATGTTCTGTATGCGGGTTCTATCAGTAACAGGTCTCAAGGTGTCGCTGAGCAGCAGCGGAAGAAGAATGACCAGCAACGAGTCTTAAAGTTTATGACTGATCATCAGCCACATGTTGTGTGTGTAGGAGCATCAAACTACAATTGCAGACAACTGAAGGATGATATTTATGAGGTATGTTTCTGTCTTATTTATTGGTGTGTAAATACATAGTCAAAATAGACCAAGCAAGTTCTATGTTTCTTTCAGAATTATATAGTTGCACCTGCACATATGTCTTTAAATTGGTCGCTTGACTGATAGGCTTAATGCTATCATACTGTTCTACTTCCATTATATTTTCTACAATAAGCATTTGCAAAGGATTGTTGCACCTGGTTTATGTGGTCATCTCCTGAATTCACTATGAGTTGTAGAACACCTTATAAGATTAGCACTGCACACAGATTTTTTTTATTCTGATTTTGTTGTTAATTTCCTGTGTTCGGATTGTAGGCTGCCCCAATCTTGTTCCTTACCCATTAGCTTTTATGAATTGTATTGTATTGGGTTCAAGTGATGGGTTCCTTGGGTTGACTTGACATTGTGCCCATGGTTTTGGTTTAGCCTCAGGCACTTTCTTTGTTCCTTAAGTTTCACTTTACCAAGGTTCTTAAGGCGGTAAGTCGAGCTGTGGTGAGCCACATCCTTCCAATTGCCTAGGTGACACCTAGGTGCTTGTAAGGCGAGGCAAGGCGACACCATACCGATATTAGAAACTTCCAAAACAGCAGTATGGAGCAGGGAGAAAAAGGAAATGGAAAAAAGAAGAAAGGAAGGAGAAGAGGCAAAGGACTAAGGAAGAGATTGGCCCATCTCACCACACAGCCCATATACACAAGCTACCTGTGGTTCCCTTGATTCAGCATGCAGAGCTGCCACTCCCCCTCTGTCCCTCCTCGATCTCTCCGCGTCTTCTCTCCTCTCTCTCTTCTCCAGAAACACATTTGATCCCGCAACTCTCCCTGCCTCTTCCCTTCCCTTTCCTCACCGCTCTGTGCCCTCGGATCCACTGCTGCCACCTCCTCCTTCCAGATCGACCATGCAATGACTGACCGGAGGAAGCTCTGCGCTAATCACCCACGCGGGAGACAGCGGGGATGGCAGGGCTGCAAGTTCTTGGCCTTGCTGGCGAGCTCCCCTCCTGTTCCTCTCATTCCTCTCATCTTCTCCCTCCCTCCCTCTGTTTTGCTGATTTTTTGGTTGTGGTGGCTGGGATGCCCAGAATCCCAGCGCGCCTCATCGCCTAGGCGATGCCCGACTTTACTTTTTATTTGTTCGTTTTGGTTTTGTGATGGTGGGAGGCCAACTGTATTTATTAATATTGGGCTCGACTGCTGGGTTTCTTGAGTTGAGTTGACTTAGTGCCCATGCTTCTGCTTTCTGCTAGCCTGTCACTATGAACATACTTCTTTGGAGTTTGGAAGTTTATTTTAGGTTGGCTTTCGTTGATATCTATTCACTTTTGTTATTTGTATCAGTAGAAAGTTATGCATATTTGATGACATGATTACTGTTTATTTTGTACATCCCAAGTTTTTTTGGTTAACAATGTAACAAATGTTGCCAGATGACATGATGTACGCGATTGTCTCTTGGCTATGTGGCTTTGCATTTGTAGTGAGGGATGCAGTTGCTATAAATGTGAACATGTTTCCAGTTGCTATAACTGTGTATATAGTTGTTGTTGAAACTTTCATTTATGCTTTCTAAATGGCTGTACAGCATTGGCACTCTGTGGAAGTTTATTTTAAGCTTGTGCACTCATCGGTCATCGCTTAATTTTAAAACTGACATTTATCCTTGTGATAGGTTATTTTTAAAATTGTAGAGGACCATCCAAGAGACGTTAACCCCCAAATGGAAAATTTGAGCGTTGTCTATGGTGACGAGTCTGTGCCTCGCTTGTATGAGAACTCTCGAATATCTTCGGATCAACTTCCTGGGCAGTCAGGTACCGTAGCAACATGGTGATTTACTGTTATCTCTTCTGCTCGGTACCTTATAAACAGATGTTTTCTCTTCATGTCTCATTGACTGTACAGGTATTGTGAAGCGGGCTGTAGCGCTTGGACGTTACCTTCAGAATCCATTGGCGATGATTGCAACACTGTGTGGACCTGGGAAAGAGATACTTTCTTGGAAACTGCATGCACTGGAACAGTTTCTGACTCCTGATGAGAAGTATGAAGTTGTTGAGCAAGTAATGGTTGATGCAACGAATCAGATAGGTTTTGACGTTAATCTTGCTGCTAGCCATGAGTGGCATTTTTCTACTCTACAATTTATTGCTGGTTTGGGTCCGCGCAAAGCTTCTGCTTTGCAGAAAGATCTGGTGAGAGAGGGATCCATTTTTAGTCGCAAGGAGCTTGTCAAACCTCTAGGGAGGAAAGTCTTCATGAATGCTTCTGGGTTTTTACGTGTTCGGCGGAGTGGTGCAGCTGCAGCCAGTGCTCAACTCATTGATCTGCTCGAGGATACAAGGATCCATCCTGAATCATATGTATTAGCAAAAAATTTGGCTAAGGATGTCTATGTTGAGGATGCACAGCATGAAATAAATGAAATGGATGATGACGAGCAAGAGATGGCGATTGAGCATGTTAGAGCAGACCCAAAAATGCTTAAACGTCTTGAAATAGAGGAATATATAAAGAGCATTTCAGAAGAATACCGTAAATTGGAAACTCTGTTGGATATAAAGGAAGAGCTGCTGTCTGGTTTTTCTGACTGGAGGACCCCCTATACTGAGCCAAGCCCAGAACAGGAATTCTGGATGCTTTCTGGTGAAACTGAGGATACCATATCTGATGGAAGGATTGTTCAAGTAACTGTGCGCAATATACAAGAGAACAAAATAATTTGCACCTTTGATTCTGGTTTGAAAGCCATAGTTATGACCGACAACTATTCTGATGAGGGTTTTGATCCAGAATCATCACAGTTACGTGAAGGTGATGTATTAACTGGTAAAATTCGAAACGTGAATAAAAATAGGTTCATGGTTTACCTAACGTGCAAGGCGAGTGAGATGAGGAGAAGGCCATTCTCCAGAGGTGATCAGGATCCTTATTATCACGAACAAGACATGACCTCACAAACGGTAGAAGATAAGGCTCGGAAACAAAAGGAACTTGCAAAGAAGCATTTCAAGCCCCGAATGATTGTTCATCCCCACTTTCAGAACCTGACAGCCGAAGAAGCCATGCAGGTTTGCTGCCTTGTTAAACTCAATCTGTGCGCTTTGCATCTCCTCTTACGGTAGGTATGCCAGTCTTTATCTAAACAATTCTCTTGAAATAGTTTTTGTCAGATAAAGAGCATGGTGAGAAGGTGATCCGGCCAAGTTCCAGGGGACCATCTTTTTTGACACTTACCCTGAAAATTTTTGATGGCGTCTATGCACACAAGGAGATAACCGAAAGTGGAAAAGATCACAAAGATATCACAAGGTTGCTTCGCCTAGGGAAAACACTAACAATTGACAATGAAACTTTTGAAGACCTCGATGAGGTTGGTGCACCTGATATATACACCTGCTACTTCTCAGTTATGTTCTGCTAGTTTTAGTTATCTGATTCCATTTTCTGTGACAAGATTTTGCTCTAGTTAAATTGGTAATCTTTCATTTTGTGCTATCTGGGCCTTCATCTAATTTTCATTTATCATATAGGTCATTGACAGATATGTGGACCCATTGGTAGGACACCTGAAGAGCATGCTCTCTTATCGTAAATTCAGAAAGGGTTTAAAAAATGAGGTTGATGAGATGTTAAGGGCAGAGAAAGCAGAGAACCCTATGAGAATACTGTATAGTTTTGGCATCTCTCACGAACATCCTGGCACCTTTATATTGTACATATATTAGGAGTACAAATCCACATCACGAGTATATTGGATTATACCCGAAGGGCTTCAGATTCAGGAAGAGAGACTTTGACAACATTGACCGCCTTGTGTCCTATTTCCAGAAGAATATTGACAAACCACCACCTGATGCTGGACCATCAATGCGAAATGTTGCTGCAATGGTACCTATGAAAAACTCAGCTTGGGGTTCTGGTGGTGGTGGTGGGGATGCAAACGGTGGTTGGAGGGGAGATGGTAGTAATGATAGGGACAGACCTTTCTCTGGCAGATCAGGTCAGTTATTAATGCGCTTAAGATGTTGATAAAGTTATATGCATTTTTAGCTATGGTAATCTTTAAATGCTTTGCGTGGATTAAGATTATAATATTTTCACTAAGTACCGGATTGTTATTGTTCTCATGATCTGCTAGTGTTCGCTGAAGATAGTATTTGCATTCTTGTGGTGAATTCCCATGCAACTTTTTTCGCTGTATGAGTTAAAAGTTATTTCTGAAATAGGTGACATTCATCTGGTTCTTCAGAAACTAGCCAGTTCTTTGTTGTCTGTCTGAACGAAATATATTTCTTTCTGTTTTCTGTTAATAATTTTGCTTCCTAGATTGTCAACATGTCACTGGTGGATTTTTGCCAATATCTAGTCAAGCTGTGTCTGGTACTCTGGTATAGCCATTATTTTACCACTGGTTTATGACAAACGCTTGTGATCTGACTTGTGTACATTGTTGATACATTAATAGACCCTTAGAAATATTTGAATATTATTTATGCGCCTTGTTTTCCTAAAACAGGAGGGAGGTTTGATTCAAGGAATAGCTCTGGTGGTCGTGGACGAGGACGGGGGCGTGGCCGGGGTAACTTTGGCAATGATGATAATGGTGGTGGAGGTTGGAGTGGAGGAGGTGGTGGTGGCGGCAACAGTGGAGGGTGGACCGATAACATTGGCAGTGGCGGAGGCGGATGGGGCACGGGTGGCAGTGGTGGCTCTTCCTGGGGTGGTGGTGGTACTGGTGGAGGATCTGATGCTGCTGGCTGGGGTGGAGCTGGCGATGACAGCAACCGTGGCGGTGGAGGTGGCTGAGGATCAGCTGCTAGTGGTGCTGACAGTGCTGGTGGCGGAAATGGCGCCTGGGGAGCAGCTGGTGGTGGCTCTAATGACTCAGGATGGGGTAGCGTCAAAAAGGCCGTCCCAGCACAGGATGGTGGAAGCGACTGGGGGTCTGGCAGTGGTAGTGGCTGGTGACGGCTGTGTCCTGCGTTGTAGTTCAGACGACTGCTAGATGAAAACTGTTTCCTCGTTTTAACTCTCGTCCTATCATTCAGTGGATGGGAGAAAACTGGCACTTATCTATGACTTAGTCTTTTGCAGCTGCTTCATGCCTGCAAATGTTGCATTGTGAACAGCGTTATGTTTCAATGCATGTATATAAATCTAATATATTTGGTCAGTTTCCTGCTACGAATTTGATCCTGGTGCCTCATCGTTAAGGCTATACGCAATTAGGGCTTTTGTGTTGAAAGTGTGACAGGCCACATTTTGTTTCTCTAAATTTATATTACCCCGCTTGTTCAGAATCTTCAAGCGTTTCAATGTTTGGCGACCATCCAAATGCCTCTCGCTTTGTGGTCGTTCTGCAATGGCGGGTATCGTAGTGTTCATCTGCCAGGTCTGAGATTCTGAACAGGACCGCTAGACCGCTGGCGTTGAAATGACGAAAAAATTGGTAAGAGAGACATGGGTCAAAACTCCAAAGGCCGCATTCCCCTCGAGCGAGACATGGGTCAAAAGGTCACATTCCTCCCCTTTCGGTTCCTAGGCCTTTGGAAGAAACCTCCCACAAATTGGCGCGATAACCATGGACGCACATTGTTTCCATTGCTAGGGCCTTTGAAGAAACCTCCCACAAATTTTGCTTAGGACAAAAAACTCGTCAAATACTGAAATACTAGCATTCTCCATATGTCAAATGGGCAGCAAAAGCCGGGGAGGTGGCATGCGATGGTCTTACATGATGCTACTGTTGACTCCACAAATGGGTTGATCGAAAGCTAGTACTTGTTATAAAGAACGGCCAATGATTAGGAAGCATTCTTAGCTCCCATAGAGATCTCCTAACTCTCCCCGTCTTCCTCCCTGTGCTTGTGTGATGCGTTCGGGTACCAGCGATGGAGAGCTACTCTGGCCGGGTAGATGCAGCAGGCTCCTCAGCTCCACGGACACCTCCATCGTCGTTGTCTTCGACAAGTACTTCACCGTGTCACACTGAACTGATCGTCCTTTGCTCCTTTCGTATAGAAATAATGCGCACGGAACTTTCAGATTTATTTATCTAGTAACATTTTCTGTATTTTATTTCGGGGTGTCGTGCGTACCTCTGAACTCAAAGTGAGACGACAAGTCACGAGGTACGGTTGGTGTATATTGGCCATGCAGCCCGAGCCCGTCGGCCCGGCCCAAGGCCCGTTTTTTTGGCCCAGCCCAAGCACGGCCCGGCACGGAGGCTAGCGGGCCCGGGCTGGCCCGGCCCAGAGGAGCAGGCCGTGCCTGGGCCTTACCCCAGGCACGTGGGCCGGCACGGCACGGCCTGCTACAGTCGAGTCGGCCCGCTAGCGGCTCAGCCTGCCCGCGCCCCCCCCGTGCCCTGCCCCTGCATATATAAGCGGCTCACCTCGTCCGCTCCGCCTCCGCTCTCCAGTCGCCTCGCCCGCCACCTCGCCCTTCTCCGCTCCGCTCCGCGACCTCCCTCTCCGCTCCGCTTGGTCAGACGGCCACGCACCGCGCCCCTCCTCCCTCCTCGCGACCTCCCTCTCCCACTGCCTCCTCCATCTCCCCAGACAGTGGTGGCGGCGGCACCGCCCTCCCCCACCCTCTCCCTCAGATCCGGCGAGCCCAAGGCGGCCCAGGCGGTGGCATCTGCTGCGGGAGCGACCGGGAGCAACGGCCGCGCCCTCCCCCACCCTCTCCTAGATCCAGTCCCCTCCCCCTCGGATCCGTGCGCACGAGCGGTGCAGAGGCCTCCTCCACCTCGGATCCGTGCACAGGGGCGACGCAGAGGCCTTCTCCACCTCGGTTTTGCGCATAGGAGGCGACACAGCGGCCTCCTCCCCCATGGATCCGGGCGCAGGCAGCGTGCCTCTCCTCTGAGCTCCCTCTCCCTTTTCTCTGATTTGTGTGAATGCATGACTTTTGTCTGATTCCTCTTTTTTCGATTTCTTTTGTGGTGTTGTGGACTTACGATTGATCTGTGAGATCTAGAGCTCTGTGATTTTTGTTGTTTTTTTTTTATTTTTCTTACTGGAATGAGATGAACAAGCTTGAGCTTGCCATGGCCATTGACGCTGTGAATCTGCCTCGAGGCCTCCTCCATGACTCCATGCACAGCCGCCGCCACCGCCACCGCGCTCCCGTGCTGCCCCTCGCACCCTACTGCCCCTCCTGTTCTTCCCTTTCCTCTCTCTGATGTCGCCGACGCGACCGGCGGCCCCCTCGACCTTGACGCCGTCATCGCCTGCTGAAGCGGGCCTTGGGCTGGCCCGGCCTCCCTGATAGGCCGTGCTTACCGGGCCGGCCCGGCACGAAAAATAGCCCAGCAGGCCATGCCTGGGCCGTCGGCCAGGCACGAAGCCCAGCTCGGTACGGCTCGGGAGGCCCAGCGTGCCGTACCGGCCCGACCCCTATCGGGCCGTGCTTTCACGGGCCCGTGCCGTGCTGGGCCGGGCCGGTCCATTGGCCATCTATAGGCTGGTGTGGAGTGTAGACCCTTGTGTAAGCACTAATTCGTAATCCAAACCAGAACAAACAATTTGGCCCGAGCCACAGCCCACTTGCTGTTATCAATGGGCCTTTCGTGTCACACACCAAAACGCCTATTGGGACATTTGATGCTATAGTTAAATTTTTTTTCTCTCCTTCTCATCCACATGTTTTCTTCCGCTCCTTCCCCATGACCACCTTCCTTGAGTTCACCAATGTTCCTTCAACCTTCCTCCCCTCCCCTTCCAAAATTGGCTACAGATCAAGCTCGTGGTGGATCAGTAGGATCTTCGTTCTCCTCTCCCACAAATCCGAGCAGGTTCTCCCTAATTCTTAGCTCTAGTTTTTTTATTGTTTGGTGGAGTGATTTCAGTTGGGAAATAAGACGAGGAATATGTAAGCATTGATTCTAAAGCAATTTGGTAGAATTTTTTAGTTCTCAGTATAAATGGATAAGTGTTTTTTTTATCTACTCTTCACTAGAGTTTGTATTTTATAGCCGAGAAAGAGTAATTGCAGAGAAAATCTACTCCGAGGAGCTCTATCGGACGACCCCTCATTCATGCGTCGTGTCGAGTTGAGAAGCAGCAATGCAGGGCGGCATCGACTCCCATGGTTTGATTTCTCTTTAGGGGCCGTTTTGACCCTTCATTTTTAAGGAATTAAAATCTACTTAATAGATTACGTTATTTGGTTTGAAATTTAATATTTCATAACTTTCTCAAGCTCACAAAGGCTATCTCAAATTCTCAGGGTGATAGATAGAAATGAATTCTATAGATCACTACGCCATAATTCGACTCCTCAACTTACTTTTCTATAGTAGAAAAGCAACATATAAGTATATCCATGGTATGCCTAACAATAAATATACAAATATATTCCATATATATATA
Source organism: Miscanthus floridulus (assembly GCF_019320115.1). Taxonomy (NCBI): domain Eukaryota; kingdom Viridiplantae; phylum Streptophyta; class Magnoliopsida; order Poales; family Poaceae; genus Miscanthus; species Miscanthus floridulus. The sequence goes on from NC_089595.1 coordinate 96,928,235, forward strand.
TATATATATATATATATATATATATATATATATATATATATATATATATATATATATATATATATATATATATATATATACAATTATATTAGCTTAATTAATCTATTTCGAAATTATAATTATTAGAATGAATTCAATTATAAGGATCTAAACGGGCCCTTAACGTGGTATAGATGCTATAATACCATGGTTGAACTTTCTCAAGCTTGGAGCAGGCCCAGACAAGAGCATAGACCCTGACCGCGCCTATCTCGCGACTCATGACTCACGAGCGTTCAGCCGTCCCTCACCGGCCAGTCGACAACCCACACGCCCGCCGCCCTCCCCAGCCATCGCCGGCCTTCCACACGCAAGCTCGTCGTCGATGCCGTTTCTACCGTCAGCTGCCCATCTCGCTTCCCCACTTGCTCATTTCTCCCCCGCCCTCCCTTCCTCCTGCCTCAACAGTTACGTTGGAGTTGGACACATTTCCATCGAAAACCGCAAATAGAACCGGACCTAAAACTCGGTTTGTTCATTCTTTGATTCGGTTTTGGTTCTTATGTTCCAACGTTCGATGTCGGGCTTTATCTTTGGTTTCCTATTCGAACCAAGCTGAACCATATTACTCTCTTCGGGCAAGTTTGTTAGGCGTAACAAGGAAGTCTTAGTGTTGGGTACCATAAAAAGGGGTCCCCTAAGCAAGAACCAAAAAATCGCTTAGACCTTGTAAATATCGAAGCCAAGAGACAACCACCGGCAACCCCCACCTTATCCGAGGCCCGGCTGGACCACCTGGCCCACCTCGAACAATATCCGGGCTCACCCGAAGCGGGCTCGGCCCAGAATGAAACCACGAGGCCTCGGATGAGGTACCGATTCTCCGACTCGCCCGAGGCCCCGCGCGCAAGGCCTCAGACGAGGTACCGATTCTCCGACTCGCCCGAGGCCCCACGCGCAAGGCCTCGGACGAGGTACCGATTCTCCGACTCGCCCGAGGCCCCACGCGCAAGGCCTCGGACGAGGTACCGATTCTTTGACTCACCCAAGGCCCCACGCGTAAGGCCTCGGACGAGGTACCGATTCTCTGACTCGCCCGAGGCCCCGCGCCACAAGGCCTCGGACGAGGTACCAATTTTCCGACTCGCCCGAGGCCCCGCGCCACGAAGCCTCGGACGAGCACCCAGTTACCGACTCGCTTGAGGCCGACACGACATCAACCCCGTCATCGCCGCCTTGACCGACTTCTCTGACGGGACGTCACGTCCAACCACTCCCACAACGTCAGCCGAACGACGGCACGATACAGCGGAGTGGCCGACGAGGCTGGAGTCACATCGATGCCATGCCGTCCGGAACAGGACGGGGCAGGGGTTACCGGCCGCTGTGCTCAGCACTGTGCCCACGGCTGACACCCGTGCTGCACTATGCTGCCTAAACCCTGCTCCAAGGACAGCGCGGCATGGAAGTCAAGTCTGGGTCCCTGTAGCCTCGGAATTGACGTACAAAACCAGCTGCTCCCTCAGAGCCTCGGCTATCCACTTCCGGGCTCCTGTAGCCTCAGGACTCGCGCCCGCCGAGACCCCCACAATGGTTTGGCCTCGGCACCGACTGGGCCTCGGCTCTCTACGTTGTCAGCACTCTAGGACCAACACATCGTCTGCAGTACGCGCCATGCCCTGTGTCAAGCTGCAGGAGCCCCCACGTCGTACACAGGGCCAAGCTCCTGTAGCCTCAGAATCAGCACACCCGCGCCATCGCATCTACCCAGCCTCGGCTCTCTGCGCCGGTCAAACATACAGTGACCAGCACGCCTCCAACAGAGGAAGGCGTGCATGCCACCACAGGAGCTCCCACGTCGCACAGGATCAGGCGTGACCGGCGTGTCGCTCCAGTGCACCGAGGACAAGGCCGCTCCACCGACCATGTCGCCACAGTGATGAGCTACAGGGCTCGGACATACCACCTCTGCTCACAACACGCCACGTAGCATATACATGTACCGCCCCTGTGCCTCCCTTCGACTATAAAAGGGAGTGACCGGAGCCGCTTCTAAAGGAGAGACACACGGGGAAGCAACGCACAACGCCCTATAACACATACGCTTCCTCACTGCAAGAGATCAACATCTCAAGCAACCCACGCCACTCCACGTAGAGACCTAAGACTAGCTCCCTCTCTCGCTCAGCTTGTAAGCCCCTACTACAAGCACCTCGGTGCAAGGAATACAAGATCGCTCTCTCAGACTGGACGTAGGGAACCTATTGCCTAAACCAGTATAAACCTTGTGCCTCTTTGCATCACCATCCGGGATTAGGGGCACGTAGTACGCTTTCACTAGTCGGTTGAGGACCCGCCGGACCCAAAACACCGACAGTTGGCGCGCCAGGTAGGGGCTTGTACTGCATGTCAGCTTAGTCATCCCAACAAGTTCTGGATGACAGACCTCATGCGACCACTGCGTCTCGGCACGGTGATCTGGTTCGGGAGCCTAGAGTTCATGTCTCTAGGATATGAGTACGATATGGTACTCCTCGCACCTAGAGCCCCACCGACCGACGACGACATCACGCACCAGCAGCCTAGGCGCAGGCGGCGCCCAGGCCGCCGCTCTCATCATGCTCGCCAGGCACGACACGGGCGAGACCACCCCGACACCGCGTGAGCTCAGGGTGACGCACCACGCTCCGCCAGTATCCCGTACCCGGTTGTTGGTATAGAGTCCCTGGCTAGGGACATGTCTAGCTTAAGCCTGGGCAAGGGAAAGACGCCGATGGTGCGGTGCGACGCCCCGTCATCAAGCTCTGCCCCGCCACCTCCTGAGGAGTCGACTCCGGCGGAGCAGAGCCTGGCGACGACATCATCCCCGTACCCCTTCGGGTTGGGTAATGCCGCCGCCTACCAATGTTTTGCCCTCAACCTCATCGCCACAACCCCGACCCACACCCACGCTGACTCCTCGGAGGAGGACAAGGCGTGGGCCAGAGCGGACTTCTCCGGGCTTCGAGACCCTAAAGCCATGCGCCGCTTCATGGCCACGAGCGACTACTGCTTCGGCTACACCGACTCCGATGACGAAGGCACTCACGATCCCACTTGTGAGTGCTTCAACGTCGAGCTCGAGGTGCCGAGCACGAGCGATGAGGACGAGAACCCCGCCCCCAAGGAACCTTGACGCCCAGACCTGGAGCAGCTCCGTGAGCTTCAAGCCAAGGTCAAACAAGACCGGCTCCTTCTGCAGCAGCTCCAAGACACTCTCGAGCGAAAGCAGCGGGGTCACGGTGATGGTGAAGCAGCCTGGCGAAGGGCTCACGACATCAACCACTGCATCAACAACGACGAAGGGGGCGAGCAACCCCCTATCTTCAATCGCGCTAGCCAGAACATCGTGGTAGCAGCGATGCTACTCCGGTCAATGCCCGAGCCCTCTACCTCAGAGGGGCGACGGGTCCACGATGAGCTTCGAGACCTCCTCGAGACCACCGTGGTATAGTAGGCCGAAAGCTCTGCCTCTCGACGGCGTGGGGGCGCCTCGGAACTACCTGTGGCACCGCCTCGACAGGATAGAGAGGCCTCGGTTCATCCCAAGCCTGCTCGGGCACCGACAGCCAACAAGGCCCCCTTGGTGCACGACCGCCTCAGCGATCGACGCGAGGCGCAAGGCGACCACGATGTGGTCAGCAGGCGATGGTGCCACGACAACGATGGGCCCACCTGAGGCTACCACCCGCACCAAGGTGGTCGCTATGATAGTGGGGAGGACCGCAGTCCTTCTCCTGGGCCACCTAGCCCTTGAGTCTTCAGTAAGGCCATCCACGACGCCCACTTCTCGGCCCAGTTTCGGCAACCAGCCAACCTCTCAAAGTACAACAGCGAGACTAACCCCGAGCTATGGCTGGCCGATTACCGCCTGGCTTGTTAGCTAGGCGGCGCGGACGATGACTTGCTCATCATCCACAACCTCCCCTTGTTCTAGTCAGACTCAGCGTGAGCCTGGCTTGAACACCTCCCCCCCTTGCAGATCAACAACTGGCGTGACTTGGTAAAGGTCTTCGTCGGGAATTTCTAGGACACATACGTGCGCTCCGGGAACTCCTAGGACCTCAAGAGTTGTCGCTAGAGGCCGGACGAGTCTCTCCGAGACTTCATCCGACGCTTCTCCAAGCAATGCACTGAGTTGCCCAGCGTCGGTGACTCAGAAATTTTCCAGGCATTCCTCTCCGGCACCTCCTACCGAGACTTGGTCCGAGAGTTAGGTCGGAACGTACCGACCACAGCGGCCGTGCTCCTCGACATCGCCACCAACTTCGTCTCGGGCGAAGAGGCTGTCGGTGCCATCTTCCCCGACAACGACACCAAGGGGAAGCGGAGGGACGAGGCCCCCGGGGCCTTGGCCCCCTACCTCCCCAAGAAAAAGAAAAAGGGTCGCTAGGGAAAGCAGGATGTCCTCGAGGCGAATCTAGTCACGGCCGCAGATCGCAAGAATCCCCGAGGCCCCGCTAGAGGCCCCAGGCTCTTCGACGACATGCTTAAGAAGCCCTGCCCTTACCACCAGGGCCTAGTGAAGCACACCCTCGAAGAGTGCACCATGCTCCGGCGTTGCTACGCCAAGCTTGGGCTCCCTAATGACGATGCTAAGACAAAGGGCACCGGCGATAGGGACAACGATAAGGACGACGGGTTCCCCAAGGTGCACAACGCCTTCATGATCTTTGGTGGGCCTTCAGCGTGCCTCACGGCGCGTCAGCGAAAGAAGGAGTGCTGGGAGGTCTTCTCGGCTAAGGTGGCCACTCCTTGGTACCTTGACTGGTCTCAGGAGGTGATCACCTTTGATCGGGATGACCACCCTGATTATGTCCCAAACCCCAGGCAGTACCCACTCGTCGTCGACCCGATCATCAGCAACACCCAGCTCACCAAGGTGTTGATGGACGGAGGTAGCGGTCTCAACATCCTCTACGCCAACACCCTGGAGCTCCTAGAGCTTGACCAGTCACAGCTCCGAGGTAATGCCGCGCCCTTCCACGGCATTGTGCTAGGGAAACACACACGACCCCATAGGTGCATCGACTTGCCCGTCTGCTTTGGCACTCCCTCCAACTACCGCAAGGAGGTCCTCACCTTTGAGGTGGTTGGGTTCAAGGGGACCTATCACGCCATCCTAGGGTGTCCGTGCTACGCCAAGTTCATGGCGATCCCCAACTACACCTACCTCAAGCTCAAGATGTCGGGCCCCAATGGCGTCATCACTGTCGAGTCCATGTACGAGCATGCATACGACTGCGACGTCGAATGCATCGAGTACGCCGAGGCTCTTGTGGAGGCCGAGGCCCTCATCGTCAACCTCGACCAACTTGGTAGCGAGGCGTCTAACTCCAAGCGTCGTGCTGGGACTTTCGAGCCCACAGAGGTTGTCAAGCTCATCCCGATCGACCCCACCTACTCCAACAACCGAGCACTAAGGATCGGCGCCACCCTCGACAGCAAATAGGAAGCCATGCTCGTCGACTTTCTCCACGCGAACGCCGATGTATTCGCGTGGAGTCCCTCTGACATGCTAGGCATACCGAGGGAGGTCGCCGAGCACGCCTTGGACATCCAGGCCAGCTCTAGACCGGTGAAGCAGCGCCTGCGCCGATTCGACGAGGAAAAGCATAGGGCCATCGATGAGGAGGTCCAGAAGCTTTTGGCGGCCGGATTCATCAAGGAAGTATCCCATCCAGAGTGGTTAGCTAATCCTGCATTAGTTAAGAAGAAAAATGGGAAGTGGAGGATGTGTATAGACTACACCAGTTTGAATAAAACATGTCCAAAAGTCCCATTCCCATTACCTCAAATCGACCAAATCATTGACTCCACTGCGGGATGCGAAATCCAATCTTTCCTTGATGCGTATTCCGATTACCATCAAATCAAGATGAAAGAATCCGACCAGCTCGTGACTTCTTTCATCATCCCATTCGGCATGTACTGCTATGTGACTATGCCATTCGGCCTCAGAAACGTAGGGGCCACATACCAGCGGTGCATGACCTAGGTCTTTGGTGAGCACATCAGGCGAACCATCGAGGCCTATGTGGATGACATCATGGTCAAGTCCAGGAAGGCCAGTGATCTCGTTGATGACTTGGAGATAGCCTTCAAATGCCTCAGAGAGAAGGGCATCAAGCTCAACCCCGAGAAGTGTGTCTTCGGGGTCCCCCGAGGCATGCTCTTGGGATTCATAGTCTCGGAGCGCGGCATCGAGGCCAACCCAGAGAAGGTCTTGGCCGTGACCAACATGGGACCAATCTGAGACCTCAAGGGAGTGCAGAGGGTTATGGGATGCCTTGCGGCCCTGAGCCGCTTCATCTCGCGCCTTGGCGAAAAAGGCTTGCCTCTGTACCGCCTCTTGAGAAAATCCAAACGCTTTTCCTAGACCCCCGAGGCCGAAGAAGCTCTCACCAAGCTCAAGGCACTGCTCACCAATCCTCCCATCCTAGTGCCGCCGACCAAGGGCGAGGCTCTCTTACTCTACGTCGCCGCAACGACCCAAGTGGTCAGCGCGACCATAGTGGCCGAGAGGCAGGAAGAGGGGCATGCTCTACCCGTCCAACGACCTATTTACTTCATCAGTGAGGTGCTCTCCGAGACTAAGACACGCTACCCCCACATCCAGAAGCTGATCTATGCCATAGTCTTGGCTCGACGCAAGTTGCGTCACTACTTCAAGTCCCACCCGATGACCGTGGTGTCGTCTTTCCCTCTAGGAGAGATAATCCAGAACCGGGAGGCCTCGGGTAGAATAGCCAAGTGGGCCGTCGAACTCATGGGGGAAGCCCTATCTTTTGCACCTCAGAAAGCAATTAAATCCCAGGTCTTGGCCGATTTTGTGGCTGAGTGGACCGACACCCAACTACCACCTGCCCAAATCCAGACGGAATGCTAGACCATGTACTTTGATGGGTCCCTAATGAAGACCGGGGCAGGCGCGGGTCTGCTCTTCATCTCACCCCTCGGAGTGCACATACGCTACATGATCTGGCTCCACTTTGCCACCTCCAACAACGCAGCCGAGTACGAAGCCCTCGTCAACGGCTTGCAGATCACTATCAAACTTGGAGTATGACGTCTCGACATACGGAGCGATTCATGGCTCGTCGTCAATCAAGTGATGAAGGAGTCAAACTGCCATGACCCCAAAATGGAGGCGTACTGCAAGATGGTACGTCGCCTAGAAGATAAGTTCGACGACCTCGAACTCAACCACATCGCGTGAAAATTCAACGAGGCCACGGATGAACTGGCAAAGATGGCGTCGGCACGATCCCCGGTCCCCCCGAACATCTTCGCCAGAGACCTCCACAAGCCTTCCATCGACTATGCCTCGGTGGAGAAAGAGGGCCCACCGGTCGAGCCCACCATAGGGCCTGAGGCCCCCTCTGTCATCGAGACCCCTACGGCCGAGCCCAAGGCCATGGAAATCAACGCGGAGCCTCCCGAGGCTGACGAGGGCACGGACTGGTGAATCCTATTCCTTGATTGCCTCGTTTGAGGAGAGCTTCCTGCAGACAGGACCGAAGCTCGATGGCTTGCACGATGAGCCAAAACTTACGTCCTCAGCAACGGCAAGTTATACAGACGAAGCCCATCTGGCATTCTCTAATGGTGCATCGCCACCGAGGCAGGCCAAGCCCTACTTTGGGACTTGCACGCGGGAGCCTGCGGGCACCATGCAGCACCTCGGACGCTCGTCAGAAATGCCTTCCACCAAGGGTTCTACTGGCCAACGGTGGTTGCTGACGCCACCAAGCTGGTATGCTCCTGCGAGGGATGCCAGTACTATGCGCGGCAGAAGCACCTCCTGGCCCAAGCCCTCCAAACCATCCCCGTTACATGGCCATTCGCCGTGTGGGGGCTAGACATGGTTGGGCGTCTGCAGAAGGCCCTTGAGGGTTATACCCATTTGCTGGTAGCTATTGATAAGTTCTCCAAGTGGATCAAGGCTCGTCCGATCACTCGAATCAAATCCGAGCAAGCGGTGCTGTTCTTCACTGATATCATCCACAGGTTTGGGGTTCCAAACACCATCATCACTGACAATGGGACACAATTCACCGGCCACAAGTTCCTGACGTTCTGCGATGACCACCACATCCATGTGGCCTGGTCGGCCGTAGGACACCCTAGGACAAACAGCCAAGTAGAACGTGCCAACGGCATGATCCTACAGGGCCTCAAGCCAAGAATATACAACCGGTTGAAGAAAGTTTGGCAAGAAATGGCTTGCCGAACTCCCGTCGATCATCTGGAGCCTGAGGAACACTCTGAGCCAAGCCACGGGGTTCACACCATTCTTCGTAGTCTATGGAGCCGAGGCCATCCTCCCCACTGACTTGGAGTACGGTTCCCCGAGGCTACAGGCCTACAACGAGCAAAGCAACCGCACTGCCTGCGAGGACGCCCTCGACCAACTGGAGGAAGCCCGAGACGTTGTGCTGCTACACTCGGCCAAGTACCAGTAAGCCCTACGATGCTACCAATCCCGGTGCATTTGAAGCTGAGACCTGAAAGTGGGTGACCTAGTGCTGAGACTGAGGCAGAGCAATAAGGGCCGCCACAAGCTGACCCCACCATGGAAAGGGCCATACATCATCGCCCAAGTGCTAAAGCCCAGGACCTACAAGCTAGCCAATGAGAAGGGCAAAATTTTCACCAACGCTTGGAACATAGAACAGCTACGTCGCTTCTACCCTTAAATTCCCAAGCATTGTATACATTGTTTCTCGAAATACAATAAAGAAGCGTTCTTTAGTTGTTCTAATTTTTTGAGAAACCCCCCGAGCCCATCGATGGGGGATCAGCATTACGATAACGCTATAAGGGAGACTCAGCTCTACCTCTGTAGAGGTGCCCACCGCGAGGCTCGAACAAGACTCGGCTCTGCCTCTACAGAACTGAGCCTCCCTCAGGGGCTAGAAGGGGGGACCCCCCTAAGTCCTAGACACCGTTTTTAGTCGTTTTTCAAAAAAATTTCTACGCCAAACTCTCTCGCGTACTCTGACAAATCGATTGTAAAAAACCTAAGGACCAAAAGTCTGTCTCAGGGCCAAAAGGCCGACCGAGCCATGAGACGGCCTACGCCTCTAGGTTATGGCAACCTCCTCACTACCTTTTGCCCGAAGGGCAGCTTATGCTCCAAGAAGTTTTTGCAAGAGATATGTTAAAAACGAGACAGAGGGCAGAGGCTCGAAAATACAATAAAAATGATTAAAAAGCATATACACACAAGTACTTTAAAAGGCCTCGATGGCCACAAGCGTCATGGTACAATGATGAAAGTCCTAATCTATTTACATGGCCCCTTTGGCCCAGGTCAAAACTCAGGGTCGCTAGCATCGGCGGTCGGCGTAGGAGGAACCACCTCCTCTTTGAACAACCTGGCCAGTGCCATGCCAGGGGACTCAGCCACCTCCACCAGCTTCATGACCTCCTCGTCGGCCTTCTCGTCATCCTCAGCCATGACGTAACCGTCGCTGACGGCCTCGAGGTCAATGCCAGCGTAGTGCGAGGAGACGACGGCCAGGGCGTGCTTGATGCCCATATGCAGCGCCCCCTGGAGCCGCTCGTGGACTCGGCCGCTCAACGCGATCAAGCGGCTCCCGAGGGAGCTGCCCGACTTGACCCCCCCGACCTCTAGGGCCTCGCAGGCGGTACGAGCGGCGCTTCGCAGTGCGTTGTGCTCCCAGATCTCAACCTCGAGCACCGCCTACACTGCGACGGAGGCCTCAGCTGCCCGGGAGGCCTCCTTCTCCAACCCTACGCCGAGACAAGCGAGATAGGGTTAAGCATGAAAGAAAATAAGCCGAACAGGGGCGCAAGCCTATGAGACTCACCCTCGGCTTTCTCCCTCTAGTTTTGGACCTCGACCCGAGTGGCCTCGGCCACCCTAGAAGCCTCCCTCTCCAGCTCTGCGTCACATCATGGAGTTAGGGGTCGAACGCAAGAAGAACAAATAAAACAAGGGGCACGGCTCAACAGGACTCACCCTCGGCCTTTTCCTTCTAGGCTAAGGCCTCGACCTAGGAGGCCTCGGCCACCTTGACAGCCTCCGCCTGGGCACCTTTCGTCAGCAGGTGTGCGCCCTGCTCCGCCTCCAGCTGCTCGGCGACAGCCTTGGCAGAGGCCGCCTCTTGTTGGCTTGAGACCTGAAGGTGTCCCGCTCACCGGCCACCTAGGTCAGCTCCTCCTCTAGCTCCTTGATCCACGCCGCCAAAGGGGTGGCCTACTCCTGAGCCGTGGCCGCCTCGGCCTTCACGTCAGTACAGCGAAGGCGGAGGTCCTCTACCTCCACGCTCCACACCGACAGAAGCTCATTAGCATTGGTGAGCAGGTCTTTCTGCCATCGAAGCTGGTCCCAGACATCCCTCTTCCGCCGGAGGAACATCGACTTCTCGAGGGACTAGGCCTCGAGCTCCTGGATAGGTAGAACAAACGTCAAGCACTATGAGAAAACTCGGGAAAAAGACGACACAACACGAGAAAAGAAAGCGCGTACCTAGGCTACGCCGGGTAGGTTGTCAGCCACGACAGACAGCGCTATCCACAGCGACCGCTCCGCCAGCCGGTGGAATTGCTTGAAGGAGCCCTAGTGCCTTCCCTCGTCCACGTCCTCAAGGGCAAACAGAGGTTCCCCATCAGGGTCATCCTAGCTCCACCACAAGACACGTGGGCTATCCCACCCGCGAGGCTCGGGTTGTACCTGGACGAGGGCCGAGCTCCCCTCACCAGAAGTCAGAGCTGGCTGCTCCGTGGTGCTGGCCACCACGGCATCCGCCACCTCCTTTCCTCGAGAAGTATCATCGGAGGAGATTGAATGAACCTCCACCTCCTGGGCGCTCTCCTGCGACGGCGATGGGTCTTGGACCGGGGGCGGTACCGAAGCTTGCCCCGCCTCCGTCTCCGCATCCTAGGCCGTCGGCTCCACCGTGCCCAAGCCAGCCTCCGCCACCTCAGCCTCGGTGGTCCCGGGAGCTCCAGCCTCCGCCACCTCAGCCTCAGTGGTCCTGGGAGCCCCGGTGTCCGCCACCTCGGCTTCGGAAGCCCTGGCCTCCACCACCTTGGCCTCGGAGGTCCTAGGGGCCTTGACCTCGCCCTTGGTGGCCTCGGCGATTAAAGGCACCTCGGCTTCACCTGACTCGAGGGCCCCAGCCTCGTGGGGCGTAGGCGCCTCCTCCCCTGCCTGCTTCGTGGCCGCCTCGGTAGCCTCTCCTTGGGCGACTGACTCCTTCGGGTCGGCTCTGGCCAACATCGCGCCACACTATATGGCGGCCTATGCGTCCACCACCCATCGGGTGGTGGAGCTGGTGCTCACCTTGAGCGCCTTAATTGGCGCTAGGGCGGGCGCTTTCGCCTAACGCTTCCGGCTGAAGATAAAACACTCACGAGGTCAGCATACAACCAAAGAACGAGTGGGAGATGCTGCAAACTCCATTGACAAAATACTTACCTCGAACGGGGAAGCAATAGCTTCCGCACCGCGTCCCTCGTCCTCAGCAACGGCGGCGGTGGCACGGCCCCGTGTCCGCCGGTACTGGCCGGCCCTCGCCGGATTCCAACACCTCCTCGGCCCTCGGCGGAGGCGGTTGGGTCGCCCCCACCGTCGCTCACTCCACCTCCGCCGTCGAGCCCATCGGGCTGACGGCGTGCTTCCCGACGCCCGTGTCTCGGGCGTGTCGGCCTCGGCCCTAGGGCGGGCGATCGCTAGCCTCGAGGTGTCCTCTTCTCCTCCTCCTAGAGACGCCAGGCCGCTCGCCGACGCCCTGGGCGCCGTCTCCTTGATGTCAGGGAGATGGTCCAGGGGACCTCGCCCTGCCTCGCTCTCATCGTCATCACTCGAAGAATCCATCAACGACAATGATGGAGATGACTCCTCTGGGTGACCGTCGTGCCTCTATTGCCGGCGACGTTTCTCTAGTTCGTCGTGCTCGAGGCTCTTCCTCTTGCGCCTTGCCTCCTCGGCATCCTTCCTGCTCCTTGTACGCCTCGGCGTGCACCCTGTTCTCTGCCCGCCGCTCTGCATCCTTGGGAATGGGCAGCGGGGAGGCTCGCACATCCCTCATCCCCTACAGGAATGGCAAACGCAAATAAGGGAACAGATTGAAAGACGTAAGGAGCAAGGAGGCCTTGGGGGCCGCAGCGACGCGTGACTCACCAAAGAGATGTACCCCCACGACGAGCGCATCAGGAACGGGCTTAGATCACTGCTCCTTTGCCACCCCTCCACCGTCTCTCTCACCCAACGTAGAATCTCCTCATCGGAAAGGGCGACGGTGGACAACCGGATGCCATCGATTGGCTCACCTGGTGTCATCTCGAACAGGCGCTTGCCGCCGAGCCATCAGTGGCAGCACCCTCTGGTGGTGGAAGGCCACCACAACCACGGCCGCCTTAAGGCCGTGGCTGTGCAGCCTCTCTAGCGCCTTCAGGAGCGGCTGCAGCTTGGACTGATCAGCCAACGGGACGCCGTACCTCCACCTCTCCGGCTGGCTCTCCATGACCCGCCCGGTATAGGGGGGAAGCCCATCATCATCATTGTAGAGGTAGAACCAGCTATTGTACCAGCGGCGGTTGGACGACGCTGAGCTGGGCCAGGATGTAGAAGGGCTGCCTATCTTGGCGCACTTGGAGAGTGCAGCCGCCGGCCCTCAATGCCTTCTGCTGTGCCCATCGTACCCGCTGGCTTGGTGTTGAGCCCCGCCCGAAAGAAGTGGAGCCATAGCTCCTAGTGGGGAGCGATGCCCTAGGTACCCCTCGTAGACGGCGACGAAGATGGCCACCTACGCGATGGAGTTGGGGTTGAAGTTGTGGAGCTCCACGCCGTAGTATATATGGAGCGCCCTGCATGAACCGGTCCGTCGGCAAGCCGAGGCCGCGCTCGTGGAAGGCCACGAAGCTCACGATGTAGCCATCGCAGTGGCTCGCTCTGACTCCTCCCCCGAGGCAATCCACTCCGGTCGGTTGGGGTCAGTGACTGAGCGAAGGAGATCGTCGTCGATGAGTGACTGCAGTGTCACCGTGGACACGTCGAACGAACCCCAAGGATCCGCCTGGACGACAACGGCACCGCCGGCCATGGGTGCGGTGGAGAATGTGGCTACGGCGGTAAGGCGTGCTCTCGCTATCTCTCTCTCCCTCTCGCCTTTCCTCCCCCTTCTCCCTTCTTCTCCCGGCGCTCTCTTCCTCTGTTCTTAGCAACCGCTCGAGGGCAGAAAGGGCGAACACAGGCAAGGTAAGGAGGGGCGGGCATGGCTTGTCACGTATTTATGAGGGAGGAAAGAGGGCGAAATAGATGGGCGATGAAACCGGGAAAGTTTCCCTTAGATCTAGCGCAGTTAATCCGGATCCGACCAAATGGCCCACGCGTCCACCTTTTCCTTATTAACCGCGCGCACACAGTAACGTCCCATCCGTAGATGTTGTGTCGCATTCGACCACAGCAGATGGCAGGCGCCGTTCCGTCTCCCCGAGGAACCGCCTCAAAAGGCGCACCCGCCGTATCCAGCCGATGGGAAGGGAATATCCCCCACCCGATTCCTTTCAGACTAAGGAACTGGGCACCGAGCCCGTTACGGTCTAGGGGTTCGAAGGCTGGGCCCCCGAGGGTCTCGACAGCCGCCCCAGGACAAATAGAGTTAGGGATGACTATGGGCGAGCCCGTACATGGCGAGGCCCAAGCAAGCAATTGCTTGGGATGCCCTAAGTCGTGTCCGAGACCGGCAGAGAGGTCTCTGAATGGGATCCCACCGTAGGGAGGCACCGAGCCCCCGGGGCCAATCGAACGGCCCTAGGGACCCACTAGAGAAGCCCTCTGGTACTTTTGGAGTGCGTCTCTGGACCGCTAGCCGACCCCTATCGAATGGGGCACGGGCCTCCACTCGGACTTACCCGGTAACAGCTCACCGGAGGTGTCACTGCTCGCCCACCGAGGGTAGCCTGGCATACTCCACCCCTCCTTCCGAACGAAAAGGATGCGCGAGGGCCGCAAAAAAGATAGAGAAACTCCTGATCGCCCTCTTGCTCCGAGCAGAGTCTCGGGGGCTCTTCCTGCAACCAGCCGATGCTCAGCGACCCGAACTCGCACTTAGAGGCTCGGCAAACGCGATAAAACCCCTCCTTCCGAACAAAAAGGATACACGGGGGCCGCACAAAAAAGATAGGGAAACTCCTGATCGCCTCCTTGCTCCAAGCAGAGGCTCAGGGGCTCTTCCTGCAACTAAGCCGAGGCCCAGCAACCCGAACTCGCACTCGGAGGCTCGGCAAACGCGATAAAACCCCTCCTTCTAAACAAAAAGGATGCGCGAGGGCCGCACAAAAAAGACAAGAAAACTCCTGATCGCCCTCTTGCTCCGAGCAGAGGCTCGAGGGCTCTTCCTGCAACCAAACCGAGGCCTAGCGACCTGAACTCGCACCCAGGGGCTCGGCAAACGTGATAAAACCCCTCACTCAACATGAAAAAGCCCCTAGAGGGATAAATCCACTCCTCCAGGGCTTCGGGGCTACACCCGGCGGGTGCGCTCACGCGCACTCACCGAAGCCTCGAGTACGAAACATCATCCCGCCAGGAGCTGCCGCGAGCCAAGTCTCATCAAAACCTTAGGGAGAGCGCTCGCGCTCTCTCTGAGGCTCGGGGGCTACTGTCGGGTACCATAAAAAGGGGTCCCCTAAGCAAGAACCAAAAAAATCGCTTAGACCTTGTAAATATTGAAGCCAAGAGACAACCACCGGCAAACCCCCACCTTATCCGAGGCCCGGCTAGACCACCCGGCCCACCTCGAACATATCTGGGCTCATCCGAAGCAGGCTCGGCCCAGAATGAAACCACGAGGCCTCGGACGAGGTACCGATTCTCCGACTCGCCCGAGGCCCCGCGCGCAAGGCCTCGGACGAGGTACCGATTCTTCGACTCGCCCGAGGCCCCACGCGCAAGGCCTCAGACGAGGTACCAATTCTCTGACTCACCCGAGGCCCCACGCGTATGGCCTCGAATGAGGTACCGATTCTCCGACTCACCCGAGGCCCCGCGCACAAGGCCTCGGACAAGGTACCGATTCTCCGACTCGCCCAAGGCCCCGCGCCGCAAGGCCTCGGACGAGGTACCGATTCTCCAACTCGCTCGAGGCCCCACGCCACGAAGCCTCAGACGAGCACCCAGTTACCGACTCGCTCGAGGCCGGCACAACATCAACCCCATCATCGCCACCTTGACTGACTTCTCTGATGGGACATCACATCCAACTAACACGTCCAACCACTCCCGCGATGTCAGCCAAACGACGACACGATACAGCGGAGTGGCCGATGAGGTGGGAGTCACATCGACGCCATGCCGTCCGGAACATGACGGGGTAGGGGTTACCGGCCGCTGTGCTTGCCACTGTGCCCACGACTGACACCTGTGCTGCACTGTGCTGCCTAAACCCTGTTCCAAGGACAGCGCGGCATGGAAAGTCAAGTCGGGTCCCTGTAGCCTCGGAATCGACGTACAAAACCAACTGCTCCCTCCGAGCCTTCGGCTATCCGCTTTCTGGGCTCCTGTAGCCTCAGGACTCGTGCCCGCCGAGCCCCCCACAATGGTTCAGCCTCAGCACCGACTGGGCCTCGGCTCTCTACTGTTGTCAGCACTCTAGGACCGGCACGTCGTCTGCAGTACGCGCCATGCCCTGCGTCAAGCTGCAGGAGCCCCACGTCGTGCACAGGGCCAAGCTCCTGTAGCCTCGGAATCAGCGCACCCGCACCGTCGCATCTACCCAGCCTCGGCTCTCCGCGCCGATCAAACATACAGTGACCAGCACGCCTCCAACAGAAGAAGGCGCGCATGCCACCACAGGAGCTCCCACGTGGCACAGGATCAGGCGTGACCGGCGCGTCGCTCCAGTGCACCGAGGACAAGGCCGCTCCACCGACCATGCCGCCACAGTGACGAGCTGCAGGGCTCGGACATACCGTCTTTGCTCACAACACGCCACGTAGCATATACATGTACCGCCCTGTGCCTCCCTTCGACTATAAAAGGGAGTGACCGGGGCCACTTCTAAAGGAGAGACACACGGGGAAGCAATGCACAACGCCCTGTAACACATACGTTTCCTCACTGCAAGAGATCAACATCTCAAGCAACCCATGCCACTCCACGCAGAGACCTAGGACTAGCTCCCTCTCTCGCTCAGCTTGTAAGCCCCTACTACAAGCACCTCGGTGCAAGGAATACAAGATCGTTCTCTTAGACTGGACGTAGGGACACCTATTGTCTGAACCAGTATAAACCTTGTGCCTCTTTGCATCACCATCCAGGATTAGGGGCACGCAATACACTTTCACTAGTCGGTTGAGGATCCGCCGGACCCAAAACACCGACACTTAGATACCATTATGCCAAGGAAGGAGAGTGTGCATGGCCGGAGAAAGTAAATTGAGCTCAGTTTTCGTGCATGCCGCCATGCAGCTTTTACACCCTGTTCGCTTGATCGTTTTACTTGATCATTTCTGTGGATTATAAGCCGGCTGGTGCTATTTTATTGTAAAAGAAAAACACTGTATCATGGCTCATAAGCATGGCTGATATGATCAAGCGAACAGGGTGTTAACTTTCGCTAAATCTGTATCTAACTCGAGTAATTCTCCGGCTCCTGTCACTTTATCTTTTCCGGCCGTCCGATTCCTCTGTCCTCTTATCTCCGCCGAGCGCTGCCCATGTAGGAGTACGTATACGAGACCATGCGCTAGTACATACGAGACCATGCGCTGTAAAAGGAGGTGTCTCCGTGAATCTCTCCCGCATGCAACTCATTAAGGCCCCGTTTGGTAGGGCTTCACTTCACTAGTGAAGCTATTTTTTGGCTTTAGCTCCACGAACAGTTCCATCGGTGGAGCTGAAGCGGTTTTGGTAAACCGTTTGGCAAAATGGCTTCCCTGTGAGAGCATGTTTTTAGGGGCCTGGAGGAGGAGCCGGGAGAAGCCACTTTTTTTGGCTCCATCCCACTCCAAATCACTGTGAGAGCATGTTTTTAGGGGCTTCACAAGTGAAGCTATTTTACTTTACCCCGTTCGGTAGAAAACGGCTCCAAACGGCTCCTGAAGCCGGTAAAGAAGCCCTGCCAAACGAAGCCTAAATATCTCTTTCTATCGGAAACTCCCGCATGCAAATCAATCTCTTCCTTTCACCTACGTTTTTCTTTTGCATGCAAAACTTTCTTTCCCACACCTGAACTTGTAGTTATTATGAATTTATATTGAATTTACACTATATTTATATTAAAGTTATGGTGATTATTTTGGCGTAACTTCTGGATAGAATTGGTGTAAGTATATAACTATTTGAAAATTCTTTGTTTTGTTCATTTGTTTTTTTTAATTTGTATGTATGTCTGATTTTGAATCCATATGTAGATCTTTTCATATGCAATTCATAAAAAATATCTGTTTAATTTGATAATTTTATTTTTGTTAATTTGATTTTGAGGGGGGAAAAATCGAGTGATGGTAGGCTCCAAAATACTCGGGTGGGGTGTAGACAAACCGTTAACTTTGGCCCACTGCTCAGCGGGCAGCGCCTAGTGCCCAGGGACACGCTTGCAGGATATGAAGAGAGCGCCTAGTGCCCAACGGTGGTAGTCGAGGCGACCTGCGTCTCATTCCAGTTGTGCCCTACAAAACTGCCGAAATGAAAAAAATGGGAGGACACCTACAAACAGCCTGTTCGCATTTTGGCTTAATCACTCGTATCTGGTTTATAATTCACGACTTAAATAATATTTTTCTCTCACATCAAATCAGCTAACAGTACTTTCAATCATGACTTATAAGCCAATTCAACCGAAATGAACAAGCTGTCTGTCTCGAGGGAGTAACCGAAACTGGAGGGTGGCCGCAACCGCACGGGGAGCAGCCCACCACGGCCCAACGCGGCAACGCCCCAAACCCAACCTAGCCTCTTGGAAACCGAAGTTTTTCGAAACCGAATAAACCGAACCAAATTTGCGGTTTAAACTGAAGCCCATTCTGACGCGACAGCTTCCGTTCCCCAGAACCTTCTAGACGCGGACCGAAGAGAACCCGGGCACCCGGCCGCCAGCCGCAGCATCTGTGCGCGAAGGCGAAGTAGGCAGGCTCGGGTTCTAGGGGCGGCCTTGTTCGCTCGGTATGGACCAGAGGAAGGCCATCTTCCGCGCGAAGCTCCGCGAGACCAAGGAGAAGCAGCAGCAGCGCATCGACCCCGCGCTCGTCAGGTCCTCCTTCGACTCACTGTCTCGATCCGTGCCTTCGATTTGGCTCTCGATTATCTGTCGGAATCCTGCCGCTAAGTTCGTTCAGTGGTTAGGATGCCTGCTGCACCTGTACAAGGTGTAACCCTAGGACATTTGGATGAACAACCGGCGCGAATTCTGGCTAGTTGTGTGCCAAAACTAGCCTTTCTTTTTGTTGTTGTTTTTCTCTAACCAATACTCCGTACACACTAGTTCCAAATTACAATATGACTCTTGGTTCACCGAATTAATGCTTCGCATTATCATGGTTTGGACTCTTACACATTGCGTAGCTGTATTGTTTTTCTCAAATTTTAGTTCGAGTGGATTCCAGTATCCTGCAATCTGTGCATCATTTAGTTATTCTGCAAAGGCTGTCATAGATCTTGAGATCATAGATGTAACACCACAGGTAGTCGCCCTGAGTTTTAACTACGAACTGTAAATGTGTTTCAGGTTGCACTCTGCAGTGCTGAGAGAATCAGGATCTTAGTTAAGAAATAATACTATGAACTATGGGACATCAAATTGACATCTTAAAGTTTCATAATCTTGTGCAGGTATAACGAATTTGACCAGCCCATATGCAGAGTATGCAATATTACGCTAAAGTCTGAAGCACTTTGGCCTGCACACCAAGTGTCACGGAAACATCATGAGGTAAGAGCTTCGCCTGTGTTAATTGATTTACGCTTGTGAGTTGGTGTTTTTGGCTGCTTGTTAAAAGAAAACATCCAGCTGAATATTTTACTGCAGCAATACACAATACATTACCGTGCAATCTTATCCTATATAAAACTAAGTCTTGTCCATTACTTCATTTTTAAAAAAGATTAGACAAAGCACTATGTAACGAAACCATACATGGTTGTTTCCGCTGCTTGTTTTGCTAGTTCCATATGAAACTGAACCGTGTTAGATAAATACATATTTGATGCTTTTGTTGTTATGATTATTTTTGTCTATTCGATCCGAAACGCCTCTAGCATTTTTGGAAACCATTATATCCCCCCCTCCCCGCGCCCGCACCCCCCCCCCCAACCACCACCACCACCACCCCGAAATTTTCAAACTTAGTTTCTGCTTACTACCCAAAAGAATCCCGTTGGGGCGTAACCCTCTTAGCGATGCGCCATGTTGGAACCCGGGTATGGTGTTAAATGAGTAAGGGCCAGGTCGTCACCCCCGTGATGCGTCGTGTCGCGATCTGGGCACGGTGTCAAGTGAGCAAGGATCGGGTCATCGCATCCTTAGTGGCGCGCCACATCGGCGCCCGGGTGTGGTACAAAATGAGCTAGGGTCTTCACACCTACCTCGGCAGGTGCGAAGGGTAAGGAAGCTAGTCGAATCAATTAGGATCAGTTTAGGTAGCTGGAATGTAGGGTCCCTTACGGATAAGTTAAGAGAGTTAGTGGACACAGCGGTTAGGAGGCGTGTAAATATCTTATGCGTTCAAGAGACTAAATGGAAGGGGCAGAAGGCGAAGGAGGTGGACAATACCGGCTTCAAGCTCTGGTACACAGAGACAACTTCAAATAAAAATAGAGTAAGAGTTTTGATTGATAAGAGCCTCAACGATGGTGTGGTGGAGGTAACAAGGCAAGGGGATAGGATCATCTTAGTTAAACTTCTCATTAGTGATATGGTCTTAAATGTAATTAGTGTGTATGCCCCCCAAGTAGGCCATGATGAGAGTGCTAAGCGGCTTTTCGGGAAAGACTTAGATCGCTTGGTTAGAGCTGTCCCTAGTAGCAAGAAGCTCTTTATAGGAGGTGATCTTAATGGCCATGTAGGTATGTCAAGTGCAGGTTTCGAGGCGGTTCGTGGGGGTTTCGGATATGGTAGTAGGAACCAGAAGGGAGAGGAAGTCTTAGACTTTGCTATAGCTTTTGATCTGATGATAGCTAACACTTTCTTTCGTAAGAGACAGTCCCATTTAGTGACCAGTACTTTAGTCAAATCGACTTTGTCCTTACAAGAAGGAGGGATAAATGAACATGCGTGGACTGTAAGGTGATACCTGGAGAATGTGTGGTCGCTCAACCCAAGCTGGTGGTGGCTGACTTCCGTTTTCTGGTGTAAGCTCGTGGGAACAAACAAGCTAGGGTTGCTAGAACGAAGTGGTGGAAATTAGAAGGGGAGGCATCAAAGGTCTTTAAAGAAAAGGTCATTGAAGAGGGCCCTTGGAAGGATCAAGGCGATGCAAACAACATGTGGGAGAAGATGGCAACATGCGTTTGGAAGGTTGCTTCTGAGGTGCTTGGAGTGACCAAAGGGAGCGGATACGACTCGAAAGACACTTGGTGGCGGAATGAAGATGTGCAAAAGGCTATTAAGGAAAAGGAGTGCTATAAGCGCTTGTATCATGACAGGTGTGCAGACAATATAAAGAAGTACAAGGTGGCAAAGAAGACTGCAAAACGAGCGGTGAGTGAGGCAAAGGGGCGGGCCTATGAGGACCTTTACCAACGTTTGAGTACGAATGAAGGAGAGAAGGACATTTATAGGATGGTTAGGGCTCGCGATAGGAAGATAAGGGACTTCAATCAAGTCAAGTGCATAAATGATGAGAGGGGGCAACTCTTGGTGAAGGAGAATGGTATCAGACATAGATGGCAAGAGTATTTTGATAAATTGTTCAATGATGAGAACGAGAACACCACCGTTCAG
Organism: Miscanthus floridulus; assembly: GCF_019320115.1. Classification (NCBI taxonomy): domain Eukaryota; kingdom Viridiplantae; phylum Streptophyta; class Magnoliopsida; order Poales; family Poaceae; genus Miscanthus; species Miscanthus floridulus. The sequence continues at coordinate 96,949,168 of NC_089595.1, forward strand.
CTGGACAACTCGTTTGATGACACTAATAGGCGCTTTGTGCGGAGGATTCAAGAATCGGAGGTCAGAGAAGCCTTGAAAAGGATGAAAGGGGCCAAAGCGATGGGCTCTGATGGTATCCCAATCAAAGTGTGGAGATGTCTCGGAGATATAGCTATAGTATGGCTAACCAAGATATTGAACAATATCTTTCGATCGAACAAGATGTCTGAGAAGTGAAGAAGAAGCATATTGGTACCAATCTACAAGAACAAGGAATATATTCAAAGTTGTACTAATTATCGGGGAATTAAGTTAATGAGCCACACTATGAAGCTATGGGAGAGAGTCATCGAGCAGCGCCTGCGAGGAACGACGTAGATATCAACAAACCAATTTGATTTCATGCCCGGAAGGTCAACCACATACAATCTTCTTAATAAGACAAGTTATGGAGCGGTTTAGAGAGCAGAGGAAGGACCTCCACATGGTTTTCATTGACTTGGAGAAGACTTATGACAAGATACCAAGAAATGTTATGTGGTGGGCTTTGGACAAGCATAAAGTCCCATCAAAGTACGTCACTCTCATCAAGGACATGTACAACAATGTTGTGACTAGTGTTTGAACAAACGATAGTAACACATTATTTTTCGATTAAAATTGGACTTCATCAAGGTTCAGTCTTAAGCCCGTATCTCTTTGCCTTGGTAATGGATGAGGTTACCAGGAACATACAAGGGGATATCCCTTGGTATATGTTATTCGCTGATGATGTAGTGTTAGTGGACGAAAGCCAGGCGGGAGTAAATAGGAAACTAGAGTTATGGCGGCAGACCCTTGAGTCTAAGGGTTTTAGATTGAGCAGAACTAAAACCAAATACATGAGATGCGACTTTGGCAGAGCTGCACAGGAGGAGGGAGATATGAGTTTGGAAGGTCGAGTAGTGTGTAAGAAGGATACTTTTCGGTATCTGGGATCGATGCTACAGAGGGATGGAGATATTGATGCGGACGTTAGCCATAGAATCAAAGCAGGATGGATCAAGTGACGACAAGCTTCTAGCATTCTCTGTGACAAGAGGGTACCACAAAAGTTAAAAGGCAAGTTTTATAGAACGGCGATTAGACCGGCTATATTGTATGGAGCAGAATGTTGGCCTACAAAGATTCGACATGTTCAACAACTTAGTGTTGCAGAAATACGTATGTTGCGATGTATTTGTGGTCACACAAGAATGGACCGAGTTCGGAACGATGATATACGTGATCGCCTAGGGGTAGCACCAATTGAAGAAAAGCTTGTCCGACATCGGTTGAAGTGGTTTGGCCATGTCCAAAGGAGACCTTCAGAGGCACCAGTGCATTGTGGAGTCTAAGCCAAACTAATAATATGAGGAGAGGTAGAGGAAGACCGAAATTGACATGGGGGAGGCAATAAAAAGAGATTTAAAAGCTTGAGATATACCTAGAGATCTATGTTTGAATAGGAGTGCTTGGAAAGCAGCTATTGAAGTGCCTGAACCGTGACTTGAGGCTTTTGGTGGGTTTTAACTCTAGCCTACCCCAACTTGCTTGGGACTGAAAGGCTATGTTGTTGTTGTTATTGTTTCTGCTTACTACCAGATAGCGTACATTTGATCAGAGCTGCATGCACATGATTTCTATGTTGACATAATTAATTAGGTATACTTTAATCGCTCCAAGAATAGGCTTATGGTTTATGAAATCATGTTGATATACTGCATTCAAAGTGTATTTGCTCTTGAAGAAGGTGCTTTTTTTTTTACTTCTGAACTGAGCTTGTATTCTGATTACAGGCAAAAGCCGCTGCTGCTAAAGCTGCAATAGGTGCAGGATCTAGAGGCAACATTGCCAAGCAAGAGCAACTATTGGAGTCTCAGAAACAAAAAACTTCCACACTACCTACCAATTTTTTTGATACTCAGGGAACTAAAAGGCAAAGTGATGGTGAGAATACCTAATGACCTCCCTTGCTCCAAGTGTAAAATCAACTGGGTCTGTAGTATTGCTCTAGAGGCATTTGCGTATATTATTTTACATGTCATGTTTCTGTTGTGTATATCCGATGGATTATCATTATCATGGAAATAAACATTTCTTATTTTGCTTTTGAGCTTACATTTGATTCCTCCTTTTGTTTGCCACTTGCCAGTGTTTGCCTTCCATTATTTTTTTGTCACCTCTATGTACACTTGCTCAGATACCATGTTAAAAAAAACTAGGCTTGCAGGGGGGAAGTTTGCCCCCACGGCATTGCTCTCAGATACCATGTTTCTGTAGAGTTGTGCATTATATCCTATTTCAAATTTATTTTCAAATTAACCATCTGTATTAAATTCTCATTTTTCATCTTCTCCTATTTAAATCTACCACTACTTCAAATCTACCACTACCAATAAACTGTAATGTCCTATTGTCCTTCCTAGCTGTACCTGATAAATCATTAAACCTATCAGTCTGCCACTGTGTTAACTGTTAAATGAAACATGGTGTAGGATTTTAATACACCATGAAGTTGTTTAGAATGTTTTACCTACAATGTGTAAGTAAAATGTTAGTTATTCTGTTTTCTGTACATTTGTCATATCAATGTCTAATGCAGATGTGTTTCCTGTATAGCTTTGTACCTGTAAAATGGCTATTTGTTAGGGCCCTTAGTAAACAGTTTTGTGAACATCAATGCCCTGATGTAACAACTTTGATTTCTAGATACTGGTTCTGAGGGAAGATCTGTGCGCCGTGAAGTTGCTGTTATTCAACCGAAGACCATAGGAGCAAGCACTGATAAATCATCTGTTAGGATGGATCAAATGTCAAAGAAAGGGAGTCAAAGCAATACCAGTGTCAAAGGAATCCTTCCAGGGAATTTTTTTGACTATGGAGAAGAAGATGAAGCTCCAACTCCAGTTCCAAAAGATCTTAGTACACCTCAAAATGTTGCCAGTTCCATTCACACAAAGGTGAAAGGTGTCCCTGATGGCTTCTTTGATCACAACAAAACTGGCATTGGCATGCAACCCAATGAACCGAGTTCAGAAACTGCTCAAGCAAAAGGATCGTTGCCTGAAGGTTTCTTTGATAACAAAGATGCAGATCTCCGTGCACGTGGTATCCAACCTCAAAAGGTTGACATGAAGTAAGTTTTAATGGCCATCTCTTGCCAGGATTATGTTCAGAATTCATGCATTTTTACCAGACCTACTCGTTTGCCATGTATTGTCCTGTTCATTTGGCAATTTTACATTCTGTTGTCATGACTCGTGTATAGTCACTACTCCGTAGTCAGGATTGACAGATTATATGTTGAAATTTGGATAGTGTTTTATGATCATGGCTCTTAGCAGCAGTTGGTCAGCATAGTTTAACAGCATAAATGAGTTTGATTTCTAAATTGGTCGTTTTATTGTCATTTCCATGCCCATTTTGTGTTTGTGCATCTGTGAACTTCAAAATCTGCAGTAATCTACAGTTAGTAAAATGTTATCTGTTGTCTGTACACTGACATTATCATGTCAATTCATTAAAAATCTTGTGCAGTGATGCGTACAAAGAATTCGAGAAGGAAATTCAGGAGGATTTGCAGGAAGTTGATGACCGCCTTGAAGAAGAGGAGGTTAGGCTAATTTATATTATACGATATATGCTAACAGTGAAAGATATTTACCTACCCATTGCCAATGTTAGACTGCTGATACGAGCAAGCTTTTCCTTTTTGCTGTAGATTGATGCTGCTGCTGAGAGGGAGGAGTACTTGACTCTCGAGCAACAGTAAGATACTTCACATCCTGTTAGATTTTGAAAAACATGTGTACCATAGTGAAGGTTTTTACCGTGGCCATCCTTTTATTTTTCTATACAGGGAGTACAGGCAGCAAGTTGATATGTTGAAGAAACAGCTGGTTGAGTCGAGAACCGCCCGTACTGCTAAATTAAATAGCAAACCTATCGGTATGGACGCTGAGTCCAGCAGCAGCGACTCATCGAGCGATGAAGAGGATGACAACACAGATTTTGCTGTTGATTGGAGAGCACAACATTTGAAATGATGGAAACATTTTGCAACTGATATGAACTACCGTGGAAAGTCAGAACCTTTAGCATCCCGCCATTATCAAGAATTCTAGCCCAGTTCTTCAGTTTTTTTACATGAAGAAAACACTGTAGTTTTGCATCTTTCGTCTCCCATAGCAGTAATCAGTTCGCATCATTCTGTGTAGCACCCATTGGCAACTTTGTATACGCCGGAGTTCCGAGTCTTCTGACTACCTGAACCCACTGCGAATCCCTTGACTGATTGAACGTCTTTGGTTGTACGCAACACATTCTGACCAACGGTTTTTAACTTGTTCCAAGAAATTTTACACGTTGCTTCCGATTTTGTACAATAGGAGTACATGTTAAGCAAGTTATCTGCCTCTAGATCACGATCCTGTCAGAGATTTACTCGTGCATTTCAATCTTTTGCTGTCGTCACAAGAATATCTGACATCTCAATTGGTTGATTGTTGGATGGTTGAAGGGACGCCTCCGGCTGTGCAGATTGACCGCCATGTGGATGCTTCAACACTTGTGCTATCACGTACAGGGCTCGTGTCTATATATCTAATGTTTCTTTCTCTGAGCGATGACTGACCATGTTTCTTTCTGACTAACCAAGTGACGGTGGCCTTGTTTTGAAAGAAAAAAATCGTACTTTGGCGGTAAGGATGTAAGCAAGGACGGAGCTTGAAAATACAATTGATGATGATGCAGCTAAGTACTTATAGATGAGTTGTTAAAGGGGGTAAAATCAAACGTTGGCATAGGGGGTGTTACCCCTCCCTGTGCCCCCTATGCCTAGGTCATTTTGTGTCTTTTTTGTCCATCGTTTGTTTTCTTCGAGATATATCAGATTTGAAACACTCTTTTGAGTGTTTTTATCAAAAAAAAATATGTTAATTTTCTTTTTCTTTTGGTCATTATGTTGATCCAATACATATATAGAAATAACATAGTCTGAGTTTCAAATAAAAAAATAAAATAAATGGATTAACGCATTGACTTGGAACTATTGATTGGGTACTGCGTCCTGTTGGAAGGCGCCCACGCGGCTACCAAGCAAGCTGATGTCTAAAACTGATCAGGTCTGCTGCGACTATCAACTCCACTTCTCTCTCCTCTTTTCTTTGCTCCTTGCTATAAAGTGTGCGTGCCTTCTACAACTATATTTCATTTTCGAAAGAAAAGTATGAAGTTAATTTAGTGGCAGATTATGGATTGGGCGTTGACTGCTCATACACACATGGTCATGTTCGCTTCTCTTATAATCTGTCTTTTTCAGCTTGTTTTTTTAGCCGAAACAGTTTTTTTCTCTCACAATAAATTAGCCGGAACAGTGTTTCGGTTTGTTTTTTCAGCGAAGCGAACGGGCCATACAACAGAGTAACAGAGATCAACAGCTGTTGAGCCAAACGGGACTTTGGTTTGTCAATTGGGAACATGCCGTTTGACGTCTCATGCTCACCGCTAGGCATTTGAGAAATGGCAAATGATAGAGGATAAACTGCCAAGGCCATTATACAAAATGATAATTGTTAGAACTGTCGACTCAGATAACGTAGGAAAACTAGGTCGAGACTGTTCGTCTTTCTTGTCAGGTTTGTCATCTGCTTATTGTATTTGGACCGCCCTTGGTTACATGATTTTTTATGCGATGTTTGACAGACACACGTACACTTCCCTTTCACCAACCGATAACTAGCTGCAACATATGAAATATGTAGTAAAGAAACACCTTAATTCGGTCAATTCATTGGGTGCGTGCGCTCCTGAAGAATTACGTCAGGAGACGCCACCTGCCTAAACAATCAATAGAACTCTTCTAGAAAGCAAAGTAAATAATCCACGGATGGTGCTGGAAACAGTATCATATTATTTTTAATCATGCAATCGCAAATGAAAATGAAGGTCTGAATTAGTACAAGAGTATTCGATCGCAACATGTTTGGTGTTTTGTAGGATTTCACAATCATAGAGGAATGCTTATAGCATTGCAAGCGGTAGAGTTTTACCGCCTGTGACCGGAAGGTCCTGGGCACGTCTGGTGCAAGTGGTAGAGTCTTACGCCTGTGACCGGAAGGTCCTGGGTTCGAGTCGCGGTCTCCTCGCATTGCACAAGCGAGGGTAAGGCTTGCCACTAACAGCCTTCCCCAGACCCCGCACAGAGCGGGAGCTCTCTGCACTGGGTACGCCCTTTAGAGAAATGCTTATAGCCAATTATAATCAGATTAAATTCTCTGAAACTGACAGTGATGAAGATGTCAATACCTAATATTTGTGGCTCATACAAATTCAAGACACACCAAACTAAGAAAACAACATTTGGTCCAGCTTGCATCTACAGTCATGCAGCTAGGTGCTACAGCACCAGAACTCTTTTTCGCACAAATATAATCAGGTCTCATATAAAGCAAATAAACATCCTGAATTCTATTTTCAATTTTCTAGCTCTTAAGGAGATAACTTGTAGCCCTATATAATAGACACATACCATTTTGGATAGTTCTGAAAGAAAGCCGAGCTGAAAATGATGCAAAAGATTTTTATCAAAAGGAAGCAGGGCACTAGATAGGCAGTTGACAGCAATAGTTTCTCAGGCGACATTATCAAAGAGACAAAGACCAATAATGCCTGGAGGGGTACTGTACGAAGATGGTGCCAGGGTCCCATATTTATCTTGCACTTGCAGAAACAGTCCAATAAAAACTTCCAGTTTCCATCATTTCAAGTTTACAGCAGTACCAGTTGTCGAAGGAAAAAATCATCGCTGGGGAACCATGTCCAATAAAAATATTTCCCCTGTGTCATGTTTGGCTCAGGAGGAATCAGAAATGCAATGGCCAAGGCCAACTTGTTGGGAGTAAACCAGAACAGTGCGGTGATGCCTCTCCCAGATGGCCAGATTACATTAAATCACCATCAGTAGCATGCCAAGCTAGAAAGTTGCAGCTGCTAGCTCTTCGGTTCCTTTCACAAAAAGAAAAGATCTAACCAGTTTCTTCTTACGAATATTTTTAGCTCCGGTTTTTGCTCTTTGCCTAAATCCTCTGAACGTTAAACGCTTGCATCGTTAAAAAAAAATCCGCCATAAATGCGTATCATAATTCAATTCCATGGACAGAGAAACAAGGCTATAGTGTTAGAACCAAAACATAGGTTTGGGACTGAATTTCAGATTGATTAGCCATACCACAACTATGGCAGTTTGGGATACATATAGGATAGCTTGCTTGAGCCTTAAGAAAGCTACATCATATTCTAGAGATACTAAAGTAGATGTCAGGGATAAAGATAAGGACTGATACAGCCACCAACTACTCTAGATAATTATCCTAAGTAGATAAGGACAAGACTTATAGCTGTCATTCTCCCCCTAAGTCTTGTGTGGCACCTTCTAGGAAATTTGAACCATCCCAATCCTGGCGCGAAGCTCCTGGAATTTGACCCGCCCAAGGGACTTGGTGAGAAGGTCGACGAGCTGATCCTGGGTGTTGATGTAGCCGGCCTTGATACCCCCTCATCCAAGCAGCTCCTAATGAAGTGGTACTTGATTTGGATATGCTTGCTGCGCTCATGGAAGACGGGGTTCTTCGCCAAAGCCAAGGCGGACTTACTGTCCACCCTGAGCTCCACTGCTTCTGCGTCTCTGCCCAGGAGATCGCCTAGCAGCCGAGCCAACTAGAGAGCTTGAGTCGAAGCGGTTGTGGCAGCGATGTACTCCACCTCGGAACTAGACAGAGCCACCACTTGCTGCTTGACCGACTGTCAGCTGATTAGACACTTGCTGAGGAAGAATAGTGTCCCGCTGGTGCTCTTGCTTGTGTCGATGTCACCGGCGAGGTCGCTGTACCCGATGAAGTGCTCCGCACCAGGACACCTCGGGTAGTGCAAGCCGTAGTCGGAAGTGCCCGCGACGTAGCGGAGGATTCTCTTGACAGCCTGCTCGTGCTCCATCGTCGGTCGCTGCATGAACCGTCTGACGTAGCCAACGACGAACGTCAGGTCTGGCCGTGTGTGGACGAGGTAGCGAAGGCTGCCCACAATGCGTCGGTACCGCGTGGTGTCAACCTCCTTCGCCGTGCTATCACAGCTCAGCTTTAGCCTCTCCTCCATGGGAGTGTGTGCTGGGTTGCAGACGATGAGCCCGCCCAACTCGACGATGCGCTTGGCATAGACGGTCTGGCGAAGGGAGATGCCGGAGCTGTCCTGGTGGACCTCAATGCCCAGGTAGAAGGAGAGAAGGCCCAAGTCGCTCATCTGGAAGGTCGCCTTCATCTCCTCCTTAAATGACTCCACCTCGGCCTCCTTGGTGCCGGTGATCACCAAATCATCGACATAGACGCCTACCAACAGGGCATTGCCTCCCGTGCCCCGTCGGTAGACTGCAACCTCATGAGGACTTTGTTGGAACCCCATTTGCTTGAGTGGAGTCCAGCTTGGCGTTCCAAGCTCGAGGTGCCTGCTACAAACCATAGAGGGCCTTGCGTAGGCGAAGAACCTTGTTCTCCTTGCCGAGGATGACGAATCCCGACGGCTGGTGGACGTAGACCTCCTTCTTTAGGTCACCGTTGAGGAAGGCGGACTTGACGTCCATGTGGTGCACACGCCAACCCTCCTGGGCCGCCAGTGCGAGGAGGAGACGGACAGACTCCATCCGCGCAACGGGCGCGAAGGCGTCGTCGAAGTCGACTCCCTCCTGCTGGACAAACCCGCGCGCCACCAGACGCGCCTTGTGCTTGATCACCGCTCCGACCTCATCCTTCTTGAGCTTGTAGACCCACTTAAGGGTGATGGCGCGGTGGCCGGCAGGAAGATCCACCAGCTCCCACGTCCGGTTCCGCTCGACCGCATCCATCTCCTGCTGCATCGCGGCGCGCCATGCTGCGTCTCCCTCTGCCACAGCGAAGGAGCGGGGCTCACCGTCCTCGTGCGCCAGGTGCAGCTCCGCCTCGAAGTCGTGCACCGCCAGTCCAGTTACGGGCTAATCACCAAAGATGTTGTCCAAGGTGCGGTAGCGCAGAGGCTCGTCGTTGTGGTAGGCATCGACACGATCCTCGTCGTTGGACAACGGAGTGGCGAACTCCACCGTGCGCTGCCCGTCACGGACCAAGGCTGCTGGTGCCAATCTTAGAGGTGTGGGTGCCAATGCAGGAGATTGGGGAGCCGGTGTAGGAGAGCGGGGCGTAGCCGGTGGTACAGGTGGTGGAGAACTTGCTGGTGGTGTAGGCGGTGGAGTACTCGTCGGAGCTGATGGCGAGCCAGGTGCTGAGGTAGATGAGCTCGGTGAAGATGAGCTGCTAGCTCCCCCGGCTCCCTCGAAGTGGACGTAGTCGATGACGAAGTCCCTGAGAGTCGAAGTCAAGCCGTCGTCCACCGCCTTGTCTTAGGCCTAGCCTCACCCTTCATCGAACACAATGTCCTGGGAGATGCGGACGTGTTGTGTTGTAGGGTCGAGGATGCGGTAGGCCCTGACGCCCTCCACGTAGCCGATGAAGACCCCTGGCGTGCTTTGGTCGTTGAGCTTGCTGATGTGGTTGAGCTCCTTGGCGAAGGCGAGACAGCCAAAGACGCAGAGGTGGCTCACCAAGGGCTTACGCCCATGCCAGGCCTCGTACGGCGTCTTGCCGTCAAGGGCCTTGGTGGGCAAGCAGTTGAAGAGATGGATGGCAGTCATCTCCGCCTCCCCTAGTAGATGGTCGGCATCCCTCTCTGCTTGCGGAGGGCGCGGGCGGTGGCCACCACCGTCTGGTTGCGGCGCTCCACGACGTCGTTCTGCTGCGGGGTGTGTATGGCGTGGAGAAGTGGCACTAGATCCCCTCGTCGGCGCAGTACGTCACGAACTCAGCCACCATGAACTCACCGCCGTTGTCGATGCGTAGCACCCGAAGCTTGCGGCCGCACTCCTTCTCCATAGCAGCTTGATGGCGTCCGTAACTGCCGCCTTGGTGTCGAGCAGGACCGCCCACATGCAGCGGGACACATCATCGACGAGGAGCAGGAAGAAGCACCGGCCTCCAGGTGTGGCCGGTGTCACGGGGCCACAGAGGTCACCGTGCACGAGCTCCAGCTTCTCCTTGGCGTGGAAGCTCGCCTGGCGGGGGAAGGGGAGCCACCGCTGCTTGGTGAGGACACAGGTGTCGCAGAACTACTCCACGTGCTCAACTCTCGGCATGCCCTGCACCATCTCCTTGTTGCCGAGCTGCTTCAGGGCCTCAAAGTTTGAGGTGCCCAAAGCGCTCGTGCCACCGCCAGGAGTCATCGTCGTGGCGGGCTGCACCACCTGCATGTGGAGGATGTAAAGGCGGTTGGGGCCTCTGTTCACCTTGACGAGAAGGCGACGATGGCGATCCCAGATACGCAAGACCATGTGCTCGATCTCCACACTCGAGCCATTCTCATCCAGCTGTCCCAGGCTGATGATGGAGTTCCTCAATGCGGGGATGTAGTAGACACCGGTGAGCAGTCGGTGCTCGCCAGTCTTGGTGGTAAAGACGACGGAGCCGACGCCCTTGATCTCCACGGTGGAGGCGTCCCTGAACTTGACGGAGCCTCGAACCTCGGAGAAGAACTCCCGCCGCCCAGTCATGTGGTGGGTGGCGCCGGTATCGAGGTACCACCCGTCGATCTTGTCGCCGCTGGACCCATTGTCGAGAAAGACGTGAGCCCATGGCTCTTCGAGGTGGAGGAGCACGGCGGCGGCCGGCACAGGAGAGGAGTGCGGCTCGATGCTCCCGTGTACAAAGAATAGAGCCGGCTTGTCACCCTCATGCGCTTGCGCGACATGTGCCTGACCATCGCGCTTCGCCTGCCGGTAGTCCTTGGCCCAGTGGCTGGACCTCCCGCAGTTGTTGCAGGTGTCATCGCGGGTAGCCTTGCGCTCGTCGTCGGCGCCACCAGGAGCGCCACCACGCGCCTTGTCTCGCTTGTGCGGCCGACACTTGCGGCTGCTCGACAAACCCGAAGCCGAAGAACCCGAGGCCTCTCCCTTCTTCCGCTCCCGCTGGCGGGCGAGCCACTGTTCCTCGGTGAAGAGAAGCTTACCACCGATGGTGATCGACTCTGAGGGACGTTGCTGCTCGCGGTTGTCGACGACCTTGAGGCGATCCGTCACCTCCTCAATCGACAGCTCGGAGAAGTCCAGCAACATCTCAATCATGATGGCCACCTACGAGTACTTCTTGGGGACGACGCGGAGGAACTTCTCGACAGCTCTCTCCTTGTCGATATTGTTGTCGCCGTACCACGCCAACTGTTGCATTAGGGTGTCGAGGCGGAGAGCGAAGTCATCGACATCCTCACCCGGCTTGAAAGCCAGGTTCTCCCACTCCTGACGTAACTTCTAAAGCATGGACTTGCGGCGCGGTCGTTGCCAATGCGTGCCGTGGCGATGGCGTCCCAGGCGTCCTTGGCGATCTGCTTGTTCACGAGGGAGGAGTGCATCTCCGTCGGAACAGCAGTAAGAAGCACCTCCAGTGCCCGCTGATCCTCGTCGAAGTCGGCGTCGCCGTACCGTACCGCATCCCACATGCGTCGCGCCTGCATCTTCACCTTCATCACCACGGACCACTTGGCGTAGTTGGTCTTGGTGAGCATGGGCCATCCGCCGCCGGTGTCCTTGACGACGGTCTGCACAACGGGAGGGGAGCCGGGCCAGCCACGGCGACCACGGCGCCAGTCCGGAGAAGGGGAGGCGCGTTGCCTATGAGGGCTCCGCGTGCCAGCGTCCCGTCCGCCCAGGTCTCGTGCCTCACGCCGCCCCTCCCGCTCCAGCCAGGCGTTGGCGTCGCGTGCCTCCCGCTCGTCCCGGTCGAAGTCGCGGCATCGTCCGTCAAAGCAGCCCGCATCGCGTCCGTGTCGGTTGTCGAAGCCATCGTGGTCGCCAGCCTCACGTCCACCGCGTCCGCCCAGGCCGCCCGTGTCGGGCCGGGCCCGCTTGGCATCCTCTCCACGGCGCAGAGTCGTAGCCGCCGCCGCTCCTGCATCTGACGCGCCTGGCCGGGCGCCATAGTCCTCCTGCTCGCCCGCGTACGCCTCCGCACGGAGCGCAGCCGCTGCTGCTGCAGCCTCCCACGCCTCCGCTGCTGCCTGGTGGGCGGCTTCAGCCGCACGCGCCGCAGCAAGCTTCGCCTGGGCGATGCGAGCCGCCCGCTCCGCTGCTGCTGCACGCTCGGCCACCGCCTCCTCTCCTGGCTGCTGCAGTCGCTGCAGCACGTATGCTGGAGGTGGTGGAACGGTTGGTGGAAGAGGATAAGGAGTGGAGACACATGGCGACGGATTGGGATGGGGTAAGCCCAGATGAACTTAGGCTCTGATACCCATTTGTTAGAACCAAAACACAGATTTGGGACTGAATTTCAGATTTATTAGTCATACCACAACTATGGCAGGTTGAGGATACATATAGGATAGCTTGCTTGAGCCTTAAGAAAGTTACAGCATATTCTAGAGATGCTAAAGTAGATGCTAGGGATACAGATAAGGACTGGCATAGCCACCAACTACTCTAGATAATTATCCTAAGTAGATAAGGACAAGACTTATAGCTATCATGTAGCAGTCAGATAACTCCATAACAGTCTGAAAAGCAGGCATACAGCAGAACTGCAGTAAGTATCAGTGAAGTGTTGTAGTAGTCAGCCTGTTCGCTTGTTGGTTTCAGCCAGGGCTTATCAGCCAGCCAACGGTGTTTTTCTCTCACAACAAACCAGCACTAACCGTGCTTATCAGCCCAGAAACCAACCAGCGAATAGGCTGAGTATCCGGGCAAAACCATTCTAAACTAGCAACAGAAGTTCTTTCAGAGCAGACCAGTGCAGAATGACAATAAACCTTGACTTGAGGAGATAATTTCTTTCTCTTTGCAGCAGAATCCTGACAGCTGGTGAACTACTAAATTCAAGTTGGTTCAGACAAACCTGAAAGCTCAACACAGTATGCACACCACAACCTTGCCAAATGATTAGGTCCGTGGTATTTCAGAAAAACCTGGGCAAAAAATTTCCTCAATGTTCTGCAGAATGAACAGAGAATTTGACAATTTTGTAGCTGTTGTCTAATAATTGCATAAAATATAAATTCTTGTGCTCACAGAAATGAGTTTTCAGATGTAACCGTATTCAGTGCATTTATATTAATAGTTTAATATAATTTCAGCTAAGTACAAACAAACTCCAAATCAGAAGTCAAGTGCACTTCATTGACATACCTGCAGTACAATTTTGCATTTTCGATTTCTTCAGTGCTCATATAAGTCATATGTAAGTATTCTGTACCCTATATACACACTGAACACCAGCACAAGAAGCATAAACCACAGCGAAGATAGTTCTACTCATTATCAGTTCCTCCTTTTAATCCATCAAAAATTGATCTTTCAAGCAAGCCCAAAGAAGCTGGCAGAGGCCCCAAAACTGCCAATCAGGCAAACTTGCTCATTCAGCCAGAGGATCAGAACTCACGAAGCTTGCAACAACATCCATGGAATGATGCAAAGCTTCTTGAACATCAATTTCCCGTGACATCCCTCTCCCTTCATCGATCCTGCAATCCGCAATTGCTGGTCTTGAGCTCTCCTCCCAGCCGCCTCCTACCTCCGAGTTGCCATTGAAGCAAAGAGCTGGATCAGCACACGCCACAGAGCCCACACTGCACGGCTTCTGAAACGGGAACACGCCGACCTCGGCGTCGATCTTGCCCCGGACATCGAGCAGGAGGCTCCTGAGCCTCACCACCTCTGCCTCCAGAGCTGCATGGCCCTGCAGCCGCCTCAGGAGCTGCTGGTTGGCGGCACGGAGCTTCTTGACCTCCTCTTCCAAGCAGGCGGCGTGTGCCTTCTTCTTCTCCCGGTACTTGCGCACGGCTTCCCTGTTCCCCAGAGGTTTCCGCGGCTTCGTCGAGTCCTCCTCCCTGGCGTCGTCGTCCTCCCCGCCGCTGCCGAGGACCTGGGTGTGCGTGTGCAGGCACGTGTGGGTGTGCATGGCGGCCGAGCGAGGGCCGGGAGGGTTGCAGCTGTGCGTGTGGGTGCAGGTCGTCGTGGCGCTGTTGAAGATCTCGTCGAAGCTGTCAGGCATCTCCGGGTGGGAGAAGAGCAATTGGCAGGGGAGGTCAGCTCCATCGTCCATTGTGGCAGAGAACGTGCCGAGAACAAATTTCTCCTGTGGTCAATGGACAAGTTGCACAAGAAAGATGCCCGAAAAGAAAGAGGAAGAGGAAGGAATCAAGAACTTGTTCAAAGGATGCTCCTTGAAGCTTCAACAAGAACTGAATTTCTGAGCAGCTATTGCTGGCTGGGGACAAGCAGGTGAAGGGCAACTGAACAGTAGAACCCGGGTGCACTCGAGAAAGGACAGCAAGCAAACTCCTGCAAGAGATGGTGAACTGCCCGAATTGGGTGAAAAGCAAATTCACAAGATGGTAGAGGTTGGAAGAGTGAGGACTGGAAACCACCACCCAGACGGTATCGGTAAACTAGCCGGAAAAGCAGGATTCCGGCATCAGAACCTCGGGGGAGACGATATGGAATCGACGGTAGGGCAGGCGACAGGTCTCTCCTGTCGCGTCCTCACCGCCGCGCTAGCTACCTCTAGCGGGGAGAAGCTAACTTTCTAGTTTCTACCTTCCCTTTTCTCTCCTCTCCCCTTTTCGCCTTTCTCTCGGCTCTTTTTTTTCTCGTCTCACCACCGATCTTTTTGGTGACGACGTCCGATCCAGTGCTTTGCGTTTTAGAGGCGATCGGAGGAGAGAATCCTGGAAAGGGAGTTGTGGAGGAGGAGATGGACGCCGACGTGATTGGATGAGTGGTGGGGGTGGAGGAGACGGAGGGAGAGGCGACGGACGATCCCCAGTTCTTGCCAGTGCTGGAGGAAGGTTTTTGTTCGCTCGCAATGATCGAATGTTTTTACTTGCGGGGGCCTGCCACTTGGCCTCGTTTTGTCTTTCAGTTGGACTTTTTTGCCCCTTAAGATAAGATGTTGTTGCCTAGTTGACTATTCACATCATTTTATTATTTATTTTTTGAAAGATCATCATTATTTATAAATAATTTCATCAAGCAGCAAAGGGTTGGTCGTTGGTAAGGTTGCTGCATTATTAAACCACAGTAATATATAATAAAGAAGCGGTACGGAGACAACAAGGAGAATTTGATCTTTGGTCTATTCGCTTTTGCAATAAAACTTCAGCATGCAGGTGCTGTTTAATACCTCGGTTTAAAAACTTAAAATCACGAACTGGGCACGTTGCATTCAGGGTCGCATCCAATGTGCCCAGAATCACGGTATGCCCGACCATCCACCCTGTTCTTAGGCTGTCCGCACCGTTGCGCGCTAAACAGCCCTGTATCGCGCACGCGCGCCTGTAAACGCTGCACCACGCGCCTGTACCGCGCACGCGCGCGTAGCGGCCGGCTGCACGAGCGCTATTTTCAGAGGCCGGCTGTTCACACGCTAAAACACTGTAGCGAGAGTGAGAGAGCTGGGGAGAGAGAGAAAGGGGAGCGAGGAGAATAAAATATGGAATAGTAGGTATAGAGTATAGGATAGAGATAACATGGGTGCGGGAGAAATTGGTATAGAGTAGAGAAATTCGATGACCATGATAGAATATTCCTTTTTAGAAATGAAAATAGAGGTGGACGAGTACGGATAGCCTTAGTACACCCCACGTGTTCCACGCTCTTTCTCCTAACGCACGTTCGGATGATGGTTTTTTCAGTTGATAAGCTAAAGTTCACGTTCCTTAAGTCTGAACACACGTTCGTATGTAAGTTAGTGACCAGAGTTATTATATATCGAAGTCTTCAAAGATACGTACGTGATAGCTAAAGGTTCTTCTTACACGTTCAGTCTGAACACACGTTACAATTGCAGTTGCAGCACCATGGTTGGCAGCGCGGCCGGCGCTGCAAGCAGCGAACCCCTTGTCGCCGACGGAGCCTCCCTCGCGGTTCAGGATGCCGACGCATCCCTGTCCCATGCGCCCAGGCGGCCGCTAGTCCTCTGCGGCTGTGCCGTGGCCCGCGGTGGCCAATGCAGAGCTCGTCAAGTTCAGTGTCTGCTCTCTGCTACATCGTCTATCTATTTGACAGTTTTGTGATTTGTGCATAGGTTTGACAAACTTAGCTAAAAACTTTTGGGCCGGTTTGAAACCTAGAAATGCAAAACAAAGGAATGAAAAAAATACAGGAATATAATAGAGCAAAAAATAAAAAAAACTACAGCATTTGAAAACACAGGAATAGAAACTTTGGGGGTGTTTGGATTGTAGAAAAACAAAAATGTCATACGCGCCAAAGAAGCAAGGTTCCATGCTTGAGAACTTGAAGAAAACATTGTAGGAATTTTCCCTTTAGGTTTCTATGGATGTTTTTTTTCTTATGTTTTGTAAAGCAAGGTTACATTCCAAACAGGCCCTCAGGTGGTGTAAGTCGTGCATTCAGTTTTTTCTCAAAACGAAATACCCACTGTGGAAAGCCTTTTCCGTTTAAAGAAAACTACTCGTCTACTCCAAAAAGAAGATGCGAGCAGCAGCACGAGTGGGGAACAGAAATCAACACGGAAACAAGAACGGAAGGAGAAATTAGTACCAAGTAGTAGCTAAGCTAGTTTATCTCCACGATAAGGCCTCAGGCCTGGGTCGAAGTCCCTTTTACATGGCTTAGCTTACAGTTTTAACCTAGTTTGACAACGCTATTCTTAATAAGATAAATAATATTAAGGCGAGCTTAGGCACTAACACTGCTGAAGATTAAAGGTATCCGCTGGATCGAAGATCAACGCTTCATGTGAAGTCGGTGAACCGGATGTGACTCGAGTGTCCGGGCACTTCGGACAAGTCCATTTTGATGCGTTCAGTCAGTGGGTAATGAGATAAACTTGTCCAGCACTTCTCTTATAAGAGAAAAAAGAACTTGTGCAGCACCAGTAGGAGAGCAATCTCCAAAACAACCAGTATTACCAGCCACGGACAGGAGACATGACCGTCCTAACAACTGGTTCAATTTTGCTAGTTGCCTGTTGTCCTGCTCCCTCATCTGCAAGTCTGAACACTAAACCTGAAATGAACAGAACCAGCGGCAGCTACTGAACAGTTAGCCAGCAGATTGCAATGGTATGAAGTGGAACTGATGGAGACTCAGAATGCGACACCAGTATACAGGTGCCGAACGATGGTCAGGTTATGCTCCTCTTTGAGCTTTCAGAGTCTAGCTGTTTGACCAAACCACATTTCTTCCCAGTAGCCTAATGCTAATTATGCAACTGAGCAACCTGCAGTTCCCTCCACATTTTCGCATCCGGGCTTGGGACCGGCAAAGGCAGTGTTAAACCGCAAACAAACAAACAAAACAAAACAATCAACAAACCAGGAAACACAAATAATACCCGACAAAAAAATAATCATGTTCTCAGACATATGAAAAAAAACAAATCACGTAACTGGTTTGTGTGCCAAACAAAGTAGCTATTCTTTTAGCATATAAACAGGGCATAGCTTATGATACCTGTTCACAAGTTAATTGTGCAAAACAACAAAGAAACAAGGGAGACGATATGACAACCAGTGAGACATTCAAGGGATTCGTTTGCAGGCTATAACTTTGCTGGAACAATAAATTAGAAGTAAACCTAGTTCAAATATATGTGAACAGGTATCTGGAGTATTGCATCTAGTAGTTTATTAGTCCTTAGGACTGCGAACATTCAACGTGTGCCAATCGTAAAACGTTATATGCTTCCAGTTTGTCCAATAAAACTAACAGTCCTCCAGGTAATTTAGCTAACTTGGCCAGAATAGAAGATGCTCAATTGCCACAAGAACCAGCTCCAATAAAAATCATTCCATGAACACACTCAAGTTCAAAACATGCCTATGGGAAGGGCAACACCATAGAAATTTCAGTAAGTGCACAGCTAAAAAACAGCCAGCGTACACTCAGTACAATCTTTGGTACAGTTGAGATATCCAACATATCACAAAAATCTGACCACAGTAAAGCTTCACGACCACTGATAGGGAAACACAGGTAACCATTCAAGTTCACTCAAGGTCAAGAAACCCAGTTGTAACGATTTCAAGCAAGCACGGAAGCTTCCACTTGGAGTTTTTATTGCTACAGTCCAATCCTAAAGATCTTCCACTTCAAACACTGCATATCAATGCAACAGCCTGAATAATCTGAACCAGGATGACAACTTCAACCCAAACTTGTGAAATTGAAAATCCATGTATATAAGCACTACTGCTAGTCCATGACAGAAATGGCCAAACAGCAAGCAAACAGAAGACTCCAGTTCCATCCCAAAGTAAAGAGAAGCTTGCATTGCATCACCAAGATGGGCACATAGGATGGTGTAGTCAAGGGCAACAATTGTTCAGCCAAACAAGTTTGTTCAGACAAATTTTCTTTTGGCAGGAACAGAAGGAGCAACATCCATTCTTGGTTTTGATCCACAACAGATAAGATGAAGCAGATGGAAGTCCAAAGTGGGGAAATTGCATAACAAGGTTCAAAAAAAGGGAGGGCCAATGTCACAAACACCAGACTGAGTCTGCATAAAATAGAGATGAAGGCATAAAGGATAGTAAAGGAAGTGTTCCGTTCGTTCCAGGATATCAACCTCATGATAACCAACAAAACTAAGGCAATCAATCTCATGATAACCAACAAAACTAAATAACGGTGTCACATGAGATCAATCTCTCTTTGATTTCAGATATTACAGCTCAAAGAAGAGTATAGTTTTTTTTGAAGTTCAAGAAGAGTATAGTTAGTAAGCTGCCTTTGCTCATAATAATTAATAATACCTAATAAATTACTAAAAGGGACTGCGCAATATGTCAAATTTAATACCAAAGTAAAACCAGAAGCAAACCAGTAACTAGATTAAACATTAGTAGGGATCCTAACAGAGAAATTGCGAATTTGGGACCAGAAAGAATATGATGACCACATATGCTCAAGTAAAATATCCTACTAGGAACCAATTGTTTCCAGAATCTGAATAATTTTGCTCAATGAAGGTATGTATGTCAAGCAAGAGTTCTTACTGGAAATCAACGCAAATAGTGAACCTGCACCATCGGATGAGTCATGTAGGTTAAAGGACAGCTTCAAAAGAGAGTTAGTGCAAAGGATTATTTATCACTGGAAGGAAGATTCCATAGGTGGAAACATCTAGAACTCAGAATGCCTAATCCATCCACACTTTAGCTCCAACTGCAGGAATCCAACCAAACATCCATCAACTTTAATCAGACAAGTGGATCCAAAATAAATGACAAGTGTGAGCAAGAGTATTAGGTGTAAACTCTGGTCAGATTGAAGAATATTGTAAGGTGTGCCCCATCACTCCTAACATCCAAGCTTTAACGCTCTCAAATAACTGGAAACCAAGCAAAACACCACCAATCCAAATCAAACAAGTGAACTGGAAAGTGATGTGCAGTCAATAGTCAGAATAGCAGTTAGTGCAAACTCTGGGCAGGGTATGGTCTTGGTTGTGATCATGTGAATCATCTAACTAGCGCAAAGCATCCGAACAACAGGTCAGTCCAAGTAATCAAGCTTTACATTAATGCACGCTATCCGGAAGTTCCCTGGTTAGCAAAAGTGAAGGTAGCAGAATTCGAAAGACAGGCACATATTATGATCAGGATCAGATCGAACTTGCAAAATTGTAATTGCAAAACCTATTTACCTAGAGAGCCCATCTATTATTTTTGTCTATTTTGGTTCAGGGATAGGCTTAGAAAACCTTCAAATCCAAGGCGAATCAAATGGCCAGTGGAACAGGGATGGGCTTTGGAGACAGCACCAATGATTGGAAAATCTATCTCAGCTTCTGTGTGCCACATCTGCACAAACTTGAAACAGTTACTGGTTGAAGAAAGTATCTGGATAGGATTGCTGATATAGAAATGAAGAATTAGAAGCCTCCTTGTAATTTAGATTGTTGCAGCACAACAGAACTCCTAGGCACCCTTCCATCCTTATAGTTTTGTAAGTGGCTGGAAACGTAATAAGAGTATCAGAATGGATGAAAAACTATGCAGACCAAATAGAGAGAAGAAGTGAGAGGTCAAGCGTCACAATTTCTTTTTTTCCAATTTGTTATCTCCAATTGAGGAAAATCCACCCTCCAATGTCCTCCTGCATCTCTGAAGGACACGAACACATACCACAACCAATTTGACCGAATAAATCCAGGATCTCAAACCTTGCTTTTACTATTACTATCAGCAATATCCATGGAGAGCCAGAATATTAACCAACCAGTCAGATCTGAAATTCACCTGAAAACAAGTGATGAAACTAACATAACCGGAATGATCATGCTCTAGACTCTGACCTGTCCCCAGTTTCAAATCAGTTCTTTGCTACAAGGGATTTCCAATTGCCTGCAACCACATGTAAAAGCAAGCACGAAAACATAGATAAAGCCAGACGCAGATAGAAATCCCAAACCAAACATTATAACTGTTGGACTACCAATTACTTGAGCTAAATGATCTGCGAAACACAGAAATACCAGCAGCACAAGAATTAAAGCTTCGGTCAAAGCATATAGCATGATAAAGCAGAAACAAGTTTGATTAAATGAAAGCTGTAGTGCTGTGGTTCTACCCATCTCTGCTTGAATCTCCCAAGTCCCAAACATGCCCAGTACCTTCTACCACTGCAGATTAAATTAGAAGTATCCGAATTTTAACTCAATAGAAGTACCATGATTCATATACTAGCATTTTGTAAATATGATAAGGTTAGAAGTACTCCCAACACATATACCACGTGACAAGCCCATGCAAAAAATATCAGAAGACCTGCAGTAATGACCCCGATCATTATCTACTTCGAGGTGAAGACACTGAACAAACACAATGAGTTGAAGGTTGTAGGTTTGAATAGATGCAGAGACTGGTTCCTTTTGTGCCCGGTGCAAGTGTCACCTAGAGATCTGCAATCAGCGAGACCACCCTCTGGTAACTATCTATTTGGTAGTGAGATGAGAACACTTAAATAGCATGAACATTCATCATCAAATAATGTGGGGATAGGATAAAGCCTGATAAATCACCGCCAGTTTCAGCTGCAAGTCCTATCTCTGTGGCGAAGCCTCCCAAAACTGCAGATTTACTATCGAAGCATCAAAGGTAGCTTACGAGAAAATTCAATTTTCAAAGAACATTGATAGGAGAGGATTGTTATTTGAACAAACACAGGGAACCCTGGACAGTTCAGAACTTCTTATTGCTCATGCAGAAGCAGAATCAAACTCAGGCTCCAATCCATCCATATAATTCAGTTGCTGGAGAAAACCACCAACCCAAATATAAGAAACAAGAATTTTAGGAGTACCAATAAAAGAGTGAGAGGAGATATATCCAAACGATGTTCTACAGATGCTATGAACTCGGAGTCCAGTCAAATCTTCAATCTACCTCCAAAACATCACCTCAGTTGCCTCTGCAGATCCAGCTAACAGTATTTTTCCAATTAAGGACAATCAAGCTTCTAATTAGTCCGGTGGCAGTCTTCACACCACCATGATTTGACATCAAAACAGCCATATATATAGCGAATCAAAAACAACGAACATAAGCAAACCTCCACCCTTCAACTAATCTCTCCATAACCAGCAAGGGCCTTTCCTTTTGCATCTAGGAGGACAAACTCTGTAGATGTGTCTCCCAAAACTGCAGATTTACTAACGAAGAGTCAAAGGGGGCCTATGAGGGAAGTCGATTTTCTAAGAAAATTGACAAGAGGGAGGACTGTTAGTGTTCAGAACAAACACAGGGAACTCTGAACAGTTCCGAACTTCTGATTGCACAAGCAGCAGGAGGATCGAACTCGCCTCCAACCCATCCATCCATCCATATAATCGAGTTGCTGTAGAAAGCCACCAGCCCCAATATAAGAGTTTAAGAATTGCAGAGGACAGAAATTTTGAGAGTATGATGAACCAATAGAAGAGCGATAGGCAAGATATATCCAAACAATCTTCTCCCGATGCTATGAACTCCAGTCCAGCCAACGCCTCAATCTACCTCCAACACATTCCTCTGTTGCCCCTGCAGATCCAGCAAGCAGTATTTCCAACGAAGAGTAATCAAGCTTTCAAGCTTCTAATAAGTCCGGTGGCAATCTTCACACCACCATGATTGACATCAAAACAGCTTAAAAATGAAAAACGACGAATGAACCATATGCAAACCTCCACCCTTCAACTAATCTCTCCATAACCAGAGAGGACCCTTCCTTCTGCATCTAATAAAGTAAGAGAACACCCAAAAGGGCACAAGCGAGATCAGCCGTTAAAGTAAGAATGGACCGAAGGTCTCGAATCCACCTCGTGTGCAGGCTACGATGGCACTATCTGATGCTGATGGTAACACACGTCCACACCGGGAGACTATCTTTGAGCCTGAAACCACCATGTCCAAGTGACAAAACCAATGAACCGCCGGATCTGACAGAAGACTGACCTGCCTCCATGTCCTCGCCACACGACGCCATATGACGAACTCCCAATACCCAATCCGATCCAATCCTGCAACCCACACGCTGAGAAGGCGAAGACGAAACAGGATCGACACGAAAGCTAGACGAATCGCAATTCGCAAGAACGAACAATAAACCGCAAACCGAACAACCCCGCCAACCAAACTCAGGCTCGCTCCTCGCGTCGCAACGAAAACGCCCCCAGGGAATCTGCGAGAGCACGGAAGCGCAACAGCAGCGAAACAAATCAACCAGCCGGAGAAGAAGAAACGATCCGGCTCGAAATTGAATTCGAAAAGGAGAGGAAGAGAGTGAAGAAATGGAAAAACGCAAACGCGCCGAGGCGACGAAGGCGGCGAGGCGCTTGAATGCCGACGCGAAGAGAGGAAAACCAGAGCGCGAGGGAAAGAGGTCGTCCGGTGGGCGCTATTTATGGGCGGGGAGAGGCGGTGGAGTGGAGGGTCAGGCCTGGCGCTGGCGCCAGCCGGAGAGGAATCCCAGGCGGACACGGCTCTTCGGCGCACGGCGCCCCGCTGCGCTGGCGTGCGCGGGGACGTTGGCCGCCCGGCAAAGCAACGTGCAAAGCTGGGGTCGCGTCCCGTCGCACTCGGACGAACGAGCGGACGGCGGCAAAGAGGGCTGAATTGGTCGTATCCGGGTTGGTTTTGAACTGGTCGGCCGCGGTCGGTCGGTTCCGGGTGGTTCGTGGTTGGCGTCTCGGCAACGCGGCGATCTTTTTGGGCATTTCACGTGGTCATGGCCTGGTGGGAAGGCGCCGCGGACCGGGAAATTTCTAGGCACCTCGGGAGTTCTGTGGGTGGGGACGTGACCCTACCGCTGATTGCCGACCGTTGCCCTAATCGTGTGCGTAAAAACACGTGCTGCTGGGGCCATGCTGTCCGTTAATTCAAGAAGAGTCGGTTATTTGCCTGCAAAATATACCAGACAAAATAAGGATTTTTTTTGAATTGTTTGCCTTTCATTAATTAACCGGCCGAAGCCTCACAAGACAACCCGCCTGCCTGGCTAGCTGGTTGGGCTCGTGTTGGCCAGCCCACTCACGCGGGCACTGTTTACCTAAACAGTGTCTTCTAGAACAGTATTTTCTATCACGATAATCCAGCTGGAAAATTATTTTGGTTTATTTTTCAGGTCAGCGGAACAGCCTGAACAAGTCCGTCACACACGCTGAAGTTACATGCCACCTCTCCATGTGTCTTGTGCTTAAGACTTCTTTCGCCAAGACATGGGCTATTTTATTACAACTTCTATGAACAAACTGAGCAAGCCCCAACTCCTGAATCTCCCTTAGAACCAGCAGTGCCGATCCTAAGGTTTTGAGGGCCATCTGACGAACCCATCGCGACGGCCCCTCTGACTATATATAAATCTTATAATATATATAAGCGCTAATTGTTTTTTGCAAAACAAAAATAAATCTAATAATATATTTTTAATTTAACATGTTTGATAATTACCGAGGAACAATGTAGACTAAAACTAATATGATTACCTTAAGGAAGAATAGAACTCCATAATATCCATTGCTTCTCATAAAAAGATGATTCTTCGGACGTTTCTTGATGCAAAATCATCAAGGACGGTATTGAGATCAATAGTATCCAAGATATCTTTCTCGATGGTGCACATAACCAATCCATTTAACCTTTCTTGTGACATAGTTGATCTCAAATAATTCTTCAACAACTTCAATTTTGAGAAACTTCTTTCAGCTGAAGCTACAGTCACATGTACAGTTAAGAGGATTCGATAGGCAACTGAAACATTTGGATAGCAATCTACAGCTATAACAAACTCCAGAATCTTAAGCGCTGACATCAAAGAATCATGCAAAGTCACTTGTAGCACCTTTAATTCTAGAAAAAAAATCATTGATCTTAACATCGGATGAGTTATCCTGAGAAAATGTTTTCACAAAATTCTTGCAGTGCAGCCAAAGATCAGCTTCATCCAAAGATTTCAAATTTTTTGAGTTGAACAAGAACCCAAAAACATTATTAAATTTTTTCATCTGCTCAAATCTGCTAGTCAACGAAGCAATTGCAGCATCAATCATAACATTGAAATACTCTACTCTAAATGAGTCCACAACAGACTGTTGTAATTTCTCATCTTGGTCATCTTGTTCATCAAAATATTTCTTTCTCTTTCCTCGACGTTTCGTATGAAATGTTGGCTCTATATCCATTTCAGATGCAATGTTTTTTGTTGTATCCATACTAGAAGTGAAACTTTCATCTCTATACTTCTTAAAATATGATATGACATCTTCAATATGTTTGAGAGTATCATCTATACTCACAATTTTAGATTGCAACTTCTTGCTCACCTTATTTATAGAGAATAAAATATCGTGCCAAATAACCAAACCAACTAAAAATTTAAAATTCACTAGTGCACTCACCAAAGATGGACATTCACTGACTGCCATTGGGTCATCAGTTGAAGCCTTCTCTAGCGCTAATAAAGCTGATCTTATTTGAGGAGTTTGGAATCTGATAGCTTGAACACTTTTTATTCGGCTTTTTCCAGCATGTATTAGACCATGACTTAACTATCCATCCTGGGACATTGTTCACCAAAATCTTCCACCTTTTGGTAGATTTTGCAAACAATGTGTATATACGTTGGATGAGACCAAAAAATGAAATAGCTTGCCTGCAAGATTTAACAAATAGTAAATTTCAAACTTTTCCCGAATCATGGCAAATTATATGAAAACAATGTATAATAGAAATAATAGTTTACCTGCAAGATTTTCCCATATCGCAAAGAGTAAGATTTAGACTATGACATGCACACGACATGTATAGTGCTCTTCAATTAATTTCAAGCAAGCGCTTCTGAACACCTTGGTGAGGACCCTTCATATTTGAACCATTATCATAGTCCTTGTCCTCTCACATCATCAATATTCAATTCAAGAGAGTCCAATACATTCTTTAATTCATTAAAAAGACGCAATCCTGATGTGTCATCTACCTTCAAGAACTATAGGAAGAACTCCTCTACCCTTGGAACATTCCTTGACATATTGACACACCGAATAATTAGAGTCATTTGTTCTTCATGGCTCAAATCTGGAGTACAATCTAAAATCATAGAAAAAAATACTTGGCATCTTTGATGATCTTTAGTATAGTTTGTTTCACACAATCTGCAATAAGAGAAATCATCTCATTCTGAATTTTATGCCCAAGATAATGATGATGAATCTCACTATTTTGAATCCGCCTAATATGGTCTTACATCATGGGATCAAATTCACCCATCATTTCAACTGTGCCCAGAAAGTTACCATCGCTATCTTGATATAGTTTCTCATTTTTTCCTCGAAAAGCCAAATTATGTTTAGCAAGAAACTTGACAGCAAAAACAATTCTTACTAAAACTTGTCTCCAACGCTCTCTCCTTTACAATTTCTTGTTGCAAATTATCATCAATTGTTTTATTTTTGCTCAACCTTAGCCTAAGTTCATTCCAAGTATTCATGTTTGTTATATGCTCAACACTATTCTCATGTTGCTTGAGTCTAAGACTAAGATGTTTCCAATCCCTCAATCCATCATGTGCTAGCAAATTTTTGCTCTGACTTGATTTGAATAATTTACAGCAAAAACAAAAAACTTTCTCCACATGTTTAGAGTAAACCAACCATTTTCTATCAACCACCTCACAATTGCTTAACTTTTTGGAGTAGTAAGCATATGAAAAATGTCTATTAAGAGCATCTACAGGGAACTCAAGATTCAATTCTCTCACCGGCCCCTTTTCAATCAATATATCTCTACCCTTATTATCAAGATTTTCCCAAGTTCTAGGATCAAAGGCATCATGAATAGAAGCTTCTTTCACATCATCAATTGAATTTTTAGGTTGAGAGGAAGGCTATAAATTTTTATTCTCTATAGCATCATCAATGTCATCAACTTGTTCACTTAAATTATCATTAACTTGTTGCTGTTGCTACCCTTGTTCTTCAATATCAAGTGCATCTACAGGATTATCATCAGGCACAACACTGCTTCAAGCTAAAAAAACTTATGTATAGCACCTTTTTGAGATTCAATAAATTGATCTACTCTTTTCCATTTTCTTTTCTGAGACCCCGACAAA
Source organism: Miscanthus floridulus (assembly GCF_019320115.1). Taxonomy (NCBI): domain Eukaryota; kingdom Viridiplantae; phylum Streptophyta; class Magnoliopsida; order Poales; family Poaceae; genus Miscanthus; species Miscanthus floridulus. The sequence goes on from NC_089595.1 coordinate 96,975,842, forward strand.
TATTTCTTAGGTAACATTCTCAGTTTCTAACATCTAAATTAGAAGAAAAACATAGCTATATGAGTACCGAGTACTAGAAGTCCGAAGTAATTAATTTAGATTAAAAACGATCAAGGAAAAAAATACCTAGATCATCGCCTTGCCGTCGTCTGCGTCTTGTACCCGCCTACGGCCTACTAAAAGGTCCTTGTGTGGTTTTGGTAATTGAGTGACAACCTAGGTGGACTAATTGTATTTACATGAGATACACTAGTGATTAGTCCACAGGTACATGTGTGTGAGCAACATATGCCATGAAGGTGGAAATGGCTCGGAGATGTTGCAAAGCTCACACATGTGATGATAAAGGAGCTCATTGCACATAAGACATGACATTGAGTCATGTGATCAAGGTGGAGAAGATCAAGACAAGACTTGGATTGATAGACCGGTTGTAAGAGTGAAGGGCAAGTCGAAGGCTTTGGAGCGATGGACCACGTGACGGTGAAGCTTGAGCAAGACTTAGCACCGATGGATGAAGGTAACGGTGAAAAGCAAGTGAAGTCAAGGCTGCCACACGAGTTAGCAAGCGCAAGGGCAACGCCTAGCCGGCTAGGAGCAAGCTCCAAGAGTAACAAACCCTAGAACCGTCGACCAAACATGAACCAAATACTCTTAGACTTTGGGAATCAGTGGATCTGCTCTCCAATCAAGTTTTGCTACCTTTTCTCTCAAGTTTTGATGGTTGGAATCAAGGATTTGCTTGAGGGATGGTGGAGCAACAATGGAGGAGAGAAGTGAGCTTTGGTTCTGTCTTGTTTCGAGCAAAATGACTGAGTGAAGAAGATGACCGTTGTGGGCCAGGCCTGAAGGGTATAAATACCCCTCAAGCCCAACGGTCAGTTAAGGGCGGCACTGCCGTCCCAGCCAAAACAGGTAAGATGATATGAAATTTGGCTGGCTGTTTTGATTAGGTGGGAGGATGTAAATCTGTGAATTTGAGCATCTGGTTCAATAGTTGACTAACTGTCCTAAAACCCCTCTTAATAGTATGGCTTTCCCTAAACTCAATTTCAAAACATAAAAGATTTTAAACTTCCTTTGAGCTAGGTCTGGACACCTTTTGTAATTAGGACAACTGCAACCTGTACATCATCCTCATTTTTCGATTCCCTGCTTGTCATCTCGATTAAACTCATTAGTCCCCTAATTTGGTGGTCATCAATGCCAAAACCCATAATAGAGCTTGATTGCACTTACAATCTCCTCCTTTTTGGTAATTGATGACAACCCAATTAGATCTTATAAATGATATGAAATCTAAACTGAGATTTTTGAACCATGGGTGTAGGAGCCTCCCCCTAAATATGTGAATAGAGATTTGAATTCTCAATTTGGCATGAAAGGCCATGATTCACATTTTAGGTGTGATGGGAACCTCCCCCTACATCCATGCCTGCTGTGGGATGGTGAACAAAGTGTCACAGGAATAAGAGTGATGCATATGACAGGTCATATCAGTTCAAGCACATAAGACTCTGGCTGACATAGCACAGGGCGGCACTGCTGGCCATAGAGGGCGGCACTACCATCCTAACTATATCAGTCAGGTAGCAATCATATTCCTACAACAAATCATATGAATATAAAACAATCTAAACTCAGAATATGACAAGCTAAAACAGTTGTAGGGTCGAGATGGCGGACTAGAGGGGGGGTGAATAGTCTTTCCTAAAATTAATCGCGTCGGCTAACCGAAACAAGTGTGGAATTAAAATGATCGGTCTAGCCAAAACTACACCCATCTATCTATGTTCCCTAGCACCTTCCAAAGATACTAATTAAGCAACAAAGGTGCCGGGCTAGCTAGTGCTCACCTAACCAATTCTAGGAGCAAGGTCACACAAACCTATGCAACTAGTACTTTAAGTAACAAGGGAGCTCCTACACATGCTAGTAAGCAAAAGCACAAAGGCACCTAATGCTCACTAGCAATGCTCTATAACAAGGCAACTAATGCCAAATTAGAGAGCGCAAATACTTAGCTACACAAACTAAGCAAAGTGACTAACAAGGTTACACAAACCTAATTAGCCACGTAAGGGAGCTACTTCTATGCTACACAAGCAAGAAGGTAACTAGTAAGCTACATAAGCTAACTAGTTACAAGAGCAACTATACAAGCACAATGTATATAAAAGTAATTACAAGCTTGTGTAACGAGGGATGCAAACCAATGAGAAGAACAATGTTGACACGGTGATTTTTCTCCTCGAGTTTCACGTGCTTGCCAACACGCTAGTCCCCATTGTATCGACCGCTCACTTGGTGGTTCGACGGCTAATTGGTATCACCCACCAAGCCCTGCATGTTGGGCACCGCAAGAACCTACCCCAAGAGTGAGGGTAGCTCAATAACACGCTTTACTAAAGTTGCTCTTCGTGGCTTCCGCGGGGCGAGCACAATGCCCCTCACAAAGCACTTCTCCGGAGCGCCGCATAAGCTTCTTGCGGGCTTCGACGAAGACCACCACCAAGCCATCTAGGAGGTGGCGACCTCCAAGAGTAACAAGCACCACCGGCTTGCAACTCGATCACCTAGTGCCACTCGATACAACCTCACGATGCAATCGCACTAGAATCACTCACTCACACAATCGGATGATCACTATCAAGTATATGTGAGATGGAGGGCTCTCAAGCACTACCACACAAGCCACCAAGGCTCTAGTGTGCTCAGCTTGTGGCCCAAGGCCGACCATGGCTTCTATTTATAACCCCATGAACAAATAGAGCCGTTACCCCTTCACTGGGCAAAAGTCAGGATGACCGGACGCTCTGGTCTGATCGACCGGATGCAGCACCGGATGCACCAGTCGTGAATACCAGACGTGTCCGGTCACCATACCGGATGTGTCTGGTAGCTACCAGACCGCCACGTGTCCCACCGTTGCCTCCAATGGCTCTCTGATATGTTCGACTGGACGCACTATTCGAAATGACCGGACGTAGAGCCGCTGCGTCCGGTCAAGTCTAGTAAGCCTCCAGGGCCGATCAGATGCGACAGTTAGAAACTGACCGGACGCTGAGCCTCAGTGTCCGGTCGAGTACAGTAAGCACCCACGGACGACCGGACGCGTCCGGTCACTCTGGACCGGACGCGGCCAGTGTCCGATCAACTGTCCCACCGAACACCGATTTTGCTGATTCACACCGGACAGTCTGGTGTGTCGACCGGACGTGTTCGGTCGCTGAGTTCATCGTTAATACCGGACGCGTTCAGTCACCATACCGGACGTGTCCGGTCATCATACCGGACGCATCCGGTCACTCTATGACCAGCGCGACTAACTTCTTTTCACTTCTAACTTCTTCACCCTTGCTCAAATGTGCCAACCACCAAGTGTATCACCTTGTGCACATGTGTTAGCATATTTTCACAAACATTTTCAAGGGATTTAGCCACTCAACTTGCCACGCCACTCAATCCTAGCGACGATGCAAAGTTAGATCACTCGAGTGGCACTAGATGACCGATATGCAAACAAGTTTGCCCCTCTTGATAGTATGGCCATCTATCCTAAACCTGGTCATAAACTTCTCTACACACCTATGACCGGTGAAATGAAATACCCTAGGTTATACCTTTGCCTTGCGCATTCCATTCCATCTCCTCCAATGTCGATGCAACACATGCACCAACATGATCAACAATGATATGATCCACTTCATATCATCATGTGATCATATTGGTTCATCGATCTTGACTTCACTTGCTTTTCACCGTTGCCTTCGTCCATCGGCCATAGTCTTGCTCAAGCTTCACCGCCACGCGGTCCATCGCTCCAAAGCCTCCGACTTGCCCTTCACGCTTGCAACCGGTCCATCAAGCCAAGTCTTGTCTTGATCTTCTCCACCTTGATCACATGACTCAATGTCATGTCTCATGTGCAATGAAGCTCCTTCATCATCACATGTGTGAGCTTTGCAACATCTCCAAGCCATTTTCACCTTCATGGCATATGTTGCTCACACACATGTACCTGTGGACTAATCACCTGTGTATCTCACATAAACACAATTAGTCCACCTAGGTTGTCACTCAATTACCAAAACCACACAAGGACCTTTCAATCTCCCCCTTTTTGGTAATTGATGACAACTCTACAAAGATATGAAATTAAGCTCTTTTGGATTCATGTTGCTTGCCCAAGCAATTTTACCATGTGAAAATGATTTTGGACAAGTACCACAAACCCGAGATGGTAGTATTAGCTCCCCCTACATATGTGCTAGAGTGTTTGATTTGAAGCTCGCACATATGCATAGATTAAAATTGTGGGAGAGTAATTACTACTAAATGATGCTAAGGTGTATAGAATAAACCTTTGAAGCAGTGTACCAATCGGAGTTGCACCTTTAAGTTCATCCTTAGCACCATGGTTAGCTAGATATCACTTGGACATAAAAGCACTAGATACCTCGTGAGATCAACATTAAAAGCAAGGTACTAGCATTACTTTGAAAAGCATACCAAGTGTCTAGCTATCATCCTATGCATGCTAGTTATCAAATCATCATTCAAGTTCTACAACTAGCATACACCACATAAGCATGCATATTGAATTTTAAAGCTTATGCAATGCAAGCAAGCACATGAATATGCACATATCAAATGCAATCAATCAAAGTTCATGAGCTTGCTCCCCCTACTTGTGTGCTTCTCTTGTCCAAGAATTTTGATCCATCTCTTTTCTTCAATGTTGCTCCCTCTTTGTCCATGTCCATGTCCAACCTCTACTTCTTTGAGCTTTTATATCTTATCTCTCCCCCTTGTACAATCTCAATCTCAAAGCTTTCATATCTTTGTACAATCTCTCCCTCCTTTGTCATCAATTTCCATAAAAGGTGAGCTTCTCATTGATGCAAAGGTATACATTTGGGGTAGATGGTTGAGGCTTGAATCTTGCATTTTTTATGGACATCACCTTGATTGTTGGAATGACACCACTTGTAGATACCACTTGTAACTCATACCACTTGTATCTTGTGTAAGGCTTCTTGAGATACCACACATAGGATCTTTGATCTTGATACCAATTTGTGTGACACCTCCCCCTATGTGATAGCATGGGTCATCCATTTGATACACTTGAGCTCTTGTAGGTGAGGGATGCATTCTTCATTTGATGATCACTTAAAGTTGAGGATCACTTGTGGAACCATGTTCTTGCATGATTGATATTATGTGTAGATGTGATATCACTTGAAAGAATCTTCTAGTATGGAACCACTTGTTGGATTTTTCAATAAAAACCATTTCTTGAACATTTGCTATCTTCATGAGTACCACTTATAGGATATCACTTGTGAGTTGATCTAGACATCATTTGTAGATTCTTGATAAAATACTTGAGTCTAGATACCATTTGAAACAAACAAACTAGATATCCTATTTGCATTGTTGTCTTGTGCTTGTACTCTTATCACTATCATGAGCTTCTATGATTGACTTGAACTAAATTGATTTGCCTAAGCTTCCAAGTCCGGTTTGAACCAATGACAAGCTTCTTCACACCTCTTGCAAGGGTTATCTTGCCAATGTTGTACTTGTCACTTGTTAGCAATCCAAATTGAGTCAAGTACTTGGGTTCACTAGCTCATGAACAAATTCATGTACTAACCACTAGATCAAGTAATCATTCAAACAATAGTGGTAGGCTATGAATTTAAGCATTTCATTTGTTATGCATGATCCTATGAAGCATGTACTATATGCACTAACCGCATACTAGTAAGGGATGAAATGATCATGCACATTACAATGATACCTTTGCTATGTTGGAGTAGAGGATAGTCACATAGATTCCAATTTATTACTCCAATAGCAATGTGAAATCCAATTATAAGCTTGGTGAAGACCAATAGATACCATGTTGAATTTCATTCTTCACCCATATGAAATGAATACCACTTATGATCAAGTGCACTTTCTTGTTGTGGTTGGCTTGCTTTATCTTTTGATCTTTGCTTGCATGAGAGCATCAATTTGAGAATACCACTTGAAATATCATGACTAGCTCTCTTTTGGGTATTGCTTGCTTTTCTTGATCAACCCTTTTGATTGCTTCAACTAAGCATCTCAAATGTTCCTCGGATCACCACTTCCATGTTAGCCTTCCAAGTACCACACTTGGTTTACCTACACATAGGCGGCAAGCCCCTATACTAGGGAGAAGTGACCTCTCTCCAAGAATCATTCTTGATACTCACTTGAAATGACTTGATTGATTGATCCAAGTGATGGACTTAACTTGGTGAGTAACCTTGATTCCTTCTTTAAGTCATTTTCTTTCTTCTTGTTTAAGTCATTTTCTTTCTATCAAATGATTTCTAATAGTCACTAGAACTTAAACTTCAACTTCATCTTGAGTTTGATCTTGATCTTTCAATTTGAGTACCGAATGTGTGCAAAGTACACTCCTACAATCAAATAGCCTTGTACTCTTTGCTTGTCATGCTTCTAGATCATCTCAAAACCAAACTTAGGTACCTCAAACACTTATAAACATGTTTCCAACTTGAGGACCTTTCAATCAAAGTGACTCTAGATCAATCCAACATTTGTCACTTTTCTGACAGATTTTGTACCCTTCAAAGAAATAAGCATATCTCCCAAAGTACAAATCCAAATACCACTAAATTTGGTGGAGGTGTGCTTCACTAAGTTATCTAGCAGCTGTAAAAATTTGAGCTGTATTTGACTTCTAGATTGCTACTAGATTTTAATTCTTCCATCCACTGCTACATGCTGAAAACTGCTGCACTATAGCTGACAAGATCCACTCCAAAACCAAAGCATTTCTTATCCAATTCTCATGAAAATTGTACAGCATCTTATACCATAAGTCTAGAGCATGTACACCAATTTTTATGCCAATCCAATAAGTTTTGATTACTCAAACATGGCTAAGATCACAGCTCACTCAGATTTTCAATATAGGACAGATTTCAACAATTGAGCTATACTTCATCAAATGTAATCAAACTTGAAACTAACTTGTTTGAATACTTCCATAAGACATATATCTATTCAAATCACTTACTAAAAGTCATCTTAGTGAATTTATCCAACACAAATCAATCCAACCTTGATTACTTAATCAATTATCCATTCAATCAACTCATAGCAAGCAACATTGCATATTTATCCAATTCAATCAACTCATATGCATCCAAATGAAATGATCAACAAGAGATATACCTTGGTTAGCTCATGATCATCCAACTAGCAAGCTTCAACTCAATTATTTGCAAGTCATCAAATATATCCAATGAATCACCAACAACTTGAATTATAGCACTTGTATGTTGATAGTACTTGGACTTCACTCAATTTTCACTTGGCATTGGGTTTGGATGCGCACTAGGCTTCATATCTTGACTCATCATATGATGATCAATATGAAATCAATTGAATCAAGTCTCCAATGCCGATGGTACCTATAAACAATCATCCACTTTTTGATGGTACCCAAACAAGTTTGGGTCCTCTCAAGTTAGGAACAACATACTTAGGCATAGCCTTAGTATGAATAGCAGGATGTTTTGCAATTGCAACCAATGAGGTACCATTGCCATCCTTCCTAAGCATAGAATCATCATCAATTGAAATAGGCTTAGGAGTGTTACCTAGGGGACATGAATATGCCATGTGTCCCCTTTCCCGGCATGAGTAGCACTTTCTCTTGGATTGAGCCTTCTCTTCTTGCTCATGTGGTGCTTCTCATTGCCTTGCCTCTCATGAATTGCTTGAGCCTTCTTCTCAAGCTTGGTAGGACACTTAGAGGCAAAGTGTCCCATATTTCCACACTTGAAGCACTTGATGTGAGCATAATCTTTCTTCTCATCTTCATTCTTGCTCATTATCTTGGCATCTTGAGTTTGCATTGGAATGCCTTGCCTTTCCACCCCTTCTTGTTTTCTTCTTCTTTATCATCAAATCACCACCATCTTCATGGTTGATCTTGATTTGCTCTTAGGGGTGTCTTCTCTTGCTCAACTTGTGGCTTTGGTTGAGACTTCACTTGTTGCTTCACCAATTACTTGGTTGGGCACATTGAGGTAAGATGACCCCAAGTGCGGCACTTGAAGCACTTCACATGCCTTAGTCTCTCTTCTTCTTTCTTCAAATTGAGCTTTTCTTCATTGGGGCAACCATTTGCAAGATGTCCCACTTCATGGCACTTGAAGCACATGAAATGAGAGAGCTTCTCTTGTTCTTGCTTCTTCATCTCTCTTTCATATCTTCTCTTGCCCCATCTTTTGCCCTTGATCTTGCTCTTGTTGAAGCCAATGCCACTTGTGTCATTGCGGCTTTCTTGATGATTGACTTTGCTAGTCTTGAAGCCGACTCCACTCTTATCACCAAAGTTTCTTTGAGTCTTCAACATATGCTCAAAGGTGACTTGAGAGTTGTAGCACCTCTCTAACTTGTTGCTCAATTTCTTCACTTGTTCATTTAGCTCATTGTTCTCCTTCAAAAGGTTAGTCTCACAAGACATAGAAGTAGAACAAGCATCTATATGTGAAGAGCATGGCATATCTAATAAATCATCACAAGAGGTGGATACATGCTTCTTGCCTACATCACAAGGGTTAGCAATAATATGTGATTGATCAATTGACCCATGTGATGAACTCTCATTATTTTTAAGTTTCTTGGTAAACATTTTAATGAGAGAAGCATGTTGTTCTAATAATTCATCATGAGATGCAAGTAGTGTCTCATGATTCAATTTAAGCTCATCATGTGAAGATTTATAAGCATCAAGTAAGTCTTTATGTTCTTCACAAGAGTTCTTTAGAAATGAGTTTTCATTTTCTAATTTCAATGTTTTAGCTTTCTCATTTTCTAAAGACATGGTCATGCTAGCAAGTCTACTAACAAGCTCATCATATGAATCAACATGATCAACCACATTATCATTTGATACCTTGGTGTCACCTTGTGACATGAGACAATGTGGTGTGGTTGGAGTGCATGTAGTAGCATCTTCATCATGGCTTGAGCATGAACCATCATTACCATCAAGTGTGCATGGGGTAGCATCATCACTTGCAACACTTGTGGCATCATCATCAACCTTGTCAAGTGAACTTGTAGTTGATCGATCGTCATCATCATCACTTGACCATGAGGTGGAGCAATCTTCCACAATCACCAAATTGTGGTTATGCTCAACACACTCATGCGCCTCCTTCTTTGGTTCATCCTCCTTCTTGAATTTACCATCATCCCATGTGGAGGAGTCACCGTAAAAGGCTTGGAGTGCTAGCCACATATCATGAGCACTCTCCAAGTCCCACACACGTCTAAAAATATCATCATGTATAGCACACGTTAGATAATAAAGAGCACGATGATCAAGTTGTAAGCAATCCTCTTGCGCTTGGGTGAGGTTATCCTTATCCAAGGCATCACGAGAAAAACCAACAACAATGATCCACCATGCCTTGGGACCCAATTCACGGAAATGATCAAGCATATGACGTTTCCACCAGTGCATAGTGTGTGCCATCAAAAATGTGTGTGTCACAAACAACTTCTAGCCCAAAGTTCGCCATCCTCTCGGGTCGGTGAAGACCACAAATGAGAGACCGGCTCTGATACCACTTGTAAGGGTCGAGATGGCGGACTAGAGGGGGGTGAATAGTCTTTCCTAAAATTAATCGCGTCGGCTAACCGAAACAAGTGCGGAATTAAAACGATCGGTCTAGCCAAAACTACACCCCTCTATCTATGTTCTCTAGCACCTTCCAAAGATACTAATTAAGCAACAAAGGTGCTGGGCTAGCTAGAGCTCACCTAACCAATTCTAGGAGCAAGGTCACACAAACCTATGCCACTAGTACTTTAAGCAACAAGGGAGCTCCTACACATGCTAGTAAGCAAAAGCACAAAGCCACCTAATGCTCACTAGCAATGCTCTATAACAAGGCAACCAATGCCAAATTAGAGAGCGCAAATACTTAGCTACACAAACTAAGCAAAGTGACTAACAAGGTTACACAAACCTAATTAGCCATGCAAGGGAGCTACTTCTATGCTACACAAGCAAGAAGGTAACTAGTAAGCTACACAAGCTAACTAGTTACAAGAGCAACTACACAAGCACAATGTATATGAAAGTAATTACAAGCTTGTGTAATGAGGATGCAAACCAACGGGAAGAACAAGGTTGACACGGTGATTTTTCTCCCGAGGTTCACGTGCTTGCCAACACGCTAGTCCCCGTTGTGTCGACCGCTCACTTGGTGGTTCGGCGGCTAATTGGCATCACCCGCCAAGCCCGCACGTCGGGCACCGCAAGAACCTACCCCAAGAGTGAGGGTAGCTCAATGACACTGCTTTACTAAAGTGCTCTTCGTGGCTCCCACGGGGCGAGCACAATGCTCCTCACAAAGCACTTCTCTGGAGTGCCACACAAGCTTCTTGCGGGCTTCGACAGAGACCACCACCAAGCCGTCTAGGAGGTTGCAACCTCCAAGAGTAACAAGCACCACCGGCTTGCAACTCGATCACCTAGTGCTACTTGATGCAACCTCATGATGCAATCGCACTAGAATCGCTCACTCACACAATCGGATGATCACTATCAAGTATATGTGAGATGGAGGGCTCCCAAGCACTACCACATAAGCCACCAAGGCTCTAGTGTGCTCAGCTTGTGGCCCAAGGCCGACCATGGCTTCTATTTATAACCCCATGAACAAATAGAGCCGTTACCCCTTCACTGGGCAAAAGTAGGGATGACCGGACGCTCCGATCTGATCGGCCGGACACAGCACCGGACGCACCGGTCGTGAATATTGGACGTGTCCGGTCACCATACCGGACATGTCCAGTAGCTACCAGACCACCACGTGTCCCATCGTTGCCTCCAACGGCTCTCTGATATGTCCGACTGGATGCACTATTTGAAATGACTGGACACAGAGCCGCTGCGTCCGGTCGAGTCCAGTAAGCCTCTAGGGCCGATCGGACGCGATAGTTAGAAACTAACTAGACGCTGAGCCTCAGCGTCTGGTCGAGTACAGTAAGCACCCATGGACGACTGGACATGTCCGGTCACTCCGGACCAGATGCGGCCATCGTCCGATCAACTATCCCACTAAACACCGATTTTGCTGATTCACACCGGACACGTCCAGTGTGTCAACCGGACGCGTCCGATCGCTGAGTTCATCGTTAATACCGGACGCATCCGGTAATCATACCGGACGCGTCCGGTCACTCTATGACCAGCGCGACTAACTCCTTTTCACTTCTAACTTCTTCACCCTTGCTCAAATGTGCCAACCACCAAGTGTATCACCTTGTGCACATGTGTTAGCATATTTTCACAAACATTTTCAAGGGATTTAGCCACTCAACTTGCCACGCCACTCAATCCTAGCGACTGATGCAAAGTTAGATCACTCGAGTGGCACTAGATGACCGATATGCAAACAAGTTTGCCCCTCTTGATAGTACGGCCATCTATCCTAAACCCGGTCATAAACTTCTCTACACACCTATGACCGGTGAAATGAAATGCCCTAGGTTATACCTTTGCCTTGCGCATTCCATTCCATCTCCTCCAATGTCGATGCAACACATGCACCAACATGATCAACAATGATATGATCCACTTCATATCATCATGTGATCATATTGGTTCATCGATCTTGACTTCACTTGCTTTTCACCGTTGCCTTCGTCCATCGGCGTCCTAGTCTTGCTCAAGCTTCACCGCCACGCGGTCCATCGCTCCAAAGCCTCCGACTTGCCCTTCACGCTTGCAACCGGTCCATCAAGCCAAGTCTTGTCTTGATCTTCTCCACCTTGATCACATGACTCAATGTCATGTCTCATGTGCAATGAAGCTCCTTCATCATCACATGTGTGAGCTTTGCAACATCTCTAAACCATTTTCACCTTCACGGCATATGTTGCTCACACACATGTACTTGTGGACTAATCACATGTGTATCTTACATAAACACAATTAGTCCACCTAGGTTGTCACTCAATTACTAAAATCACACAAGGACCTTTCAACAGTAACCATGAATACATGTCCATATCCGAAGCAAATTAAGTCACAAAGTAGCATATTCCATAAAATAGAGTTTTGAGCGACTCTCAAACTCACAACCTAACAACTACTCTCATTAGATCTGAACATAATGCGTAGCAGCATATAACACATGGTGTCGAAAATCTGTTGACCCCTCTAATTTTCTCCCCCTTTGGCATCAAGTACCAAAAAGAGAAGAAAAAAAGAAAAGTCACTCATCACTGTTAGAGTCGCGGGCACGTCCGGCGACATGAGTGTGTGAAGTGAAGCGTGCTGATCGTCGCGGAGGTGCTGCCCTAGCTAAAGAAGAAGGCCCTGGCTGATCCATCGAAGGACGTGGTCTCCTAGAATATGTGCGAAACAAAGCTGCCTGAACCTATGGATCAACCTCTATAGGGTGAATCTCTGCACAAGGTCCTGCTACCTTGGGGGCTCCTCAAAATGCTACCCCTATGAATACCCGTAGTACTAACTGAATGGCTCATATGAGTGCCCATACTGCTGATCATTTGGCTGTTCATCATGATGCTCATGTGGCTGATCCTGCTCCTCATCAGAAGAAGAAAGGCGAGGCAAGTTAGGAAACTAAAGTGGTGACTACACTGGTGGAAGTGGTGGCATCCCTACCATCTCCCTAGCATGCCTCACAACTTCCCTGTTTTCCATTCTATCCTCATAAACAGTCTGTGAAGCATATGCATAATGAGCAAAGATTGCCTTCATCCATGCACTCGTCTTCCCCCACTTTGACTTCTTCTTTTGTTCTCTAGCCCTAGATGGCTCAGGAATATCTCTATGTGTAGCTCCAGAAGAGTGAAGGCCTGCTGCCCCACTATGTCCAAGTCCTCTAGACCCAGTGTGCTAAGTAGCTAAGCCAAGTCCCCCTAAGCCACCATGGGTCTTTTTGATCTTGTAAATAGTGTGCTCACAATCCTTAGGGAACCACATGCCAGTCACTCTCTCAATTATAAACATGGGGTAAGGAGCATAGGGCAAAGATCTCCTCTTATCATCCAAGGCATATGCTAGCTCAACCCAAATAAATCTTAGAACATTAAACTTTTCACAGCTGGGAAACCTAGACAACACATTAGTGATATAGCCATTCAAATCTGTTGTATTGTCTTTGGGGTTAAGAGTGATCCTAAAAAGATTGTTCATGATGTAATAGAAGCTCTTGAGCTTGGTCCTTGACCAATCAGGAACTGCAAGATTTTGATCCTCCCACATGAAGCTTACTTCCATTGGCTCAAGACGACGCTCATTATGAATCCTCTCATATCCCCTGTGGATGTGTCCAAAACCAAGAATACGACAGAAGGTGACAAAATCAATGCGATAATGTTGCCCATCAGTCATCCAATGAAGCTCATCCACTTCCCTATTCCAATAGTAAGTGGCATGAAACTATGCAAGAATCTCCCTGTTCCAATCATACCTGAAACTCATGACGTCCGTCATCTCAAAGCGGTCATAGGTCTTGATGGCTGTAGCAAACTGATGATCATCTCTGCTCTCAAAGTCACCAAAATCAATATACTGCATCTTGCTAATCTTGCCCTTTGACTTGGATAGGATGGCTATGGCATAAAAATCAGATTGGAAAGCATTCCAAAATCTATAATCAATGCCATTGGATCTATTAGAGGAGTAAGGATCAATCTCTCTAGCTTCACCAGTCTTCTTCCAACTCATAGAATAATCAATGACCTTATGATTATCACTGTTTTGGGGAGGATTGAGGTTGAACACATCAGTGTTATCTCTCATGTAGCTGCTATCAAACTCTGAAATGTGCAGAGGAGAATCAAGCCACACACGAATGGTCATTCCAATCCTCTGAATTCTTTCTTCTTCAGCAAGGTCTTCATCAAGATTTCTGTCACTGGGAATATAGGTTGCCTGTCCCCTGCCTCTCTTGACCTTTTGCTTAGTTGTCATCACCTTTCTTTTTTCCTCGGTCCATCTATGCAATTAAATGAGATTTGATAAGAAACTGTAAAAGATGATGAGTTAGAGACAACCGCAAGCAGGTTTTAATAAGAAAAAGAATTTTGAAAATGACACAGGAAGCTTTGCTGGATTTTGAATCAGCATGGTAGGGCAGCACTGCCGCCCCCTGAGGCCGGCACTACCGCCCTCAGTTCCTTCACTAGTTCATTTTCACCTTTTTTGTTCTGGCTAAATCCTACTTCCAACAGTGTCTAGCCATCATCACAATTTCATAATCACAGTCTAAACAAAAAATATATGAAACCCTAGCCATGGATTTGAAAGATTGAATATGAAAAACTTTAGAAACAATTTTGATAAATGAATCCAATCCATTCTGAACTTCATTGATTTTATGAGATTGAGTATAGCAGTTAGAATCTGCTAGAGGTGCCATTAATGGTCCCATGGGCAGCATTGCCGCTCTCCCCAAAATCATCCAACCGGTGAAATTCAAAATCAATCCGATTCAACTATCAAAAACCTTTCTAAACCCTTCATACTCCCCCTAGAAACAGGAATCCATGACTAAAAGCTTCACATTGCATAGATCGAATGGGGTTAGGGTTTCACCTTGCTTCCAAAATGTTGGAGTGGAGGGAGAAGAGGAGAAGGGGCTCGGCCAGGAGCTTCCTACAGGGACCAGCAATGAGAAGACTCGACCGGCTATAGGGGCGGCACTGCCGGGGTGGTAGGCCGCAAGGAATGGCAATAGCACATGCTTGAGAGAGAAGAAGAGCGGAGCACGGGCATCGGCGTTGGCATTGGCTGGGAGAGAAGGGAAGAGTTGAGTCGGGGGCCAGAGAAAGAAATAGATAGAAGAAAACGGGCCCCGCAACCCAGCCAAAATTGGCAGAAAACGGCCTAGTTTTCTGAGAGCGGCACTATCGGCCATTAAGAGCGGCACTGCCGCCCTGCCAATTTTGCAGAGATTACGCTAAAACTCTATGACCTTCTTTACCTTAGATATGGATATATATTTTCCAAATATCATGACCAGTAAGCAATCAACAATACAGACAATGGTCATGACACTTAGTTGGCCTTTTGAAATGGTTTTGAAACACAATATAGCATCCTTTTAAATCATTTTCCTATGTTGCTAGGTTGTCAAATAGAGGTGTGCCATGTTTCAAACCATGTTATGAGAATCAAGTATATTTAGCTCACTACGTAAAGCACAAAACCTTGACTCATCAAGAGGCTTAGTGAAGATATTGACTAGTTGTTTTTCGGTGCTCACATGATGAATTTCGATATCTCCTTTGATTTCGTGGTCTCTCAAGAAATGATGTCGGATGTCTATATGTTTGGTTCTTGAGGGCTTACGGGATTGTTTGCAAGCTTTATGGCACTTTCATTGTCACACAAGAGTGGGATTTTGGTGAATTGACATCCGAAATCATGAAGGGTTTGCCTCATCCAAAGTAGTTAAGCACAACATGCACCGGCTGCAACATACTTGGCCTCGGCAGTGGAAAGGGCTACACAATTTTGCTTCTTTGAACTCTAAGACACTAGGGACCGTCCAATGAATTGATATGTCCTCGAAGTGCTTTTTCTATCTACCTTGCAACCGGCATAATTAGAATCCGAATAGCCAAGTAGATTGAACTTGGAGCCCATGGGATACCACAAGCCAAGGTTAGGAGTGTGTACTAAATATCTCAAGATTCTTTTAATAGCCACTAAGTGACATTCTTTCGGGTTAGCTTGAAATCTAGCACACATGCACACACTAAGCATTATGTCTGGCCTAGATGCACATAAGTAAAGTAGAGAGCTGATCATGGATCGATATACCTTGATGTCCACGGCTTTCCCTTCTTCATTTAGATTAAGATGTCCATTGGTTGGCATGGGAGTTTTGATAGGCTTGGCATTCACCATGTCGAACTTTTTAAGCATATCATGGGTGTACTTGGTTTGGCTAATGAATGTCCCTTCCTTCATTTGCTTGATTTGAAATCCAAGGAAGAACTTCAGCTCACCCATCATGGATATCTCAGATCTCTTAGTCATGATCCTACTAAACTCATCACAATACATATGGTTAGTACTACCAAATATTATGTCATCGACATATATTTGGCACACAAATATATCATTTCCAACTTTGTGAGTAAAGAGTGTAGGGTTAGCTTTGCCTATTTCAAAGCCTTGTTTGAGCAAGAATTCCTTAAGGCATTCATATCATACTCTTGGTGCTTGCTTAAGCCCATAGAGCGCCTTTTGGAGTTTATAGACATAATTAGGGAACTTGGGATCTTCAAATCCTAGTGGCTGCTCCACATATACCAACTCTTGTATTGGGCCATTGAGGAATGCACTCTTAACATCCATTTGGTACAGCTTGAAGTCATGATGGGCAGCAAAGGCTAGAAGCATTCGAATTGCTTCAAGTCTTGCCACCGGTGCATATGTTTCTTCAAAGTCCAAGCCCTCTACTTGAGTGAAGCCTTAGGCCACCAATCTTGCCTTGTTCCTTGTCACCACACTATTTTCATCTTGCTTGTTGCAGAAGACCCATTTGGTACCAATGACATTGGTATTGGGCCTTTCCACCAAGTTCCACACTTGATTTCTCTCGAAGTTGTTGAGCTCTTCTTGCATGGCCATGACCCAATCCGGATCTCCAAGTGCATGTTCTACCTTGAGAGGTTCCAAAGAGGAAACAAATGAGTAATATTAACAAAAATTTGCTAAATGTGAACGAGTCGTTACCCCCTTTCGAATGCTCCCAAGGATGTTGTCAACGGGGTGATCCCGTTGTATAGTTTGATGTAGCCTTGGATGCTCAACACCTCCTTATTCTTCTTCTAGACCCTTAGCCTCTTCTTGTTCAAGGACAGTCTCTAGGTTGAGCCCTTGAAGTGGTGGAGTAGGAGTTGAAGTAGCTGCTGCTGAGGTGGATGGGGCGGCACTACCACCCTCAGGAGCGGCACTGCTGCCCTACTGATTTTCAGCAGGTGAGTGCTGCCCTTGTCGATGGAGTACGTCAGCAGAAATTTGTGCAGCAACATCCTATGGATCCTCATCATCAGTGGCTCAATCTTCTTGTGGCCTAATGTCGCCTATAGCCATTTGCTTGATTGCTTCACATGGTGGATCCTCCTTTCCTACAACACTTGAATCAACTTGCTCCATTTGAGAGCCATTAGATTCATCAAATGTCACATCTACCGTGACTTCAACCCTACCCATGGTTTTGTTGAAGACACGATAGGCATGCTCATTTGATCCATAACCAAGAAGAATGCCTTCATCAACTTTAGGTGCGAATTTAGAGGTTTTGGGTCTTTTGTTAAGTATAAAGCACTTGCACACAAACACTCTAAAGTATGACACCTTTGGTTTGTTACCGGTTAGAAGCTCATATGAAGTCTTCTTGAGGTTCTTGTGTAAGTAGAGGCGGTTGATGGCATGGCAAGCGGTGTTGACGGTGTCACTCCAAAAGAGGTCCGACGTCTTGTACTCATCTAGCATTGTCCTTGCCATATCAAGAAGTGTACGGTTCTTCCTCTCTACTACACCATTTTGTTGAGGGGTGTAAGGAGTTGAAAACTCATGCTTGATGCCCTCATCATCAAGAAACTCTTCAACTAGAGTGTTCTTGAATTCGGTCCCATTGTCACTTTTTATCTTTTTGATAGGAAGACCAAACTCCCTTTGTGACCTTCTCACAAATATCTTGACTTTCTCTTGCACCTAGGACTTATCATAAACAAAGAACACCCAAGTGAAGCAGGAATAATCATCAACAATAACTAGATCATATTTGTTACCCCCTATGCTCAGGTAGGCGACTGGTCTAAAGAGATCCATGTGAATCAACTCCAACGGTTGTGTGGTGGTCATGATACTCTTTGGTGAGTGAGGTACACCTACTTGCTTTCCAACTTGGCAAGCACTACAAATCCTATCTTTCTCAAATTGAATATTGGTTAGCCCAAGGATGTGATTGTCTTTTAGGAGTTTGGCCAAGTTCCTCATCCCAACATGAGCTAGTCGGCTATGCCATAGCAAACCTATGCTAGATTTTGCCACTAAATAGGTCTCAAGCTTAGCTTTACTTTTGTTGAAATCAACTAGGTAAAGCTTGTTCTTGAGCCGACCCATAAAGACAATAGAGGAATCCTCCCTCTTAGAGACTTCCACACCCTTATCCGTGAAAAGACAATTGTAGCCCATCTCACATAATTAGGAGACAAACAATAGATTGTACTTTAAGGAATCAACATGTAAGACATTTATAATTGAATGATCAAGTGTAATAGCTACTTTACCAAGTCCAATCACACCCCCTTTTGAATTGTCACCAAATATAATATTCTCATCTGAATTTGTAGTTGGGGAGTATGATGAGAACATACTCCTTTCTCCGGTCATATGATTTGTACAACCGCTATCAAGTACCCAACTTGACCCACCAGAGGAGTATGCCTGCAATACAAGTTTAGTTCCTAGTTTTAGGTCCCCAAACATTCTTGGGGCCTTGCATGTTAGTCACAAGAACTTTAGGAACCCAAATGAAAGCATTATGATAAACATTTTGACCATTGCCAACAAACTTGGCAAACACTCCCCCCTTGCTGTTGTGCTGCAAAACAAAGTTAGAATTCAAACATTGTTGATCTGCTTTTGCCTTTGGTTGATAAGCATATCTATTTGGAGTGACCCAGATAGATTTATTTGGTTTCTGGACAACCTGCTCAGGATGAAACACCTTCTTCTTGGGCTTGACATGAGTAGAGGAGGAGAAGGTGGTCTTCCCTTTTCTGTGGGGGTGACACTGCTGCCATTCACAGCGGTACTACCACCCATAGGCTACGGTGCTACTCTGGGCTGGCCTTGTGCCACCATCTGTGTAGACCTATCTATACCTTCCTACCCTTTGCTCATGAACTGAACACACTCATATCCATTGATTACCTTTCTCCCATTGGTTTTACCTCCATGAGTGTGCCCAAGCCCATCCTTGATGCATGGATTTCTTCCACCTTTGTATTGCAGCCTGTCGACGAAATATGGTCAGCAGTCTACCTAGGGGTATGCCCAAGATAGTAGATTATCGGCAGACAGATGTGCAAGCTACAAACAAGATGGTGATGCAAGACAGACACGAGGTTTTATCCAGGTTCGGCCACCGTGAAGGCGTAATACCTATGTCCTGTGTCTGATTGTATTGCTGTATATCAATGAGAGATGTTTTTTGAGAGGGGTCCCCTGCCCTCCTTATATAGTCTGGGAGGCAGGGTTACAGATCTAGAAACTAATCCTAACCAGTTACAATTGCCATAAGTGGCCAGATAAGGATTCCTATTCTAACCGACCAGGATCTTGCTTGATCTCCAAGTCTGCCTTGATTCCTTACGCGGGACTCCAAGCAAATCGGTCGGGCCACGCGTCGTCTTCTAGTGGGCTAGACCCCTTGGTCCGGGCTGGCCCAAGCCTAGCTATAAGGGTATAGGGGTTAATACCCCCATAGCTAGTCCCCTAGCACCATGTATTATGTTGCGACATGTCGTTCGATCTTCTTCGGCTAATGCGATATGTCTTCATGTCATCTCCAATTGGTTGAAACACTGACCAAGCAAATGTGCCAGTATTCTGGTCAGCATAGAGAGCAGTAGACCACGATTATAGCTAAAGATTTCGGTTGTTCGAAGAATGCATGGTGCTCTAAAGAAAAAAGAAAAAGATTTCTTTCCTGATCAAGTGTGCCCACTTGTATTTCTAAAAAGAAATGTAAGTGACCCTTGTACAATAGTAGTTATGGCCAATAGTCAGAGCGTAGGGGTCGATAAAATAAGAACATTCACTGCAAGGTGAAGTGTGCCCACTTAGTCCCTGAGCCTGGTAGTAGGTGACGCAGGCACGTGGTGCCAGGGTCTAAAAAGAATTCCCAATTAAGTTGAGAATCCAATCGTCGTACAGGCGATACAAGATGCACCGGCAGGTGCATCGTACCGATGTAGTCCCCAAGCTTGCTGGAAGGCGAGGTATCAGCCTTGTAGCAAGGTCTAAGTGAGAAAAAATAAATGCCTCTCAACTGTATGTGAGTACAAATCACATGTAGCCGAGGAGAGCGGTCTTCGAGCAATGGTCGGAGAGTGGTCGGGGCAGTCCCCAAGCACGAGAGTGGTCGAAACAGTCCCCGAGCACGATGGTGGTCTGGACAGTTCCCAAGCACGATGGTGGTCTAGACAGTCCCCGAGCACAAGGATAGTCATGATAGTCCCCGAGCATGAGGGTGGTCGGGACAATCCCCAAGCACAAAAAGTGTGGCAAAAAACCATATGCCACTTGTACTATTATTTTATGTATTTATTTATTTACTTGTTCTGTCAAGTCCAATCTGACACGTCTAGTCAAAAAAGTAGATGGGTATAGCATGTCATACTGCCTTTTTGTCTTGTCAAGCAAACAGTTGCGTGGCACCTGTCAGTAGGTGCATCAGCGTGGGCCCTCCCACACTGGTAACAAAGAGGCGCAGATACTGGCGTAGATCTTGAGGCTAAGTAATGCTACAAACATGAAAGCAACCATCTGTGGTGCATGCGCATGTCCCCCAAGAATCCCTGGTAGACGAAACGGCATAACTCTTGGGTTAAATATGGTATATGATAGGTTAGTTACTATTTACTGAACCCCATTGCCATTCACAACCACAACTTTCTTCTTCCTCTCGCCAACCCTAATACATCCAAAATCGCCACCAATCAATCCGCCGCCGCTTCGACTGCCGCCTCTGCTAATCCCCTGCTGCTGTTGAAGATCAGAACACTCCCTGTTCACTAGCAAGGCCAGAGTCATGGCGAAAAGTGATGCGCAGAAGAAAACAGGGGTCATGGCGAAGGAATGGTGGAAGTCGAAGAGCAACGAGCAGACCATTGAAGACCTCGTCACCATGGGGGTACTCCACAATAAGGAGCTTGTAGGATGGCATGCGCTAGAGGGCGAGGGGTACCCCAATCCACAACCAGGTGAGATCATGGTGTTCAAGAATTTCTTTAAATGGGGTTTTGGAGTTCCAGTACATCCATTTCTTCAGGGGCTCTGTCTTTACTACGAGATTGGGATTTGCAATTTGCATCCCAACTCAATCCTCCTTGTCACCACTTTTATTCATCTGTGCGAAGCGTATGGCGGCTTCCAGCCCCATTTTGATTTTTTCCGCCATCTTTTCTATCCGTGGAAGAAAGGAAGCGGTGGTTCGAAGATAGCCGGGGGTGTGTACCTCAACCTCTGTGACAGCATGAAAGCCCAGTACCTACAGTGCCCATGGAACACGTCGCTAGATGACTGGTACAAGAAATAGTTCTACATCCACGAAGAGCCGAACGTGATCACGCTGTGCGATGTGGGTTACATTCCAGAGAAGAAGACGAGCTGGTCGGAGAAACCCGAGCATCTAGGACAAATCCCAGAAATATTTGGAATGATCCCATGGAAAAAACTAGATGGTCCGAGCATGGTTGAGAATTTCATCAGCCGACGGGTCCAGCCCTGCCAGAGGAGGGTACATCCTGGCTATGAGTATCAAGGGAGCGCAGACCCAATGAGGATGAGGCAGAGGGCGCTTGACAAAATCAAAGTCAAAGCTAGAATTGGCGAGCTATTTAACTTAGCTGATCCAAATTATGCCAGATTGAGCGACATTGAGCATGCTTTCAAGCTTGCCTGACCTTCCCCAAAGGTAACTCGTCTTGCTACGTACCCGTAGTCTTATATTGTGGTAGGGTAAGTGGAAACTTACTGTGTTCACTCCCCCTTTTTTTACCTAGTTTAATGGTCATGATAGAGCGACAGTGTTTATGTCACCACCCCTGGAGTAGATTGGCCACAAGAAGCTGATCCCACCACCCAGACCAGCATCGAGATCGAGGACGAGGACATCGACTAGGCGGTGCTTAGAGCTAGAGAGGAGGCAGCGGGCAAAGCTGCTGGTTAGCGGCCGACTGCCCCCAAATAGTCGAAGAAGAGATCAGTAAGCACCCTACTCACCGGGGGAGTGCTGAATATCAATGAGCCCGAGGGGGGCCCAGAGGAGAACCCGGCCAGCAAGCGTCGGCAGGCGATTTTTGCTTGGTCGAACGATGATGCAGAGGAGGGAGAGGATGCAGACACCTTTCGACTTGTCCCTCGAAAAAGGAGGAAGCAACTAGAGTCGATGGAGCAAGGTGGCTCCTCCATGCCTATGGGACATACATCGCCGACGGCGGTGAAGGATGCAGCCAGGTCGACCTTGGGAGTACCTGGGCAAGGAACGCGACTAGCGATGGGAGTGACAACTCAACCGAGCATGCCACCAACCACTGCAGCACGAAGAACAAGCGGTGGAGGGGTCGAGCACCAAGGCCCAGCGATAGTGCTGGATGTAGAGGGGGACCAGGAGTCACCCGCATAGCACATGGAGCAAGTATGGCCGAAGAGACGCGCCTTCTCCACATCATTCCCTGCTTCCAACATGTAAGTATTTGTAACCCTATTGTAAGTTAGCAATTTGCATTGAATATGATTGCCTTCTGAACTTATTTTGGATGTACTAGCTCGGCATCCATAGAAAGTTCGGACTAGCTAGCCAGAAGTGGCATGGTGCCACTAATAGGTACAGAGCAGACTAGCCAGTAGCCAACCACCGAGGAACCCATAGTAGAAGATCTATCGGGGCCTCAGCAAGCGAGCAGGCAGACAACAGTCCCTAAGTAGGTGGTCGAGGGACCAGCCAAGCTAGGCACGAGTGCTCTGAGCGCTAAACCTACTGAGGGCAACACCTCAGCGTCGAGGGTAATAGAGCAGACCGAGGAGCAGCAGCCGGAGGTGAGAGCACATACCACATTTACCGACGCTGCAGCTCATGGGAAGGCTGTGGTGATCATAGATGCTGCTGACGTCAAGCCAGCACCAGGACCCAAAGAAGAACCCGAAGAGGACGAGGTGGAGGAGGTCTTGGGCCATCCGCAAGATAAGCGACAACATGTGTATGTGTCACATTGGTGGAACGACCAATGGGTTATCTATGAGGAAGTCCCAGAGGTCGAAGAAACCAAGAAAGTTGAACGGGCAGCGAAGCGGCTTGTTATGGAAGTGCAGGTAAGCTTTGCTTCACCCGTTGGTCTTGTTGTTTAGTCATAGTTGTCTTACTTAGCTATCTGCACATAGGACTTAATGAAGACCGCAAGGTACTACAAGAAATGCTTCGACCAGATCGAGGGGATCGCTGCAAGCAACAAGGAGCTGACAACGGAGGTGGAACGCTTGCGCCATCGACTTGAAGCCACCAATCATGAAAAGATGGTGCAAGAGTCCCAGAACTAGAACCTGGTCATCTAGCTCAGTAATAAAGAGCGGGAAAGAACAAGTAAGTAGACATTTTATCATACCAACTACTGACAAGTGTTGTTGCGTTGTTGGTCGTAACAGCTGTAGTGCAGGCTTAGAAGCTGAAGTGATCCATCTCCGAGAGGAGAACAGTCGTGTGGTCGTGGAGTGTGATCGCCTGAACGAGGACAACAAAAAACTGGCACAAGACTAGTCGCAGCTCTGGGACCACACGACCAAGATGATAGAGGAGCTAAAAGGTAAGTTGTCCAACCGCCTTTGCTCATTTTTGTTGCCTACCGTAGTTTGGCATGGTCTAACGTTTTAATAGCATGTGCAGTTTGCAGTTATAAAAATCAATGCAAAGAAGCATCTAGAGGCCATGATGAAAGACCGTGACAGCTGGAAGGCACAATGCCAAGAGATCACCAAGGACCGTGACACCTAGAAAAGCCGGTCCTAGGAGGTGGCAAAGGGCATTCTGCCAGTCCTTAACCTCATTGATCCGGCACTAGCAGAAGATGTGCCAAGGACGCCGTAGCTGGGGTTGATCGAGAGATGCCAAAAGGCATGGGGATGGTTCCAGGAGTTCATGAAGGAGGCAGGAGAGTACGCAGGCGCACATGTGCTAAGCATGGTATGTGCTCACTACCCCCTGATTGATCTCAAGTGCCTGGAGGCTGGATACCCGAAGGAGGTAGATCCAGACAAGGCCAAGGAGCTACGGATGACCTAGCTAGACTTGTCGGTGTAAATAATTGGTGATATTAACCTGTGTGGAGGTGCGACACCACCCATACAAGGAATACCGTCAACAAGTCAGATGGGAGCACCATCATTTTCAAGCCAACCGGCAAAGCCTACGGTCTCGACTAGCCAGACATCGGCGGGGCCATCTTCCTCAGCTCGATCAATGCCAGAGTCCCCGAGACCCTTGCACGATGTTAGGCCCAGCGAGCAGCAGGTACCGCATGCCTCGACCAGCCAATAGTGTAGGCTATAGCTATAGAAGAAGATGTAGTTGGGTTATTGTAAACTTGGACCTTTTCAGGCAAGCTTGTAATAACATAACTGTATCTCAACATAAGCTTGTTTGTTTTGTAGAAAATGTGTTTAAGCTCGGATATCATGTTGATGTAACTAAGTTAGAATGTGTTGGTGTTCTATTTAGTTGTACCAGTTTAGTCGACACATCATCCTAAAAGGTTTGTATGGCCCTAGTTTGTCTTATGGTCGGAGTGTGAGGTGCATAGCTTGTGCACAGTAGAAACACACAAGTCAAACTAGAGAGCACCTGCTGATCACCCGTAGCATAGAGAGCGGATCCCATGCACGCATTGGGAGGAACTAGAGATAGGGCCTACTCTGAGAACCCGAGAAGGAATGGTGGTCGGTTTTAACTGGTAGAGTTAGAATAATAATAGACTTCGAAGTGACACATTAGAGTGGTCGGAGAAATCATAATAGCTTTATTGAAATAAATCGAAAGTACAAGAGGGGTACATATCTTAGTAGTTAAGCATAGAAATGCCTAAGCTTGTCGATGTGCCAGGAATTGGGTACGTCTGTTCCGTCTAGGCGAGCTAACTTTTAAGATGTAGGGCGTGTAACCTCCTTGATCATGAAGGGCCCTTCCCATGGGGTTGCGAGCTTGTGGACACCAGCCTGATTCATCTTCCACTTCAGGACCAGGTCCCCAACCACGAAGAACCGCTCCTTGACATTCTTGTTGTAGTACCTGCGCATCACAGCAAGGTATTTGGTTGTACGTACGCAAGAATTGAGCCACTTCTCTTCTGCACTATTCACTTCTAGCTCCCGTACTTCATTGGCCTTGTCTTCGTCGAAGTTCTCTACCCATGCTGATCTGAAGGCTATATCTGTTGGGAGCACTGCCTCAGCGCCATAAACCATAAAGTATGGTGATACACCAGTATTGCGACTGGGCTGGGTTCTGAGACCCCAGACCATGGCTGGTAACTCTTTGAGCCATCTTCTAGGAGCTTTGTCATTCTCTCTGTACATCCTCTTCTTGAGTGCGTCCAGGATCATACCATTTGCCTGCTCGACCTATCCATTAGCTCTAGGGTGTGCCACCGAGACGTATTTTATTACTATGCTCCTTTCATTGTAGAAGTCCCAAAAAGCGTTCCCGGTGAACTGAGTACCCAAATCAGTGATGATGCTATTAGGTATGCTGAAGCGGTGGATGACCTGGTCGATGAACGCGACAGCCTTTTCTGAAGATGCCTTGACCAGGGGCATGTACTCTATCCACTTGGAGAATTTGTCGATCAGCACAAAGACGCATATAAATTTCCCAAGGGCCGGTTTGAAAGGCCCGATCATATCTAGTCCCCAGTATGCGAAGAGCCAAGAGGCTGGTATAGTCTAAATCTCATGTGCTGGTACGTGGATTCTCTTGGTAAAGAACTGACAACCTTCACAACGGCAGACTAGCTTCTCTGCATTGGCTATGGCTGACGGCCAATAGAACCCTGCTCAGAAAGCCTTGCCAACCAGCGTTCTCGAGGCCACGTGGTTGTCGCAGAAGCCAGAGTGGATTTTGTCTAGGAGATGTTCACCATCCTCCTGGGTTATACACTTCATCAAGATTTCCTCCTTCACGTTCTTGCGCCACAATTTGCCATCGACGAGCAGATACTGTTTACTACGACGCATCAGGCGTTCGTTTTCTGTCCGATCAGTGTAACCGCTACCATCTGTCATGTACTTGATGAAAGGTGCTCTCTAGTTAGGCTCCTTAGTGGTCGGAGGTGGTTTGGTGGTGTTTGACGCTGGAACCGTAGCCACCAATAGCTAGTCTGGAGGCTTGTCAATCGCAGGATCTTCTTCTTTGATGGAGGGCATGAGTAGGTCTTGAACAAATACGCCATGTGGGACTTTGGCTCGGGATGATCCTAACTTTGACAGCGCATCTGCTGCTTGATTTTTGTCCCAGACCACATGTGTGTACTCGATGCCATAGAACTTGCCTTCTAGCTTTCTGATCGCTTTGCAGTATGCGTTCGTCTTTTTGCTGGTCGTATCCCAGTCCTTGTTGAGTTGGTTGATGACCAGAGCTGAGTCTCCATAGACATAGAGACGCTTGACACCGAGTTTGACCACGATGCGTAGACCATGTAGGCATGCTTCATACTTGGCAGCGTTATTAGACGCCGGGAAATGAATCCTGAGGACATATCTGAGCTGCTCCTTGGATGGTGATACAAAAAGGACTCCTGCTCCTGCGCCATCGATGTTGAGAGAGCCGTCGAAGTACATCTTCCAATACTCGGTGGGCCCCTAAGAGGTAGGTGTGCTTAAGTCTGTCCACTCGATGATGAAATTGATAAGTGCCTGAGACTTGATTGTAGTACGGCTTGCAAATTCCAAGGAGAAAGGGCATAGCTCCATTGCCCATTTGATGATGCGCCCGTTTGCATCCTTGTTTCAAGTGATGTCTCTCAGAGGGTACTCAGTCATGACCACCACATGATATCCATCGAAGTAGTGTTTTAACTTTCAGGATGTGATCAGTATGGCGTAGATCAGTTTCTAAATCTATGGGTACCTGGTCTTGGATTCATTGAGCACCTCACTGATGAAATAAATTGGTCGCTGTACCTTATAGATGTGGTCGGGCTCATCGCACTCGACCACTATGGCAGTGGAGACCACTCGATTAGTTGCCGTGATGTAAAGCAGGAGGGGTTTGTCTTCTCTAGGAGCAGTGAGGATCGGAGGTGATGTTAGGAATTGTTTCAGCTGCGTAAAGGCAGTGTCTGCTTCCTCCGACCACTCAAACTTCTTGGATGCTTTGAGCAGCTGGAAAAACGGTAGTCCTTTTTCACCTAATCTTGATATGAAACGACTAAGGGCAGCCATGCATCTGGTAAGCTTCTGAACATCCTTCACCTTTTTGGGTGGCTTCATATCCAAGATAGCTTTTACTTTCTCTGGGTTAGGGCATATGTCATCATGACTAACGACATTGCCGAGCAGTATACCAGATGGAACACCAAAGATGCACTTCTTTAGGTTCAATTTCTAATGGAATGTGTTAAGGGCTGCAAAGGTATGCTCTAGGTTGTCAACAAGGGTGTATGCTTCCTTGGTTTTAACAACTACATCATCAACATAAGCCTCGACGAGGTCATCTTTTATCTCGTCTTTGAGGCAGGCTTGTATGGCATGTTGGTAGGTAGCCCCAGTGTTCTTGAGCCCGAACGACATGGTCGTGTAGCAGTAGGCGCCGAAAGGCGTGATGAAGGATGTCTTGATCTGGTCGTCCTTTTTGAGAGTGATCTGGTGATAACCAGAGTAGCAATCGAGAAAGGAAAGCAGCTCGCAACTGGCAGTTGAATCTACGACCTCGTCTTTGCGAGGTAAGCTGAAGGGGTCTTTAGGGCAGTGTTTGTTGAGATCAGTGTAATCAACGCACATTCTCCATTCCTTATTCTTTTTGCGTACAAGAACCGGGTGGGCTAACCACTCCAGATGATACACTTCTTTGATAAATCTGGCTGCTAAAAGCCATGTAACTTCTACCCTAATAGCCTCCTTTTTGTCGCAAGCAAACCGTCGTAGCTTCTGCTTGATGGGTTTGGCCTTGCCATCCACATTTAAGGAGTGCTCGATCAAGTTCCGAGGTACACCGGGCATGTCAGTGGGTTTCCATGCGAACACACTCACGTTGCTTCTCAAGAACCTAACGAGTGCGTCTTCCTATTTAGGATCCAGGTTGGCCCCAATAAGGGCCGTTTCGCTGGGATCACCGTTGACCAGCTGGATCTCTTTGTGCTCTTTGGACTTGATGTTCTTGCGAGGAGCCTCGAGCTCTGGGATCTCCAGGTGATCGGTTGGGGTCTTCTTGGCGTCGAGTGTGGTCTCGGCCATGCAAATAGAGAGGTCGTGAGCCTCTGCTATTTTGAAGCTGTCATCCTCGCGGGTGTAAGCTGCGTATATGTTGCCCCTAAGAGTTAGAACCCCCTTCTCAGTAGGCATCTTGAGCACCAAATACCTGTAGTGAGGTATGGCCATGAACTTGGTGAGCGTTGGTCGGCCAAGGATAGCATGGTAGGTGCCTTCGAAGTCAGCGACCACGAAGTTGACATAGTCGGTGCGGAAGTGGTCTGGGGTACCAAATTGCATAGGTAGCGTGATCTGCCTGAGAGGTGTGGAGCTCTGTCCGGGGAGAACGCCCTAGAACTATGCCTCGTATGGCTTGAGATCAGCCTGGGTTATCTTTAGGGCTGGCAAACTGTTCTTGAACAGTATATCGATAGAACTGCCATCGTCAATCAGCACTCTATCGAACTGAACCTTGTTGATACAAGGATTGAGAACTAGAGGAAAATGCCCTGGCTCAGGTATTGCAGCCCATTGGTCCTTTCTACTGAAGGAGATCTCGCAGTGAGACCAAGGAGGGAGCCACAGATCGGCGATGAGGTTGTCGGCATTGGCCACGTTCAAGCAAGCGTGGGCGAGCAGCTTGTGTTCTCGTTTGGTCTTGATGGACACTCTGCCCCCAATGATGGTGTGGACACGGTCGGTTGGCTTGACATACTTGTGATGGGGATCTACATCTTCATCATCGTTGTCCTTGTTACGCTGCTCCCCTGTGTCGTTAGGCTTGTCGGATGTATCCAGAGCCTGTTGGCGCATGTAGATAAATTTGAGAACGCGTTAATTCTCCATGGTATGGTTTGACTCGGGATGGAGCTGGTAGGGTCCTTTCAATGCTTTGGCGTAGTCTTCTTCGTAGTTGCGACGTCCACCACCTTTTTTAATGGTGTTGACTTCGCCGTCATCTTCCTGAGCACGCTTGCCCCTGTAATCATCACGGCGATTACGCCGTTGATTACGCTGGTCATGGTGGTCGCGGGAATCGTTGTGCTGGTTGCGGTGATCAAAATTGTCATTCTGACCATGATTGTCGCGGTAGTCATCGCGGTGTGGGGGGTGGTCGGAGCGTGGAACCCTTGCTGCTTCTTCGATGATTATCTTTTTAGCATCATTGGCATCCGCATATTTTTTAGTAGTGGCTAGGAGCACTGTGACCGATTCAGGTCTTTTGCGGAGGAGCTTGTCCCTTAGGGCATCGTGGAAGCGGAGACCAGCGATGAAAGCTTCGATTACCTCATTGTTGGAGATTGATGGGACCTTGATGCGCATCTCCGAGAAGCGTCGGACGTACTCACGCAGTGGCTCATCTTTGCGATCTCGAATCCGCTGCAGATCATATTTGTTGTCGGGTTGTTCGCAAGTAGCAATGAAGTTGTCGATGAATGCTTGCTTGAGCTCTTGCCAAGAATCAAAGTAGTTCACCAGCAAGCTGACCAGCCATTGGAGGCCTGCATGGCCGACGATGACTAGGAAGTAATTAGACATGACGTGCTCGTTAGCCATGGCTAATCTGCATGCTATTTCGTAGAGCATGACCCATAACTCGGGGTTCTCCTCGCTGTCGTACTTCTGGAGTTTTTCGAGCTTGAAGTTTTTGGGCCATATGACTTGGCGAAGGTGAGGAGTAAACTGCTTCAAACCCGGAGGGCCATGGGTAGTATCATATTCCATACGGCGATAGCTTTTGTGGGATGCACGATCGTTGGCTCTTTGGTTAATGCGATCGCGCAGATCGCGCTCTCCGAGGGAATGGTGGAGATCGTTATTGCCATCACGGTGATCCTGATTGCCATCCTGGTTGACCCTGTGACCGTGGTTACCATGGCAATTGTCACGGTTGTCTCGTCGATTATCGTCTTGGTTGTTGCGGCGGTTGTCATCCCGACCACCATCATGACCACCGTTTCCGCCTTGACGGTTGTCTAATGGGTTGTTGTTGCACAAGCCACATTGGTTGGGTGACTATGGGCGACTTGAGTACTGGCGACTGTGGCTTGATTCGACTGAGACAGATGGAGCCTGGGCTTGGTTTGCAATCTCTATGGTCTGGGCTATAGCAGCCGTCAGGTAGACTTGTACATCATCACGAATTGCCTAGATTTCTAGGGTATTGGATAGTCGTTGCATTGTCGCCATAGCAACAGCTATGTTGGCGTTTGGAGTCCTAAAGACCTGCTTTTCCCCTACCCTATCAAAGGCATTGTTGAGATCGCATGGCTGGAACCTTATGCGTCATGCCTCCTCTTCTGCCTCGGCTTCGGCTTGTCTGTGATTAAACCGGTCAATATTGCATGCTTCGTGTGCTAGCCTTTCTTGTTCTATTTCGCCAACTGCCGGTGGTTCATCATTACTGACAACATTGATCAAGTGTCCTCGCCTTGGTGGGAAAGATGGGAATCGTGGGAAACCCGGGGAGTGGTCTGGGATATCCAGATCATATTCAACTTCTTCATTGTCACGACGCTGGAGCTCAGTGTGGACGGAGCCAATAGATGCGATGCTGGATGGGGAGCTTGAACCACCCTCTTGAACTATGTGGACCGACCCTTATTGATACTCCTCGATTCGAACCATGTTGACGAAGTTGTGTGGCTTTGGCCGAGGTCGATGTATAGAACACAGATCCAAGCAGCGTTGTATATT
Organism: Miscanthus floridulus; assembly: GCF_019320115.1. Lineage (NCBI taxonomy): Eukaryota > Viridiplantae > Streptophyta > Magnoliopsida > Poales > Poaceae > Miscanthus > Miscanthus floridulus. Next base: position 97,006,809 of record NC_089595.1, read on the forward strand.
GTGCGCATAGTTGGAAGCAGTGTTTCGTAGGTCATAGGGCTAAGCCTGGTAGTTCTCCATCGAGGCTTCACACTCGAAGAGCCGGAGATCCATCGTAGGGGCTGGTCGGCAACGAACGGAGTGCCCTTTAGGAGTAGACGTGACCACAAGATCCGTACCGAGTCATGTAGGACGACTAGCCCGAGCTGGTCAGGTAGATCTGTTGTGGGTAGTGGTTACCTGCTCGGTAGGTTGATTTTGAATCGAATCTACTAGAGCTAGGGTTTTAGCAAGCTTGGTGCCGACCCAATCGATGGAGTCGAGCAGGTCGGTGTTGTTGATCTGCCTCCCTTTGTAGCGAGGAAGCAGACGATGGGTTGTCGGCGTGGCTGAAGACGATGCTGGTGTGGCCGGAGCCAGATCTAACATGGTCGGAGCCGTAGCTGATGCTGGTGAAGCAGTGGTCAACACAGATTGGATCCACGCCTCCTCCGTGGTCATGGCGATGAAGTTGTCGGAGCCAGTGGTCCAGGTGATCTGGCCGATGGTGAACGTGAGGCCGTTCGGTGTAGCCATGGAACCAGGGATGATGACCATCTTGTTAGTCTGGAGAGTAGTACACACACCCCCTACATGGCATGCCACTATCGATGAAATATAGTCGGCAGTCTACCTAGGGGTATGCCCAAGGTAGTAGATTATCGGTAGACAGATGCGCAAGCTACAAACAAGATGATGACGCAAGATAGACACGAGATTTTATCTAGGTTCGGCCACCGTGAAGGCGTAATACCTACGTCCTGCGCCTAATTGTATTGTTGTATATTAATGAGAGATGTTTTTAAGAGGGGTCCTCTGCCCGCCTTATATAGTCTAGGGGGCAGGGTTATAGATCTAGAAACTAATCCTAACTAGTTACAGTTGCCATAAGTGGCCGGATAAGGATTCTTGTTCTAACCGACCAGGATCTTGCTTGATCTCCAAGTTTGCCTTGATTCCTTGCGTGGGACTTCGAGCAAATCAGCCAGGCCATGCGTCGTCTTCTAGTGGGCCAGACCCCCTGGTCTGGGCCGGCCCAAGCCTAGCCGTAAGGGTATAGGAGTTAATACCCCCACACGGCCTTTTTGGTTTTTCAACTTTGCCACCAGCAGGTTTCTTGCCTTCCATGCACCTTTTGCCTAACATAACATTGAGCCTAGCAATCTCCTTTTTCATAACCTCCAAGTTTGCAAGGTTAGTGAAATAAACATTTAAGTCAAGATTATAGCATTTTCAACATCCTTGGCTAGTGGAGGGAATAGAAGTGTCATTTGTGTTAGAGGGGAGTGGGGTGCTCTCGCATAGAAGATTATATTGCTTCTCAAGTTTGTTGTGCTTTTCAACTAAGACACAATGCTTGTCATTGAGTACAATATTTGCCTTCTTTGTGAGAGCATGTTCTCTTTGCTCTTCGGCCAAGGTCTTGTTCAAAGAGTTCACCTCACTTCTCTCTAACTCAAAAGCTTCCTTGCAGCCAATATACATCTTTTCGGTTTCCTCAAGATATTCATCTCTATCGGCTAGCTCGGCTTTGACACTCTCTAATTCCTCCATTAGATTTATGATGAAGAGCTTGATCTTAGGATCCAACTTTTTAGTCAATTTAGCATATTTCTCAACATCACTAGTATCATCATCACTATAATCACTAAGTTCACTACTAGAGATGTCACTAGGAGGTGGAGGAGATTTGGCTCTTCGTTTTACCTTCTCATCCTTTGCCATAAGACAAATGTGAGTGGAGCGGTGGTCATCATCATCGGACATGTTATTGAAGAGCCTTGGTGTAGAGGATGGCTTTTGAAAGGCCACGGTTGCAACTTTCACATCCTCATCACTTGACTCCTTAGTTGAGTCCCACTCATGCCCGATATGTGCCTCTCCCATTTGCGTGTATCTCTTTTTATGTTCATGCTTGCCTTCATTGTTGTCCCTCTTGTATTTGTTTTCTTTCTTGTCATAGGGACACTTAGCAATGAAGTGCTCCGGCTGCCACAATTGTAGCAAGTCCTCTTCTTCTTGTTTGGGAACCTTCTTTGCACTATTTTATACCCATTCTTTTTCAGCCCCTTGTGATAGCTCTTCATGAACAAAGCCATGTCATCAATCTTCATGTAATCAGCCCCATCATCTTCATCTTCACTTGAGGATGAACTTGGATCATTATTTTGTGGAGTTGGCTTGATTTCCTTGGGTTGACTTGTTGATGCTTGCTTGCTGCCCTTTGCCTTGTTGGAGGTGCCTTGATTGCTTGATTTATTTGCCTTGAGAGCTACTTCCTTGATTTTCATGCCTTCTAGCTTGGCTTGCAACTCACCAAGTCTTCTCCTCTCATTGGCTTCTTCTCTTTGCATGTTAAATGTCAAAAATCTTCCATGCACATCATTAGGTGTGAAGTGCTCAAACTTCTTCTTATCTCTAATCAAGGTAACAACAGTCTCATTTCTTGGTGAGTAGGCTTCCAACATAATCTTCACCACTTTGTGATCATCAAGCTCATCACATCCATAGCCTCTAATCTGGCCCACCAAGGTCATCAATCTATCAAACATCTCTTGTGGCCCCTCTCCATCAACAATCACGAACCTATTGAGCTTAGCCAACAACAAATCAATCTTTGCTTTCCTCACTTTATCAACACCTTCATGTGCTAGATGCAAAGTGTCCCAAATCAGTTTTGCAACATTGACATTCATCACTCGGTTGTACTCATTTCCATCCAAGGCACTAAGAAGAATGCTTGTGGCTTGGCCATTGAGATGGATAGCGGCTAACTCTTCATTTGTTGGCACTTTGGGATCTTCCAGTGGCTGCAATCCATTCACCACAATCTCCCAAAGACCGGGGTGAAGACCTACAAGATAGACGCTCATCAAGTGCTTCCACTTGGCGAAGTTTGTCCCATCAAAATGAGGCAACTTGCACGTGGGTACATTGATAAAGGACCTTTTATTATGGTTAGACAAATAAGAATAATTAAAGGATACTGCGGCATATTTCTTCTTCTTGTTGCTGCTGCCCTTGTCATCGCTATCCTTCTTCTTGTCCTTGCTCTTCACTTTCTTGCTATCTTTTGAAGCATGGTATGACACATCATCATCTCCGTCATTCGAGCTATTAGAGAGCTCACTAGATGATGCATCATACTAATTCTTCTCTTGCTCTTGAGCTCTTGCTGCCCTTCTCTTAGCTCTTGCCTCTCTTGTGATTCTTCTAGCTTCTTTTCTCTTCTTCTTGTCTTCAAGCCGCTGCTCTTCCTTCTTCTTTTCTCTAGCTTCTCTTGTTGCGATCTTGGCAGCTTTTCTACCTTCAAGAACTATAGGAAGAACTCCTCTACTGATGAGGACATGGCACCTTCGGATACGAACAATGATATAAGGTGCGCTCGTTCCTATATTTGCATAGTGGCTTTGGTTATAATTCACTTGGTTCCACATGTACATGTCACTATTTGATTGTAGGTTCAAATGTGTTTCATAATGGAAGTTCATCAAAGTTGAACTTTTGGTTCGTCGGCAGCCCGACAGTGCCTTATTGGGAAGGCCATAACTCATCCATCTGGAGTGCGATCGAGGTCAATGAGCACTTTATGGAAAGCTTGTTTGATAAGCTTTCAAATAGATCTAGTTCCATCTCAATATCACATTGGCAAGACCTCCAAATCACCAATATATTCTGTCGCTATTTCTGGCGGGAGCTACACTGTCGTCATGGGCTTGTTAGACATCCTTGGGACCCAGGCCTAAGTTGGAGCACGCCCCAAGAAGATAGAGAATGCCTAAGAGATGGCCTTGGACGTCCTCCTCCTTGACCACCACCTTAGGAGGCTAGCAAGGACGTCCAAGCCAAGCCAGAGGCCCAGTCCAATCTGAGTTCGAGTCTGTCTCGGCCGTCAGGACCAGTCTACAATAAAACGGACGCCCAGGACGCATCCGAACTCCATTTTTGATGATCCACATATGGATGGAAATATAATTTCATAAGGAAACCAATGGAAGTGGTCCCACATCAAAATTCCATCAGAATCAATGGGAATCGTCGAAACAAGTTGACATCCAGAATCTATCACGACGCTACGTCGTCGTCTTTTGGGCCGTTGGGCCTTGTAACGTGTTGGGACACCTTTAGGATGTGAAGAGGGATCCTTGGACGTCCCTTAGGATATATAATCAGTAGCCACCACCTACATTAGGTTTTGGGTTTTGTTTTAGATCAATCTGTCATTGAACAGTCGCCGTTATCGGTTTGCAAGACCCCAACTTCGAGTGCTTAATCATTCATCTGCAATTGTCACTTCAATTGAGTTGCGTTTTATCTTGTTCTTGCTTATATTCTTCGATTCGCAGCAGGGATTAGCCTTCTTGGCGAGGTCAACTAGATTGTGACATGGTTGATAACCAGAGGAGATGTGGTGCTAAGGTTGCAGGGTTTGGGTCTTTGTGATCTGAAGCCAGATCAGTGTGTCGCTCTCCGAACAAATCGTTGTTTATCTTGAACCTGACGGAAGATCGGGATCCCCGTTCCCATTAAGTGGTAATCAGAGCTTCAGGTATACCGTCAAGTTCGCATCTTACCCTTAGTTCGAGTGTTTTTGCTTTTATCCCATAGTCCAATGCCATATTTGTTTCCTATCCTATAACCATCCGCGCCATAGCCTTTGCATTATTCAGTTTCAGAGTCCACTTTGTTGAGTTTGTGTCCTAAGTCAAAGTCTTGTTGCTGGTTTAGATTGTGCTCTTTTCTAGTTTGTGTTGATCTCTTCACCCGCCGCTATTTCGTATCACCATCGGTTTGCATCTTGTGTCCACTAAAATCCTGATTCGAGCAGCTTCCTTAAAACAGTCATAACTTTTGCATCCGAACTCGAAACGGAGAAAATTTTATATCTACGGAGAATGCCAGAAAATTTTAGATCTATTTCATCCCAGCATTGCTGGGTTTGCAAAAATTAGATTTGTGAAATTTGATTAGGAAAATTGAGTTTCTGAGCCCACAAGTTTTGGTATGCTTTTTAGAGCACAGTCCTAATTTTCTATAGGCCACATCTTTTATTCAATTGAGCTCAAATTTTTTATGGTTTATTCTTGTGTGCTCCTTGCTGAGAAAAAAATATCAAAAGAGCAAAAGCAAGAAAAAAAAGATTGGACAAAAAATAAAAGAAAAAAATAGTAAAAGAGAATAGAAGATATCGAAAAGGAGCACATAAGGAACACTCAATAGCTCTATTGTTTGTGATACCTTTTGCCTTGTTCACATCCATTGCTACCTTTGATACTTGTTTTCTTTCATCCTTGTTTCCTCTCTTGTTTATCACAACTGGTGATAGGAACACGTATAGGCCAGCAACTAGGACAAGTGCTCTGGATATTTATTCAATATTGCTGTCTGTCACTGACTTGTGTGCCACATATATATATTTATTCTTTTGCGTGCCTCCTAAGCTCCACATATACTTCAGATCGGTACAGAAAAAGACTCTTACAATCTTGGTGTCACACCCTCACAGGTATCTCGAACCAGCCACCAGTTGTCCCGTCCACTGCTTTGCGTTGGTAAGAACCTTGTAAGAAGTTGGTAAGACGTGTGAGAGTGTGATTCCACTGACCAATAAATAGTTGATAGGGCATTTATTTTGATTGCTAACAATGCCAAACAACGAGTTTCTTTTTAAGTGTGAAATGCAGGACATCATGGACCGACTGACTACAAGGATGGATGAAATAATTGCAAAAGCGGTCACTAGAGCGTGCACACAACCTTCCTCCTCCGCTGCTACAACAACGTCATCACCGTCACCTCCCGCATGTACTATAGAGTTTGCACAGTGCGTACTCAGTTCTCAAATGGAGAAGGCAGAGCAAAACCAATTCAACAACTTGTTCCAAATATATTTTGTTGTGAAGGAACGACGTTGTCGTGTTATGATTGATGGTGAGACTTGCAACAACCTTGCAAGCTTAGAGATGGTTGAGAAGCTTGGTCTGACCACACAGCCACATCCACATCCATATTACATGCAATGGGTAAATTCTTGGGATAAGATAAAGGTAACTGAAATTGCTCGTATTGAGTTTTCAATTGGTCTTTATAAGGACAGCGCAGAATTTGACATAGTACCTATGCAAGCATGTCAATTATTGCTAGGCAAGCCATGGATATCTGAAAATAATGTTTTGCACAACACAACTACTAATAAATATTTGCTCAGATATAATGGTAGAAAAATTACTTTTATACCTATGACTGCTACTAAAATTTTAAGAGAAGATCTCATGAGAGCAGAGAGAAGAAAAAATGAGCCTTTTAGAAAAGAATGGGCTATTTCAGATGTTACAATACCGTCATCTAAATCTGAATTTTTACAAAATGGAGATAGTGCTTTGCCTCTTGTTGGAACTAATATTTTGCAGTATGTATCCCAAAAAGAGGACAAGGTGACTGAGAAAGAACAGGTAAATGTATCAGGTAAGAGCTCTCTTGATGTGCTGATTTTTTCCACCAATGATGCTAATAATTCTATACTAAAATCTTCTATTGATTTACCTTTGACACATGGCGAATGTTCTACTGATCTTTGCGATAGAGAAGAGCTGTGTGAAAATGCTTTTATTATACGTATGCCACAACTAGTGAATGAGTATGATGCTTTGGCTTTGGAACCAATTACTTATGCTGAACATAAAAATTTGCTTCCCATTGCTACCGAAAAAGATGAAAAGAAATTATTGTATTCTTCAAATACTTTGGGTTATATTGAGTTTGATACTTTATATGCTCTTAGTAGTTTAGAAGAGAAACTTAAATGTGTTGAATTGTCATGGTTGTCTACTTGTACATATCATTTTATTGGAAAATATAATTGTAAAGGAGAGTATATGGTGCATCGTGTCTATATTTGTTCAAATCTGAAATCTCCTTTCATTGTGCAAAAATATGATCAACTAGAGGGCACCAATAGCGATAATGTTGTCATGTCAAAATCCCCAAGTTTTGTAATGAGGCAACAGGTTAAATTTCAAGAAGGACAGCAATGTTGGCTACTACCGACAACTTGTCCACCAGCTAAGCTCAAACCGAGGACGGTTTGTTGTCAAGAAGGGGAGGATGATGAGGACATGGCACCTTCGGATACGAACAATGATTATAAGGTGCGCTCGTTCCTACATTTGCATAGTGGCTTTGGTTATAATTCACTTGGTTCCACATATACATGTCACTATTTGATTGTAGGTTCAAATGTGTTTCATAATGGAAGTTCATCAAAGTTGAACTTTCGGTTCGTCGGTGGCCCAACAGTGCCTCATTGGGAAGGCCATAACTCATCCATCCGGAGTGCGATCGAGGTCAATGAGCACTTTATGGAAAGCTTGTTTGATAAGCTTTCAAATAGATCTGGTTCCATCTCAATATCACGTTGGTAAGGCCTCCAAATCAACAATATATTCTATCGCTATTTCTGGCGGGAGCTACACTATCGTCATGGGCTTGTTAGACATCCTTGGGACTCAGGCCCAAGTTGGAGCATGCCCTAAGAAGATAGAGAATGCCTAAGAGATGGCCTTGGACGTCCTCCTCTTTGGCCACCACCTTAGGAGGCCAGCAAGGATGTCCAAGCCAAGCCATAGGCCCAATTCAATCCGAGTTCGAGTCTGCCTCGGCCGTCAGGACCAGTCTACAATAAAACGGACGCCCAGGACGCATCCGAACTCCGTTTTTGATGATCCACATATGGATAAAAAGATAATTTCATAAGGAAACCAATGGAAGTGGTCTCACATCAAAATTCCATCAGAATCAATGGGAATCGTCAAAACAAGTTAACATCCAGAATCTGTCACGGCGCTGCGTCGTCGTCTTTTGGGCCGTTGGGCCTTGTAACGTGTTGGGACACCTTTAGGACGTGAAGAGGGATTCTTGGACATCCCTTAGGCTATATAATCAGTAGCCACCACCTACATTAGGTTTTGGGTTTTGTTTTAGATTAATCTGTCATTGAACAGTCGTCGTTATCGGCTTGCAAGACCCCAACTTCGAGTGCTTAATCATTCATCTGCAATGGTCACTTCAATTGAGTTGCGTTTTATCTTGTTCTTGCTTGTGTTCTTCGATTCACAGCAGGGATTAGCCTTCTTGGTGAGGTCAACTGGATTGTGACATGGTTGATAACCAGAGGAGACATGGTGCTAAGGTTGCAGGGTTTGGGTCTTTGTGATCGGAAGCCGGATCGGTGTGTCGCTCTCTGAACAAATCGTTGTTTATCTTGAACCTGACGGAAGATCGGGATCCCTGTCTACATCATCTACCCTTAGAATATTCCTCGACATATTGACACACCGAATAATTAGAGTCATTTGTTCTTCATGGCTCACATCTGGAGTACAATCTAAAATCATAGAAAAAAATACTTGGCATCTTTGATGATCTTTAGTATAGTTTGTTTTACACAATCTGCAAGAAGAGAAATCATCTCATTCTGAATTTTATGCCCAAGATAATGATGATGAATCTCACTATTTTGAATCCGCCTAATATGGCCTTGCATCATGGGATCAAATTCACCCATCATTTCAACTGTGCCCAGAAAGTTACCATTGCTATCTTGATATAGTATCTCATTTTTTCCTCGAAAAGCCAAATTATGTTTAGCAAGAAACTTGACAGCAAAAACAATTCTTACTAAAACTTGTCTCCAACGCTCTCTCTCCTTTGCAATTTCTTGTTGCAAATCATCATCAATTGTTTTATTTTTGCTCAACCTTAGCCTAAGTTCATTCCAAGTATTCATGTTTGTTATATGCTCAACACTATTCTCATGTTGCTTGAGTCTAAGACTAAGATGTTTCCAATCCCTCAATCCATCATGTGCTAGCAAATTTTTGCTCTGACTTGATTTGAATAATTTGCAGCAAAAACAAAAAACTTTCTCCACATGTTTAGAGCAAACCAACCATTTTCTATCAACCACCTCACCATTGCTTAACTTTTTGGAGTAGTAAGCACATGAAAAATGTCTATTAAGAGCATCTACAGGGAACTCAAGATTCAATTCTCTCACCGGCCCCTTTTCAATCAATATGTCTCTACCCTTATTATCAAGATTTTCCCAAGTTCTAGGATCAAAGGCATCATGAATAGAAGCTTCTTTCACATCATCAATTGAATTTTTAGGTTGAGATGAAGGCTGTAAATTTTTATTCTCTATAGCATCATCAATGTCATCTACTTGTTCACTTAAATTATCATTAACTTGTTATTGTTGCTGCCCTTGTTCTTCAATATCAAGTGCATCTACGGGATTATCATCAGGCACAACACTGCTTCAAGCTAAAAAACTTATGTATAGCACCTTTTTGAGATTCAATAAATTGATCTTCTACTCTTTTCCATTTTCTTTTCTGAGACCCCGACAAATATTTCTTAGGTAACATTCTCAGTTTCTAACACCTAAATTAGAAGAAAAACATGACTATATGAGTACCGAGTACTAGAAGTCCGAAGTAATTAATTTAGATTAAAAATGATCAAGGAAAAAAAATACCTAGATCATCGCCTTGCCGTCGTCTGCGTCTTGTACCCACCTACAGCCTACTAAAAGGTCCTTGTGTGGTTTTGGTAATTGAGTGACAACCTAGGTGGACTAATTGTATTTACATGAGATACACTAGTGATTAGTCCACAGGTACATGTATGTGAGCAACATATGCCATGAAGGTGGAAATGGCTCGGAGATGTTGCAAAGCTCACACATGTGATGATGAAGGAGCTCATTGCACATGAGACATGACATTGAGTCATGTGATCAAGGTGGAGAAGATCAAGACAAGACTTGACTTGATGGACCGGTTGTAAGAGTGAAGGGCAAGTCGGAGGCTTTGGAGCAATGGACCGCGTGACGGTGAAGCTTGAGCAAGACTTGGCGCCGATGGATGAAGGTAACGGTGAAAAGCAAGTGAAGTCAAGGCTACCACACGAGTTAGCAAGCGCATGGGCAACGCCTAGCCGTCTAGGAGCAAGCTCCAAGAGTAACAAACCCTAGAACCGCTGGCCAAACGTGAACCAAATACTCTTAGACTTTGGGAATCAGTGGATCTGCTCTCCAATCAAGTTTTGCTGTCTTTTCTCTCAAGTTTTGATGGTTGGAATCAAGGATTTGCTTGAGAGATGGAGCAACAATGGAGGAGAGAAGTGAGCTTTGGTTCTGTCTTGTTTCGAGCAGAATGACTGAGTGAAGAAGATGACCGTTGTGGGCCAGGCCTGAAGGGTATAAATACCCCTCAAGCCCAACGGTCAGTTAAGGGCGGCACTACCGCCCTAGCCAAAATAGGTAAGATGATATGAAATTTGGCTGGCTATTTTGACTAGGTGGGAGGATGTAAATCTGTGAATTTGAGCATCTGGTTCAACAGTTGACCAACTGTCCTAAATCCCTCTTAATAGTACAGCTTTCCCTAAACTCAATTTCAAAACATAAAAGAATTTAAACTTCCTTTGAGCTAGGTCTAGCCACCTTTTGTAATTAGGACACCTGCAACCTGTACATGATCCTCATTTTTCGATTCCCTGCTTGTCATCTCGATAAATCTCATTAGTCCTCTAATTTGGTGGTCATCAATGCCAAAACCCACAATAGAGCTTGATTGCACTTACACCGGTCGCGAGTGGAACCTTACTGGAAGTGACCGAACGCTGGGGTCCTTCGTCCGGTCGTGCAGCAGCGGAGCATCCGGTCGTGAATAGGACCTCTCTAGAAACAACCGGACTCGGCAGAGGTGCGTCCGGTCGTGGCACTGTGCTGCGTCCGGTCATCACTTGACCATTGGCGCGCTGCAGCCGACCGTTGAGATCAAGCGATTGAGGTTGAACGGAGGCGACACGTGGCGTGCATCCGTTGATCGAACGTTGGCAGGGTGCGTCTGGTCGATCTGACCGGAACATCTGGTCACCCCGAGCAGTGCCCAGTGAAGGGGTATAATGGCTCTATTTTTGTGGGGGCTATAATAGAAGGGTGTCTCGGCCATGACTGGAGCTGAGCACCTAGGAGGACTTTTGTGTCCATGTTTGGTAGTGCTTGGGAGCCCTCCATTTCACATATGCTTGGCAATGATCATCCGATTATATGAGAGAGCGATTCTAGTGCGATTGCATCATGAGGTTGCATCGAGTGGCGCTAGGTGATCGAGTTGCAAGGCGGTGGTGCTTGTTACTCTTGGAGGTTGTCACCTCCTAGACATCTTAGTGGTGGTCTCCATCGAAGCCCGCAAGAAGCTTGTGCGGTGCTCTAAAGATGAGCTTTGTGAGGGGCATTGTGCTCGCCCTGATGAGGACATCACTCCTTTGGATGTACCAGCTGATCCTCCAACCGTCATGCAAGGTCCAATGACCTAGGCTCGAATGCGTCAACTCAATTTACAGGTGAGCTCGTTCTTAAGCGATCCTTTTCATAATTTTGAGAATAGACTACTACCTAATGATGTTATCTTGCTTAGGAACATTGGAGAGGGTTAAGAGGGACTAAGAGGACGTGGAGGAGGTGATGATGACCAGCAAGGACGTCCAACACAAGCCGGAGGCCCAGTCCAACACGAATTCAAGTCTGCCTCGGCCTTCAGGACCAATCTGCCTTAAACTGGTCACCTAGGACGCATCCGGACTCCGTTTTCGATGATCCACATATGGATGGAAAGCTAATTTGATAAGGAAGCTAATCCAAGTAGTTTCACGTCAAAAGCTGTTCGGAATCAACGGGAATCGTCGAAACAATTCAGCGTCCAGAATCTGCCAGGGTGCTGCGACACCGTCTTTTGGTCCATTGGACCATGTATCGAGTTTGGGCCCATTAGGGACGCGTCCAGGGGTCTTGCACGACCCTAGAGTCTTCATAAACAGCCGCCGCCCCTCCATTAGGGTTGGGTTTTGCTTAGATTATTCTGTCAAGAAACAGTTTCGCCGTTCATCGGTTTGTGAGACCCCAACTCGTGAGATTAATCTTTCATCTGTAATTTGGTTGCGTTCTTTCTTGTTCTTGCTCGTGTTCTTCATTGCGCAGGCAAGGATTAGCCTTATTGGCAAGGTCAACCTGGTCCGTGACTTGGTTGATAACTAGAGGAGCTGTGGTGCTAAGATTGTAGGGTTCGATCTTTCGATCTGAAGCCGGATCGGTGTGTCATTCTCCGCCACAATGATAGTTACCATCACCTAACGAAAGATCGGGATCCCCGTCTCCATTACGCCCCGTGGGAGCAGCGGAGAGCAACTCTAGTAAAGCATGTCATTGAGTTACCCTCACTTTCGGGGTAGGTTCTTGCGGTGCCCGACGTGCGGGCTTGGCGGGTGATGCCAATTAGCCGCCGAACCACCAAGTGAGCGGTCGATACAACGGGGACTAGCGTGTTGGGAAGCACGTGAACATCGGGAGAAAAATCACCGTGTCAACTTTGTTCTTCCCGTTGTTTGCATCCTCGTTACACAAGCTTATAATTACTTTTATATACATTGTGCCTGTGTAGTTGCTCTTGTAATTAGTTTGCTTGTGTAGCTCACTAGTTACCTTCTTGCTTGTGTAGCATAGAAGTAGCTCCCTTACGTGACTATTTTGGTTTGTGTAGCCTTGTTAGTCACATTGCTTAGTTTATGTAGCTAAGTATTTGCGCTCTTTAATTTGGCATTGGTTGCCTTGTTATTGAGCATTGCTAGTGAGCTTAGTTGACTTTGTGTTTTTGCTTACTAGCATGTGTAGAAGCTCCCCGTTGCGTAAAGTACTAGTGGCATAGGTTCGTGTGACCTTGCTTCTAGAATTGGTTAGGTGAGCTCTAGCTAGTCCGACACCTTTGTTTGCTTAATTAGGATCTTTGCAAGGTGCTAGAGAACATAGATAGAGGGGTATAGTCTCGGCTAGCCCTGGATAACGAGCCGGCTCGGCTCGTTTGGGCTCGGCTCGTTCTGGCTCGTTAAGATAACGAGCTAGCTCGGCTCGGCTCGTTATCCTAACGAGCCAGAAAGCCAGCTCGGCTCGGCTCGTTAAAAGCTCGAGCTGGCTCGTTAAGCTCGCGAGCCAGGTATAAAAAATACACAAAATATAATATTTGCATTTATTTAAAGTTTGAGAATAATAATAATACAAAAGAAATACATCTAGACCAGTTATCAGTCAATTTATAGGGTCTAGACCAGTTACCAGTCAATTGTAAAGTGTAAGACATAAAGTAATACAAAAACTAATACAAGTTTTGATACTTTTTTCCTGGAAGCTTGGCTCGTTTAGCTCGCGAGCGGCTCGCGAGCTGGCTCGAGTTGGCTCGTTATAGCTAACGAGCTAAAATCTTGGCTCGGCTCGGCTCGTTATCATAATGAGCCGAGCCGAGCCGAGTCGAGCCAGCCACGAGCCGAGCGAGCTAACGAGCTTCGAGTTTTTCGTCCAGCCTTAGTCTCGGCTAGACCGATTGTTATAATTCTGCATTTGTTTTGGTTAGCCAGCGCGATTAGATTTTAATAACGACTATTCAGCCCCCTCTAGTCACCATCTCGACCTTACAGCCCCCGGCCCCGGTGCCCGCGTGGCCGGCTCCGCCTCCAACCCGGCGCCCGCGCAGCTGGCTCCGCCCCCCGCCCTGGCGCACGCGGGGCTCCCTAGCCCCGGCGCACGGTGGAGGACGGGACGAAGACAAACGGCGGAGGAAACGAAGAAGGGCACGATGAAGAAGCAACATGAGGGTATTTGTGACTTTTTACAACGCAGATTGACAGCGTTAGATGAAAAAGTGAACGGAATGGCTTGAGAGACAAAAAAAAAAGTGTCATAACACATAAGTGCGTTTGAACTTTTTAGTAACACGTAGCCCGTGACCATCTTTTATAATGGCACACTGGTAAAAGACTGGCCTAAGCCCACCCGATGCGTTGGATGGATGGGCTTTGACAAATACTCAGACTATAGGTGTATTTTCGTCCCTGAGGTACGACCGGGACCTCGTACCTCGCCGAGTTCATTCTCGGCCGAGTTCATACTTCATACACAATAATGAGTTCCTCCTCACATAGAGAACTCAGTCTGACAGGCTCCGCACTAGGAGGCCCCCATCAACTAGACAGACCCAGTTAGAAGGGCGCGCTCCTGCGAAAACTCAACCACACCCAAAGGGGGAGATGTCCGAAGCGAAGCATGAGGGGGGTTCGACTGGTCATTTCTTCCACTCGAAGAGTCAAAAGGCTTGTAGTATGATGAAGTCGTCACCTCGACGTAACGTCCACAGCGTTGGGCGTGCTGCCCACGCGGGACATAAGGGAAGGCACACCCCCTCACGAAACAGGATGTTGTTGCTTCTCTTGCATCTCTTATTATTGTTCCTATGAAAGTGCCAATCGAAGAAGTTTAAGAGCCAATTGTCATTAAAAATCTGGCTCAACCCACTATGCAAGAAGTGGAGAAAGGTGCTTCCGCAAATAAAGATAAAGTCAAGGGCACTATGTTGGATTCTATGTATTTCCAATCAAGGTGGTGCCATTTGCGCTTGACACCTTGACGCAACGACACAAGCTTCAGCATACTCGTCGTAAGAAAATCAAGATAGATGCCTAGAGCTGTTTGAAAGACCGTCGATATACACATATCATCCATAGAACAATTTGGCTGATGTATACATCGCCCTTAGACAAAAAAATTACCGATGAACTTGACATCGTTGTTATGACAAACATGTGTTTTTAAACTTGCATATGCTTTGCTTTAAAATAGGGGGCATATATATGTTAATAGCCAAAATGGATCCAAGAGTTGAATATGTATGGAACTAGAAAACCATGATTGGACCGAAAGAATCAAATTCGGATCAAATCACATTTAAATTGAAAAAAATTTGTGACGCTCCGCAAAAAACAGCAGGCCGATTTGGACTATCACCATGTTGGTGCCTCGGCTCGCAAAACTGGACCAACAGGCACCAGGCTGATTGTGATCCGTGTATGTAGCAAATACGAACTACTAGCAAGATCAGAAGCCAAGAAGTCTAACTTGAAGCCATTATTGGCCTGGGGCAAAATAGTCCGATTGTGCAACAACGTGCTGGGACCCTCCTCCCATTTTGATTGTTGAGTATAAATTAAATCAAAGACTAATCTCGGTTGACTAGCCGCGGATAGCAGCCTGGTGCGTGCTACCGGGTGGGGTGACCTAGCTAGATCTATGATCTATCTCATCAATCAGATCTACAAGGAAAGACGAAGATGAGTGGGTTTACCGTTATATGACTTTTATCAGCGCCATTAGACATGTTAAACAGCTTAAGTTCAAGAGAAGACCAGCTCAGTTGATGAAGGCGGTCATGCATATGATCTGTATATATTCATTAACGGAAAGCGTCTTGCAATTTCGCTGCTTTCAGCATGGTCTCTTGTTGCCAATTCCGTAAATTTAATATGGACAATGGTGTTGCTAAGGAAAAAAGAACTCGCTTTCATGCTCCTCTTTTGTTTTTCTTTTAGCCGGGAAGGCATACCTTGTGCAGTCACATGTAAATTTACTTGAATCGCATTTTTTTCAAATAGTGACAGAAATTTCAAACGTTTGACGTTTACCACTAGATCTTTTTTTCTGGATCGTGTCCTTATAACACGTTTTTCATTAAGAGAAAGCAGAGTTTAACAAGTTATAACCAACTTAGGTAATTCAGAGATTACCGACTACATAAAAAGAGAGAAAAGGCAGCGAAGGGGAAGAACCCGCAACCCCAAAACCCTACTAGCCATAACCTCGAGAAGACTGCAGAGTGGACTAGGTCACGGTGGCAAAGCATCCACCAAAGAAGACGAAGAACCAACAACACGGCAGCGTAGCATCCGCCCAAGAGGATCAGAGCAACCTCGACGACAAAGCATCCGCAAGGTGAGAAGCCCACACCAACTCGGCAACAAAGTATCTGCCGGAGAGGGGACCAGGATAGCGAACGGCCTAATGGAATTTTCAACGACACCTTAAGGAGGTAGATGACGCAAGCTGCGACACCATGGGCGGCTAGGAGCAGAGGCCGGGCAGGGCTTTCACCCAAATTCCAATCGACAACGAACGCGAACCCCTCCTTGCTGCCCAGCCGAGGACATGTCAGCGGCGACGTTTACCACTAGATCATAGGTTAGAACTCGGGGGGAGGGGGAGGGGCTTTAGACTTTATTGTCACGCAAGTGGGGGCTTTTCAATAATTTTCCGTCGACGTATATATCCCTTCCGCTTCCGGCCTTCAATGTAACGTTGGTGAGCAGTGAGCAGTGAGCACACGCAGACGCAGAGGACGAGGAGACGAAGGCGCGAAGCGCGAGAGGCGCAGCAGCGCGGCATGGAGTCGAGCAGGAGCTGGAGCATCGACAGCTACCTCAACGAGCACTTCGACATCCCCGCCAAGAACCCGCCCAGCGAGGCCCGCCTCCGCTGGCGCCGTGCCGTCGGCCTCGTCGTCCGCAACCGCCGCCGCCGCTTCCGCATGTTCTCCGGCCTCCACGCCCTCGACGACGCCCAGCGCCGCAAGATCCTGGTACGTACATACATCCCTCTGCTACAGGCCGTAGAGCTAGAACCCTTCTCCGCGTCGCGTCGCTGTCGTTGAATCGCGCCGTTCAAAACAGTGGATGCGCATTACGGGATTGGGAAATTGCTAGGAAACTTCCGCTGGATCAGCCTTGAGCCAATGAGCCTTGGTATGTGGATGAGCACGCCCGCCTCTGGCTAGCCATCGCTTTGTGCCTCCTATATGGACAGCCATGACATTGACTTGTCTCAGCCTCTCAGGTCCCAATCTCAAGCCAAGCATGGTTCCCATAAGCCACCATGTCAAATCTGGGGATGATGTCTGATTGTCTGTATTCTTCTCTCGTCTGAATTCTCTCAAGGTCGTGGAACAGGAACTTTAGATCCCGGTGGCGCCCCTAGCACACGGCCAAAACGTAGAATTCAGGATCTTTCTTTTTTCTTGAAAAAATTGGCAGGAGCTCTGCCTTTCAATTAAGAGGAGAAAAATAGTTGATTATGTACAAGCAAAACCAGGGCGGAGCATGAAAAGGATAGGCTCTCTCCAAACACTAAACCCCTCTAGCCGAATGCTCTGATTCTTTGCTCAATGTCGTCTTTGATCCTTGCTGCTACTTGCATCACTGATTCAGAGTTGTTGTTGAATATGCGCTTGTTTCTCTCTTTCCAGAGGTTCCAAAAGGTGTATATGACCATGCCGTTGAAGCGTTTCTGCTCTGTTAGGGGCACTACAGTAACAGCCTTCTCCCACTAGGATATGATCTGCAAGGGGTCTCCCTGCTGCTGTCCTAGAGTAGTATCGAAGTATTCCCATGCAAGAATTTGTCTCCAAACCGCCTTGTCATAGGGACAGCAAAGACAAAGATGGAGTCTGGTCTCTAAGGGCCCATTGCATAGAACACAGTGTTCCTGATGTGCCCACCCTCTCTTTTGCAAGTTGTCTGCGGTTAGGAGTTTCCTGTGGATTAAAATCCAAGTGAAGACTTTGCACTTGTTTTCAGCATGTGCCTTTCAAATGCGATCCCTCGGAAATTTGGCAAAGGAACCTCTAAATTGGATCTGGTAAGCTGAGCGGGTTGAGTAGTTACCATCTGGTGTCCATTTCCAGATGATGGAATCTTTGACACCTTGGATCAGGTGCACCTCCTAGATCCCGATCCAAAGGGACACAAACTCCTCTATGTGCGTGGCTGTGGTGATATTTCCCCTCAGAGATCGTATCCAGTTGTTGTTGCGGAGCTCCTGCCGCACACTTTTATTTTCCCTGCGGACCATCGTGAAAAGATTTGGGGCAAGGTACTTGGGTGCCACCCCATCAAGCCAATTGTTTTGCCAGAAGCGAGCCTTTGCGCCATCACCTAAGGAGATTGTGGTTGAAGATTTGAAAAGGAGACGGTCGACATCATTACAAGGAAGCTCCATTCCTGCCCAAGGTTTGTTGTCTTCCGTCCAATCCTGCCATAACCAGCGAAGTCGGAGAGCGCGACCAAACCTTTTGAGATTGGGAACTCCTAAGCCACCAAGGTCTTTCGGTCGGGTGACTGTTGGCCAATTGACCAGGCAATGTCCTCCATTTTGACCGTTGTGGGCCAGGCCTGAAGGGTATAAATACCCCTCAAGCCCAACGGTCAGTTAAGGGCGGCACTACCGCCCTAGCCAAAATAGGTAAGATGATATGAAATTTGGCTGGCTATTTTGACTAGGTGGGAGGATGTAAATCTGTGAATTTGAGCATCTGGTTCAACAGTTGACCAACTGTCCTAAATCCCTCTTAATAGTACAGCTTTCCCTAAACTCAATTTCAAAACATAAAAGAATTTAAACTTCCTTTGAGCTAGGTCTAGCCACCTTTTGTAATTAGGACACCTGCAACCTGTACATGATCCTCATTTTTCGATTCCCTGCTTGTCATCTCGATAAATCTCATTAGTCCTCTAATTTGGTGGTCATCAATGCCAAAACCCACAATAGAGCTTGATTGCACTTACACCGGTCGCGAGTGGAACCTTACTGGAAGTGACCGAACGCTGGGGTCCTTCGTCCGGTCGTGCAGCAGCGGAGCATCCGGTCGTGAATAGGACCTCTCTAGAAACAACCGGACTCGGCAGAGGTGCGTCCGGTCGTGGCACTGTGCTGCGTCCGGTCATCACTTGACCATTGGCGCGCTGCAGCCGACCGTTGAGATCAAGCGATTGAGGTTGAACGGAGGCGACACGTGGCGTGCATCCGTTGATCGAACGTTGGCAGGGTGCGTCTGGTCGATCTGACCGGAACATCTGGTCACCCCGAGCAGTGCCCAGTGAAGGGGTATAATGGCTCTATTTTTGTGGGGGCTATAATAGAAGGGTGTCTCGGCCATGACTGGAGCTGAGCACCTAGGAGGACTTTTGTGTCCATGTTTGGTAGTGCTTGGGAGCCCTCCATTTCACATATGCTTGGCAATGATCATCCGATTATATGAGAGAGCGATTCTAGTGCGATTGCATCATGAGGTTGCATCGAGTGGCGCTAGGTGATCGAGTTGCAAGGCGGTGGTGCTTGTTACTCTTGGAGGTTGTCACCTCCTAGACATCTTAGTGGTGGTCTCCATCGAAGCCCGCAAGAAGCTTGTGCGGTGCTCTAAAGATGAGCTTTGTGAGGGGCATTGTGCTCGCCCTGATGAGGACATCACTCCTTTGGATGTACCAGCTGATCCTCCAACCGTCATGCAAGGTCCAATGACCTAGGCTCGAATGCGTCAACTCAATTTACAGGTGAGCTCGTTCTTAAGCGATCCTTTTCATAATTTTGAGAATAGACTACTACCTAATGATGTTATCTTGCTTAGGAACATTGGAGAGGGTTAAGAGGGACTAAGAGGACGTGGAGGAGGTGATGATGACCAGCAAGGACGTCCAACACAAGCCGGAGGCCCAGTCCAACACGAATTCAAGTCTGCCTCGGCCTTCAGGACCAATCTGCCTTAAACTGGTCACCTAGGACGCATCCGGACTCCGTTTTCGATGATCCACATATGGATGGAAAGCTAATTTGATAAGGAAGCTAATCCAAGTAGTTTCACGTCAAAAGCTGTTCGGAATCAACGGGAATCGTCGAAACAATTCAGCGTCCAGAATCTGCCAGGGTGCTGCGACACCGTCTTTTGGTCCATTGGACCATGTATCGAGTTTGGGCCCATTAGGGACGCGTCCAGGGGTCTTGCACGACCCTAGAGTCTTCATAAACAGCCGCCGCCCCTCCATTAGGGTTGGGTTTTGCTTAGATTATTCTGTCAAGAAACAGTTTCGCCGTTCATCGGTTTGTGAGACCCCAACTCGTGAGATTAATCTTTCATCTGTAATTTGGTTGCGTTCTTTCTTGTTCTTGCTCGTGTTCTTCATTGCGCAGGCAAGGATTAGCCTTATTGGCAAGGTCAACCTGGTCCGTGACTTGGTTGATAACTAGAGGAGCTGTGGTGCTAAGATTGTAGGGTTCGATCTTTCGATCTGAAGCCGGATCGGTGTGTCATTCTCCGCCACAATGATAGTTACCATCACCTAACGAAAGATCGGGATCCCCGTCTCCATTACGCCCCGTGGGAGCAGCGGAGAGCAACTCTAGTAAAGCATGTCATTGAGTTACCCTCACTTTCGGGGTAGGTTCTTGCGGTGCCCGACGTGCGGGCTTGGCGGGTGATGCCAATTAGCCGCCGAACCACCAAGTGAGCGGTCGATACAACGGGGACTAGCGTGTTGGGAAGCACGTGAACATCGGGAGAAAAATCACCGTGTCAACTTTGTTCTTCCCGTTGTTTGCATCCTCGTTACACAAGCTTATAATTACTTTTATATACATTGTGCCTGTGTAGTTGCTCTTGTAATTAGTTTGCTTGTGTAGCTCACTAGTTACCTTCTTGCTTGTGTAGCATAGAAGTAGCTCCCTTACGTGACTATTTTGGTTTGTGTAGCCTTGTTAGTCACATTGCTTAGTTTATGTAGCTAAGTATTTGCGCTCTTTAATTTGGCATTGGTTGCCTTGTTATTGAGCATTGCTAGTGAGCTTAGTTGACTTTGTGTTTTTGCTTACTAGCATGTGTAGAAGCTCCCCGTTGCGTAAAGTACTAGTGGCATAGGTTCGTGTGACCTTGCTTCTAGAATTGGTTAGGTGAGCTCTAGCTAGTCCGACACCTTTGTTTGCTTAATTAGGATCTTTGCAAGGTGCTAGAGAACATAGATAGAGGGGTATAGTCTCGGCTAGCCCTGGATAACGAGCCGGCTCGGCTCGTTTGGGCTCGGCTCGTTCTGGCTCGTTAAGATAACGAGCTAGCTCGGCTCGGCTCGTTATCCTAACGAGCCAGAAAGCCAGCTCGGCTCGGCTCGTTAAAAGCTCGAGCTGGCTCGTTAAGCTCGCGAGCCAGGTATAAAAAATACACAAAATATAATATTTGCATTTATTTAAAGTTTGAGAATAATAATAATACAAAAGAAATACATCTAGACCAGTTATCAGTCAATTTATAGGGTCTAGACCAGTTACCAGTCAATTGTAAAGTGTAAGACATAAAGTAATACAAAAACTAATACAAGTTTTGATACTTTTTTCCTGGAAGCTTGGCTCGTTTAGCTCGCGAGCGGCTCGCGAGCTGGCTCGAGTTGGCTCGTTATAGCTAACGAGCTAAAATCTTGGCTCGGCTCGGCTCGTTATCATAATGAGCCGAGCCGAGCCGAGTCGAGCCAGCCACGAGCCGAGCGAGCTAACGAGCTTCGAGTTTTTCGTCCAGCCTTAGTCTCGGCTAGACCGATTGTTATAATTCTGCATTTGTTTTGGTTAGCCAGCGCGATTAGATTTTAATAACGACTATTCAGCCCCCTCTAGTCACCATCTCGACCTTACAGCCCCCGGCCCCGGTGCCCGCGTGGCCGGCTCCGCCTCCAACCCGGCGCCCGCGCAGCTGGCTCCGCCCCCCGCCCTGGCGCACGCGGGGCTCCCTAGCCCCGGCGCACGGTGGAGGACGGGACGAAGACAAACGGCGGAGGAAACGAAGAAGGGCACGATGAAGAAGCAACATGAGGGTATTTGTGACTTTTTACAACGCAGATTGACAGCGTTAGATGAAAAAGTGAACGGAATGGCTTGAGAGACAAAAAAAAAAGTGTCATAACACATAAGTGCGTTTGAACTTTTTAGTAACACGTAGCCCGTGACCATCTTTTATAATGGCACACTGGTAAAAGACTGGCCTAAGCCCACCCGATGCGTTGGATGGATGGGCTTTGACAAATACTCAGACTATAGGTGTATTTTCGTCCCTGAGGTACGACCGGGACCTCGTACCTCGCCGAGTTCATTCTCGGCCGAGTTCATACTTCATACACAATAATGAGTTCCTCCTCACATAGAGAACTCAGTCTGACAGGCTCCGCACTAGGAGGCCCCCATCAACTAGACAGACCCAGTTAGAAGGGCGCGCTCCTGCGAAAACTCAACCACACCCAAAGGGGGAGATGTCCGAAGCGAAGCATGAGGGGGGTTCGACTGGTCATTTCTTCCACTCGAAGAGTCAAAAGGCTTGTAGTATGATGAAGTCGTCACCTCGACGTAACGTCCACAGCGTTGGGCGTGCTGCCCACGCGGGACATAAGGGAAGGCACACCCCCTCACGAAACAGGATGTTGTTGCTTCTCTTGCATCTCTTATTATTGTTCCTATGAAAGTGCCAATCGAAGAAGTTTAAGAGCCAATTGTCATTAAAAATCTGGCTCAACCCACTATGCAAGAAGTGGAGAAAGGTGCTTCCGCAAATAAAGATAAAGTCAAGGGCACTATGTTGGATTCTATGTATTTCCAATCAAGGTGGTGCCATTTGCGCTTGACACCTTGACGCAACGACACAAGCTTCAGCATACTCGTCGTAAGAAAATCAAGATAGATGCCTAGAGCTGTTTGAAAGACCGTCGATATACACATATCATCCATAGAACAATTTGGCTGATGTATACATCGCCCTTAGACAAAAAAATTACCGATGAACTTGACATCGTTGTTATGACAAACATGTGTTTTTAAACTTGCATATGCTTTGCTTTAAAATAGGGGGCATATATATGTTAATAGCCAAAATGGATCCAAGAGTTGAATATGTATGGAACTAGAAAACCATGATTGGACCGAAAGAATCAAATTCGGATCAAATCACATTTAAATTGAAAAAAATTTGTGACGCTCCGCAAAAAACAGCAGGCCGATTTGGACTATCACCATGTTGGTGCCTCGGCTCGCAAAACTGGACCAACAGGCACCAGGCTGATTGTGATCCGTGTATGTAGCAAATACGAACTACTAGCAAGATCAGAAGCCAAGAAGTCTAACTTGAAGCCATTATTGGCCTGGGGCAAAATAGTCCGATTGTGCAACAACGTGCTGGGACCCTCCTCCCATTTTGATTGTTGAGTATAAATTAAATCAAAGACTAATCTCGGTTGACTAGCCGCGGATAGCAGCCTGGTGCGTGCTACCGGGTGGGGTGACCTAGCTAGATCTATGATCTATCTCATCAATCAGATCTACAAGGAAAGACGAAGATGAGTGGGTTTACCGTTATATGACTTTTATCAGCGCCATTAGACATGTTAAACAGCTTAAGTTCAAGAGAAGACCAGCTCAGTTGATGAAGGCGGTCATGCATATGATCTGTATATATTCATTAACGGAAAGCGTCTTGCAATTTCGCTGCTTTCAGCATGGTCTCTTGTTGCCAATTCCGTAAATTTAATATGGACAATGGTGTTGCTAAGGAAAAAAGAACTCGCTTTCATGCTCCTCTTTTGTTTTTCTTTTAGCCGGGAAGGCATACCTTGTGCAGTCACATGTAAATTTACTTGAATCGCATTTTTTTCAAATAGTGACAGAAATTTCAAACGTTTGACGTTTACCACTAGATCTTTTTTTCTGGATCGTGTCCTTATAACACGTTTTTCATTAAGAGAAAGCAGAGTTTAACAAGTTATAACCAACTTAGGTAATTCAGAGATTACCGACTACATAAAAAGAGAGAAAAGGCAGCGAAGGGGAAGAACCCGCAACCCCAAAACCCTACTAGCCATAACCTCGAGAAGACTGCAGAGTGGACTAGGTCACGGTGGCAAAGCATCCACCAAAGAAGACGAAGAACCAACAACACGGCAGCGTAGCATCCGCCCAAGAGGATCAGAGCAACCTCGACGACAAAGCATCCGCAAGGTGAGAAGCCCACACCAACTCGGCAACAAAGTATCTGCCGGAGAGGGGACCAGGATAGCGAACGGCCTAATGGAATTTTCAACGACACCTTAAGGAGGTAGATGACGCAAGCTGCGACACCATGGGCGGCTAGGAGCAGAGGCCGGGCAGGGCTTTCACCCAAATTCCAATCGACAACGAACGCGAACCCCTCCTTGCTGCCCAGCCGAGGACATGTCAGCGGCGACGTTTACCACTAGATCATAGGTTAGAACTCGGGGGGAGGGGGAGGGGCTTTAGACTTTATTGTCACGCAAGTGGGGGCTTTTCAATAATTTTCCGTCGACGTATATATCCCTTCCGCTTCCGGCCTTCAATGTAACGTTGGTGAGCAGTGAGCAGTGAGCACACGCAGACGCAGAGGACGAGGAGACGAAGGCGCGAAGCGCGAGAGGCGCAGCAGCGCGGCATGGAGTCGAGCAGGAGCTGGAGCATCGACAGCTACCTCAACGAGCACTTCGACATCCCCGCCAAGAACCCGCCCAGCGAGGCCCGCCTCCGCTGGCGCCGTGCCGTCGGCCTCGTCGTCCGCAACCGCCGCCGCCGCTTCCGCATGTTCTCCGGCCTCCACGCCCTCGACGACGCCCAGCGCCGCAAGATCCTGGTACGTACATACATCCCTCTGCTACAGGCCGTAGAGCTAGAACCCTTCTCCGCGTCGCGTCGCTGTCGTTGAATCGCGCCGTTCAAAACAGTGGATGCGCATTACGGGATTGGGAAATTGCTAGGAAACTTCCGCTGGATCAGCCTTGAGCCAATGAGCCTTGGTATGTGGATGAGCACGCCCGCCTCTGGCTAGCCATCGCTTTGTGCCTCCTATATGGACAGCCATGACATTGACTTGTCTCAGCCTCTCAGGTCCCAATCTCAAGCCAAGCATGGTTCCCATAAGCCACCATGTCAAATCTGGGGATGATGTCTGATTGTCTGTATTCTTCTCTCGTCTGAATTCTCTCAAGGTCGTGGAACAGGAACTTTAGATCCCGGTGGCGCCCCTAGCACACGGCCAAAACGTAGAATTCAGGATCTTTCTTTTTTCTTGAAAAAATTGGCAGGAGCTCTGCCTTTCAATTAAGAGGAGAAAAATAGTTGATTATGTACAAGCAAAACCAGGGCGGAGCATGAAAAGGATAGGCTCTCTCCAAACACTAAACCCCCTCTAGCCGAATGCTCTGATTCTTTGCTCAATGTCGTCTTTGATCCTTGCTGCTACTTGCATCACTGATTCAGAGTTGTTGTTGAATATGCGCTTGTTTCTCTCTTTCCAGAGGTTCCAAAAGGTGTATATGACCATGCCGTTGAAGCGTTTCCACTCTGTTAGGGGCACTACGGTAACAGCCTGAAAAGGATCCCCCTGCTGCTGTCTTAGAGCAGTATCGCAGTGTTCCCATGCAAGAATTTGCCTCCAAACCGCCTTGGTATAGGGACAGCAAAGACAAAGATGGAGTCCAGTCTCTAAGGGCCCGTTGCATAGAACACAGTGTTCCTGATGTGGCCAGCCTCTCTTTTGCAAGTTGTCTGCGGTTAGGAGTTTCCCGTGGATTAGAATCCAGGTGAAGACTTTGCACTTGTTTTCAGCATGTGCCTTCCAAATGCGATCCCTCGGGAATTTGGAGGAACCTCTGAATTAGATCCGATAAGCTGAGCGAGTTGAGTAATTACCATATGGTATCCATTTCCAGGTGATGGAATCTTTGACGCCTTGGACCAGATGCACATCCTAGATCCTGATCCAAAGGGAGACAAACTCCTCAATGTGCGTGGCTGTGGTGATATGTCCCCTCAGAGATCGTATCCAATTGTTGTTGCGGAGCTCCTGCTGCACAGTTTTATTTTTCCCGTGGACCAGCATGAAAAGATTTGGGCCAGGTACTTGGGTACCTCCCCATCAAGCCAATTGTTGTGCCAGAAGCGAGCCTTTGCGCCATCACCTAAAGAGATTGTGGTTGAGGAGTTGAAAAGGAGACGGTCGACATCATTACAGGGAAGCTCCATTCCTGCCCAAGGTTTGGAGCCTTCCGTCCAATCCTGCCATAGCCAGTGAAGTCAGAGAGCGTGACCAAACCTTTCGAGATTGGGAACTCCTAGGCCACCAAGGTCTTTCGGGTGGGTGACCGTTGGCCAATTTACCATACAATGTCCTCCATTTACGTTCTCTTCCCCTATCCATAGGAACGATCGCCTGATTTTGTCGATTTTCTTTTTGGCCCACGCCACCAGCGGGAAAACAGTTAGGTGATAAGTTGGCATGGCCGAGAGGATTGATGAGACGAGAGTGAGGCGTCCTGCTCTGTTTAACCAACACCCCTTCCATCCAGGAAGCCGTTGTCCGATGCGTTCGATGAGCGGCTGTGCATGGATTTTTTGGAGCGATCTGAAGTGAAGCTACAGGCCCAAATATTTGCAAGGGAAATTGCCTCGGGTACCTATGAACGGGGACAATACGTTGTCCAGATCAATTTCTTCACATCTTATCGGGTGGATGGAGATTTTCTACAGGTTGATATGCAAGCCCAAAAAATTCCCAAACGCTTCTAATATTATTTTAGTGGCCACAACGTCGTCTTTTATGGGGTTAATGAAGATTGTTGCATCATCCGCATACATAGATGTTCTCCATTTAGTTGCCACCAGAGGCATGGGGGTTAGTATCCCCTGCTGAGTCGCCATGTCGAGCAGGCGTTGAAGAGGATCCATGGCCAAGATAAAGAGCATGGGGGGAGAGGGGGTCCCCCTGACGGATGCCTCTGGCATGACTGAAGCTGGGTCCCTTTTGCCCATTGAGGATTGCACACGAGGAGGTCATGCGGAAGAGGGTGGAGACCCATTCGCGCCAACGTGGCCCGAACCACAGGGCCTGAAGGACCTCCAGAAGATAGCCCCAGTTGACAGTATCGAAGGCTTTGTGAAGTTCAAGCTTCATAAACAAGGACGACATCTTAAATTTATGCATCTTCCGCACCGCGCCTTGGACATAGAGGAAGTTGTCATGGATGCTTCGTTTTTTAATGAACGCGCTCTGGCGGTTTGAGACTAGAGAGTTCATGTGCGGGGCAAGTCTGTTGGTCAGCAATTTAGAGAAGATTTTCGCAATGCTGTGTATGAGACTGATCGGTCTAATGTCAGTTACCCTTAAGGCTTCTGATTTTTTTCGGTAGCAGCACAATGTTTGCCGAGTTCAGCAACTCAAAACCTTGGGAGTTCAAGTTGAAGAGGCAGTGCAAGGCGGCCATAACATCTTCCTTTATTATCTCCCAGCACGCTTTAAAGAAAGCGCCCATGAAACCATCTGGACCCGGTGCTTTATCTGGTGGCATGGACTTTATAATGATCTCTACCTCTTCCTATGTGAATGGTGTTTCAAGCTATGACAGGTCGTGCGCAGTGTACCCTAAGGTCTGCCAATTGAGGGTTGCATTCCTTGGGGTTGTGGAGCCAATGTGATCTCGGAAGTAATCTGCCATCACCTTTTCTTTTGCCTCGTGGGTCATAGCAATTCCTGTGTCAGTCTGAAGGCAATGGATGTATTTTTTCCTTTGGCACGTATTGGCTCTAATATGGAAGAACTTTGTATTGGCATCACCGCAACGGATGTATGTGAGCCTCGACCTTTGCCTGATCCTCAATTTTTCAATGGCTGCAAGCCCCACACTACGGGCTTTGAGACGCCGGCAGAGATCGAGCTCTTGGAGTGTAAGCACCCTATCTTCTTGTCCCAACTCTAGCTGCAACAATACCTCCTTGACTAGGGCTAGTTGTAGTTTGGTGCCCCCTACTTTCTCCTTTCGCCAGCGCTTAATGGCCTTTGCAATGCGTGCCATTTTTATCTACAGGCGCTTTAGAGGGAGTGTGGAGTGGACCTATCTGTTCCATACCTCATTCACCAATTCATGGAATCCGTCAACCTTGGTCCAAAAAATTTCATAGTGAAAAGATGAGTCTTTATGATGGTCCAATTCCCCCTGGAGGAGCAAAGGAGTATGGTCTGACATGTGGGATGGTAGCGAGTGAAGGAAGTAGGCTGGAAAGATGAGCTCCCATTTCGGGGTGCATAGAAGTGTATCAATCCTGGTTAGGGTCAGGTTGTCCTGCTCATTGCTCCAAGTGAAGCGTCGACCATTTAGTTTTATCTCTTTGAGGCGCAAGTGATCAATTGCCGCCTTGAAGGAACCCATCAGTCTCCGGTTAAGGTTTGAAATGTTTTTGTCCTCCGCTTGATAGATAAGGTTGAAGTCCCCGAGGATGAGCCATCTGTTGTGCTCTGGAGGTGGGATGCTTCTCAGTTCTTGGAGGAACTGAAGCTTGGCAGCGTCGCCTTGTGGACCGTAGACCACCGTGATTTGCCACTTGACAATGTCTGCCCTCATGGTGATTGTCGCAGTTATGACATTCGTGGTTAGCACCACATAGGAAAGGTCAAAGAAATCTTCGTTCACTGCAAGCAGAACTCCACCTCGTGTTTGTGCAGCCGGTAGCACCATGAAAGAGTTGGAGAATTGTGGACCAACTGTACGGGCAATGGTATTCTAGTCGACAAACTACAATTTTGTTTCCTGCAAACAAACCATCGTGGCGCATGTGGATCTCACCAGCTCATTGACCGTGTCTTGCCTCGTGCCGTCATTCAGCCCTCAAACATTCCAATTCAGGAGCTGAACGTGCATGGCGTGATGAAGACCCCAACCCGTGGTGCCCGTGCCTGGCATCGATGAAGTCGTGGGCTGCATCAGTTGATGGTGTGCTCTGGGCATACCTGCGGCGTCCATTAGTCGTGGATGAGTTGTCGTGGTGGGCGTGTCTTAATTCAGACCATTCCCTTTCCCTTGCCCGCTCTGGGGCATGAGAGAGGCTACGGAGCAAGCATGACCCACAATGGTCGCTCCTTCGTTCGCGACGGCCGTGATGTTCGTCGTCGTCGTCCTTGTCGCTGCATCGCCCATGACTGTTGTATGCTGGTGGTGGGTCGTGGTGGTCTCGTTGCGCGCGCTCGCCGTCGATGACCCCATAGTCCCAGACGAAGTCTCTGATCTTAATTCAGCCATGGTTGTCTGGAGGCATCTCGAACAGGTCCAGGTGGACAATGACATGGAAGGTGAATCCACGCCGCCCACGCGGTGGAGCTATGCCATGATGGATGCAAACTGTGCTGCCTGTGATTGTTAGCCAAGTTACCTTTGGGATGTTGGAGGGGTTGTAAGTCTAGGCCCAGAGCCCTAGTGTCTTCCCATTCCGTGGAGCGCCTCTCCACGAAGTCGGTGTCCTCTTGCTCTGGGTCACCATGGCCTTTGCACAGGCAAAGGACAACAGCGCAGGTGGAGAGTCGCGTAGCCTCCTCCTCCATCTCCAAAGTCATAGCGGCCAAGTGTAAGGTCAAGATGGCGACTAGAGGGGGGGGGTGAATAGTTGTTTCTAAATTCTAATCGTGACGGCTAACAGAAACAAATGCAGAATTAAAACAATCGGTCTAGCTAAGACTACACCCCTCTATCTATATTCTCTAGCACCTTACAAAGATCCTAATTAAGTAACTAAGGTGTCGGGCTAGCTAGAGCTCACCTAATCAATTTTAGAAGCAAGGTCACATAAACCTATGCCGCTAGTACTTTAAGCAACAGGGAGCTCCTACACATGCTAGTAAGCAAAAGCACAAAGCCAACTAAGCTCACTAGCAATGCTCAATAACAAGGCAACCAATGCCAAATTAGAGAGCGCAAATACTTAGCTACTCAAACTAAGCAATATGACTAACAAGGTTACACAAACCAAATTAGCCACGCAAGGGAGCTACTTCTTATGCTACACAAGCACAAAGGTAACTAGTGAGCTACACAAGCTAACTAATTACAAGAGCAACTGCACAAGCACAATGTATGTGAAAGTAACTACAAGCTTGTGTAAGGGGATTGCAAACCAACGGGAAGAACAAAGTTGACACGGTGATTTTTCTCCCGAGGTTCACGTGCTTGCCAACACGCTAGTCCCCATTGTGTCAACCACTCACTTGGTGGTTCGGTGGCTAATTAGCATCACCCGCCAAGCCCGCACGTCGGGCACCATAAGAACCTACCCCGAAAGTGAGGGTAGCTCAATGACACGCTCAACTAGAGTTGCTCTTCATGGCTCCCGTGGGGCGAGCATAATGCCCCTCACAAAGCTCTTCTCCGGAGCACCGCACAAGCTTCTTGCGGGCTTCGACGGAGACCACCACCAAGCCGTTTAGGAGGTGGCAACCTCCAAGAGTAACAAGCACCACCGGCTTGCAAGACGACCACCTAGTGCCACTCGATGCAACCTCACGATGCAATCGCACTAGAATTGCTCACTCACTCAATCGGATGAACACTATCAAGCTAGAGTGAGTTAGAGGGCTCCCAAGCACAACCACATAAGCCACCAAGGCTCTAGTGTGCTCAGCATCTAGCCCAAGGCCGAGACCCCCTTCTATTTATAGCCTCCACAAAAATAGAGCCGTTGTACCCATTCACTAGGCATAGTTCAGGGTGACTGGACACTCTGGTTAGATCGACCAGATGCACCCTGCCAGCGTCCTGTCAACGGATGGCTACCACATCACCCCCGGCTTCAAATACTAAGTGCCCGATCTCAACGATTAAGTTGCGACCGGACACAGCATAGTGAATGACCGGACGCAGGACCCCAACGTTCGGTCACTTCTAGTAAGGTTTCACTCACGACCGGACGTGTCTGGTCACGCACGACCGAACTCACCCAGCATCTGGTCACTCATAGTCTTCTCTGTGCGCCGCTACATCAGTAGGACCGGATGCTAAATAGTGTTCAACCAGCGTGCGGTCGCCTGCGTCCGGTCAAGAGACCGAGGGCGGCCTTCACTATGTGCCACTGACTGGACGTAGGACCCCAATGTCCGGTCACTGCATGACCAGCGTCCGATGCACTCTATGAAACCCTGTCTTTTCTATATAGAGCACCGGTGGCACCGTCGGACTGACACTCCGCCGGTGAAGTTTTGAACCCTTGCTCCCAAGTGCTAAACACAATGTGTATCACCTTTCGCCTCCGTTTCTTCACCGAGTTGATCCACATCAACTCCAACTTCTTCTCCTTTGCAAATGTGCCAACACCACCAAGTGTACACCACCATGTGTATGTGTGTTAGCTTTTCACAAACATTTTCCAAAGGATTAGTCACTCGATCCTAGCGATGATGCAAAGTTAGATCACTCGAGTGGCACTAGATGATCGATATGCAAACAAGTTTGCCCCTCTTGATAGTATGGCCATCTATCCTAAACCTAGTCATCAACTTCTCTACACACCTATGACTGGTGAAATGAAATGCCCTAGGTTATACCTTTGCCTTGTGCATTCTATTCCATCTCCTCAATGTTTGATGCAACACATGCACCAACCAATCACCAAATGGTATGATCCACTTCATATCATCACGTGACCATATTGGTTCATCGATCTTGACTACACTTGCTTTTCACCATTGCCTTTGTCCATCAGCGCCAAGTCTTGCTCAAGCTTCACCGCCACACGGTCCATCGCTCTAAAGCCTCCGAGTTGCCCTTCATGCTTGCAACCGGTCCATCAAGCCAAGTTTTGTCTTGATCTTCTCCACCTTGATCACATGACTCAATGTCATGTCTCATGTGTAATGAGCTCCTTCATCATCACATGTGTGAGCTTTGCAACAGCTCTAAGCCATTTTCACCTTCATGGCATATGTTGCTCATAAACATGTACCTGTGGACTAATCACCTGTGTATCTCACATAAACACAATTAGTCCACGTAGGTTGTCACTCAATTACCAAAATCACACAAGGACCTTTTAATCTTCCCCTTTTTGGTAATTGATGACAACTCTACAGAGATATGAAAATTAAGCTTTTTGGATTCATGTTGCTTGCCCAAACAATTTTACCATGTGTAAATGATTTTGGACAAGTACCATAAACCTGAAATGGTAGTATTAGCTCCCCCTACATATGTGCTAGAGTGTTTGGTTTGAAGCTCACACATATGCATAAATTGGAATTGTGGGAGAGTAATTACTACCAAATGATGCTAAGGTGTATAGAGTAAACCTTTGAAGTGTGATATCAATTGGAGTTGCACTTTTAACACCATCCTTAGCACCATTAGTAGCTAGATATCACTTGGAAATAAAAGCACTAGATACCTCATGAGATCAACTTTAAAAACAATGTACTAGCATTACTTGAAAAGTATACCAAATGTCTAGCTATCATCCTATGCATGATAGTTTTCATTTTATCAATCAAATTCTACAACTAGCATATAGCACACAAGCATGCATATTGAATTTAAAAGCTTATGTAATGTAAGCAAGCACATGACTATACACATATCAAATGCAACCAATCAAAATTCATGAGCTTGCCCCCCTACTTGTGTGCTTCTCTTGTCCAAGAATTTTGATCCATCTCTTTTCTTCAATGTTGCTCCCTCTTTGTCCATGTTCATGTTCAACCACTACTTCTTTGTCTCAATCTCTCCCAAAGCTTTCATATCTTTATACAATCTCTCCCCCTTTGTCATTAATTTGCATAAAAGGTGTGCTTCTTATTGATGCAAAGGTTTGCATTTGAGGTAGATGGTTGAAGCTTGAATCTTGCATTTTTATGGACATCACTTGATTGTTGGAATGACACCACTTGTAGATACCACTTGAATTGCCATGATACCTCTTGTAACTTGTAGGTACCATTTGTAGGGCTTCTTGAGATACCACACATATGATTTTTTATCTTGATATCAATTTGTGGACACCTCCCCCTATGTTATAGCATGGGTCATCCAATTGATATACTTGAGCTCTTGTAGGTGAGGGATGCATTCTTCATTTGATGATCACTTAAAGTTGAGGATCACTTGTGGAACTATCATCTTGCATGATTGATACCACGTGTAGATGTGATACCGCTTGAAAGAATTTTTTAGTATGGAACCACTTGTTGAATTTGTCAATTTTGACCATTTCTTGAACATTTGCTATCTTCATGAGTACCACTTATAGGATATCACTTGTGAGTTGATCTAGACATCACTTGTGAATTCTTGATGAAATACTTGAGTCTAGATACCACTTGAAAGAAACAAACTAGATATCTATTTGCATTGTTGTCTTGTGCTTGTACTCTTATCACTATCATGAGCTTATATGGTTGACTTGAACTAAATTGATTTGCCTAAGCTTCCAAGTCTGGTTTGAACAAATGGCAAGCTTCTTCATACCTCTTATAAGGGTTATCTTGCTAATGTTGTACTTGTCACTTTTTAGTAATCCAAATTAAATCAAGTACTTAGGTTCACTAGCTCATGAACAAATTCATATACTAACCGCTAGATTAACTAATCATTCAAGAATAGTGGTAGGCTATGAATTTAAACATTTTATTTGTTATGCATGATTCTACGAAGCATGTACTATATGCTTTAATCGCATACTAGTAAGGGATGAAATGATCATGCACATTATAATGATACATTTGCTATATTGGAGTAGAGGATAGTCATATAGATTCCTATTTATTACTCCAATAGCATTGTGAAGTCTAATTATATGCTTGGTGAAGACCAATAGATACTATTTTGAATTCCATTCTTCACCCATATAGAATAAATACCACTTATGATCAAGTGCACTTTCTTGTTATGGTTGGCTTGCTTCATCTTTTGATCAATGCTGGCATAAGAGCATCAACGTGAGAATACCACTTGAAATATCATGATTAGCTCTCTTTTTAGGTGTTGCTTGCTTTTTTTATCAACCCTTTTAATTGGTTCAACTAAGCATCTCAAATATTCCTCGGATCATCACTTCCATGTTAGCCTTCCAAATACCACACTTGGTTTACCTACACATAGGCGGTAAGCCCCTACACTAGGGAGAAGTGATCTCTCTCCAAGAACTATTCTTGACACTCACTTGAGATAAATTTGTTGATTGACCCAAGTGATGAACTTGATTTGATGAGTAACCTTGATTCCTTCTTTAAGTCCTTTTCTTTCTACTTGTTTAAGTCATTTTCTTTCTATCAAATGATTTTCAATAGTCACTAGAACTTAAACTTTATCTTCATCTTGAGTTTGATCTTGATCTTCCAATTTGAGTACCAAATGTGTGCAAAGTACACTTTCACAATCAAATGGTCTTATACTCATTTCTTGTCATGCTTCTAGATCATCTCAAAACCAAACTTAGGTACCTCAATTACCTATAAACATGATTCCAACTTGAGGACCTTTCAATTAAAGTGACTCTAGATCAATCCAATATTTGTCATTTTTCTAGCAGATTTTGTACTCTTCAAAGAAAACTGCATATCTCCCAAAATACAAATTCAAATACTACAAAATTTGGTGGAGATGTGCTTTACTAAGTTGTCTAGCAGATATAAAAAATTGAGCTTTATTTGACTTCATATGAACTGCCAGGAATTAGATCTTCCACCACTGCTACATGCTGAAAACTGCTGCACTATAGCTGACAAGATTCACTCCAAAACCAAAGCATCTTTTATCCAATTTTTATGAAATTTGTACAGCATATTATACCATAAGTCTAGAGCATGTATACCAATTTTTATATCAATCCAATAAGTTTTGATCACTCAAACATGGCTAAGATCACAGCTAGCTCAGATTTTCAATATAGCACAGATTTCAATCACTTGAGCTATACTTCATCAAATATGTATCAAACTTAAAACTAACTTGTTTGAATACTTTCACAAGATATAAATCCATTCAATCCACTCACTAATAGTTATCTCATGAATTTATCCAACACAAATCAATCCAAACTTGATTACCAAGCAATTATCCATTCAATCATCTTATAGCAAGCAACATTGCATATTTATCCAATTCAATCAACTCATATGCACCTAAATGAAATGATCAACAATAGATATACCTTGGTTAGCTCATGATCATCCAACTAGCAAGCTTCAACTTAATTATTTGCAAGCCATCAAATATATCAAATGAATCACCAACAACTTGAATTATAGCACTTGTTTGTTGATAGCACTTGGACTTTACTCAATTATCATGGCATTGGGTTTGAATATGCACTATGCTTCATATCTTGACTCAACATATGATGATCTATATAAAATCAATTGAATCAAGTCTCCAATACCGATGATACCTACAATCAATCATCCACTTTTTAATGGTACCCAAACAAGTTTGGGTCCTCTCAAGTTAGGAGCAACGTACTTAGGCATAGCCTTAGTATGAGTAGCAGGATGTTTTGCAATTGCAACCAATGAGGTACCATTGCCATCCTTTCTAAGCACATCATGATCATCAATTGAAATGGGCTTAGGAGTGTTACCTAGGGGACATAAGTGTGCCATGTGTCCCCTTTTTCAGCATGAGTAACACTTTCTCTTTGCTTGAGCCTTTTCTTCCTTGCTTATGTTGTGCTTCTCATTGTCTTACTTCTCCTTGTTTACTTGAGCCTTCTTCTCAAGCTTGTTTGGACAACCCGAAGCTAGGTGGTCCAATGTGTCACAACTATAACATCTCATGTGAGCAATCTTCTCCATTTTTTCTTCTTTGTTCTTACTCATTTGCTTTGCATCTTGATTCATCCTTGGACGCATTGCTCTTTCTCTTGCTTTTCCACCCCTTCTAGTTTTCTTTCTTTTTATCATCAAATTACTACCATCATGGTTGATCTTGATTTTCTCTTGGGGTGTCTTTTCTTGCTCAACTTGTGTCTTTGGTTGAGGCTTTACTTATTGCTTCACCAATTGCTTGGTTGGGCACATAGAGGTGAGATGACCCCATGTGCGGCACTTGAAGCACTTGTCATGCCTTAGCCTCTCTTCTTCTTTCTTTAACTTGAGCTTTTCTTCATTTGGGCAACCGTTTACAAGATGTCCCACTTCATGGCACTTGAAGCACATGAAATGAGAGAGCTTCTTTTATTCTTGCTCTTTCATTTCTCTTTCATATCTTCTCTTGCCCCATCTTTTGCCCTTGATCTTGCTCTTGTTGAAGCCAATGCCACTCATGTCATTGTGGCTTTCTTGATGATTGACTTTGCTAGTCTTGAAGCCGACGTCACTCTTGTCACCAAAGTTTCTTTGAGTCTTCAACATATGCTCAAAGGTGACTTGAGAGTTGTAGCACCTCTCTAACTTGTTGCTCAATTTCTTTACTTGTTCATTGAGCTCATTGTTCTCCTTCAAAAGGTTAGTCTCACAAGACAGAAGTAGAACAAGCATCTATTTGTGAAGAACATGGCATTTCTAATAAATCATCACAAGAGGTGGATACATGCTTCTTGCCTACATCACAAGGGTTAGCAACAATATGTGATTGATCAATTGACCCGTGTGATGAGCTCTCACTAGTTTTAGTTTTTCCATTGGAAAGTTCCTTAGTGAGAAAAGCATGGTCTTGTACCAAGTTATCATGAGCAACACTTAGTTCCTCATGAGCCAATTTTAGCTTCTCATGTAAACAAGTAGTAACATAAAGTAGATGCTTTTGTTGTTCACATGTGTTCTTTAGAAATGAGTTTTCATTTTCTAATTTTATGGTTTTAGCTTCCTCATTTTCTAAAGACATGGTCATGCTAGCAAGTCTACTAACAAGCTCATCATATGAATCAACATGATCAACCACATTAGCATTTGATACCTTAGTGTCACCTTGTGACATGAAGCAATGTGGTGTAGTGGATGGGCTTGTAGTAGCATCACAATCATCATCCAAGCATGAGCCATCATCATCACCATCAAGTGTGCAAGGAGTAGTATCATCATGTGCATCACTTGAGGCATCATCATCAATCTTGTCAAGTAATCTTGTGGTAGTATGATCATCATCATCACTTGACCATGAGGTAGAGCAATCTTCCACAATCACCGAATTGTGGTCATGCTCAAATCCTCATGCACCTCCTCCATGGGCTCATCATCATCATCATTGAAGACACTCCCATATATTAAGTTGAGGTACAACCAAATATCATGGGCGGTTTTCATGTACATGATCTCCCCAAATATGTTATCTTTCATGGATTGATAGAAAATGTTAGTAACTTGGCAATCGAGATGTAGGCATTTCTTTTGCGCTTTAGTTGCATTCTTTTCATCCAACGTATGAGAAAAGCCCACATCTACGATCCACCACATTTGGGGGGAAATGAACTTAAAATTGCATGTCATCCAATTTTTCCACCGTTCAAAGTGTGTGCCATCAAAAGTGTATGGACAATAAACATCTAGCCCATAAGTCGCCATCCTCTCGGGTCGATGAAGACCACAAATGAGAGACCTAGCTCCGATACCACTTGTAAGGTCGAGATGACGACTAGAGGGGGGGTGAATAGTCGTTTCTAAATTCTAATCGCGCTGGCTAACCGAAACAAATATGAAATTAAAACAATCGGTCTAGCTAAGACTACACCTCTCTGTCTATGTTCTCTAGCACCTTACAAAGATCCTAATTAAGTAACTAAGATGCCGGGCTAGCTAGAGCTCACTTAATTAATTTTAGAAACAATGTCACACAAACCTATGCTACTAGTACTTTAAGCAACGAGGAGCTCCTACACATGCTAGTAAGCAAAAGCACAAAGCCAACTAAGTTCACTAGCAATGCTCAATAACAAGGCAACTAATGCTAAATTAGAGAGCGTAAATACTTAGCTACTCAAACTAAGCAATATGACTAACAAAGTTACACAAACCAAATTAGCCACGCAAGGGAGCTACTTATGCTACACAAGCAGGAAGGTATCTAGTGAGCTACACAAGCTAACTAATTACAAGAGCAAATATACAAGCATAATGTATGTGAAAGTAACTACAAGCTTGTGTAAGGGGATTGCAAACCAACGGGAAGAACAAAGTTGACACGGTGATTTTTCTCCCGAGGTTCACGTGCTTGCCAACACGCTAGTCCCGTTGTGTCGACCGCTCACTTGGTGGTTCGGCGGCTAATTAGCATCACCCGCCAAGCCCGCACGTCGGGCACCGCAAGAACCTACCCCAAAAGTGAGGGTAGCTCAATGACACGCTCAACTAGAGTTGCTCTTCGCGGCTCCCGCGAGACGAGCATAATGCCCCTCACAAAGCTCTTCTCTGGAGCATCGCACAAGCTTCTTGTAGACTTCTACGGAGACCACCACCAAGCCATCTAGGAGGTGACAACCTCCAAGAGTAACAAGCACCACCGGCATACAAGACGACCACCTAGTGCCACTCGATGCAACCTCATGATGCAATCGCACTAGAATCGCTCACTCACTCAATCGGATGAACACTATCAAGCTAGAGTGAGAGGGCTCCCAAGCACCACCACATAAGCCACCAAGGCTCTAGTGTGCTCAGCATCCAGCCCAAGGCCGAGACCCCCTTCTATTTATAGCCCCCACAAGTTTGCCCCTCTTAATAGTACGGTCATCTATTCTAAACATGGTCATCAACTTCTCTACACACCTATGATCGGTGAAATGAAATGCCCTAGGTTATACCTTTGCCTTACGCATTCCATTCCATCTCATCAATGTTTGATGCAACACATGCACCAATCAATCATCAAATGGTATGATCCACTTCATATCATCACGTGACCGTATTGGTTCATCGATCTTGACTACACTTGCTTTTCACCGTTGCCTTTGTCCATCGGCGTCAAGTCTTGCTCAAGCTTCACCGTCACGCGGTCCATCGCTCCAAAGCCTCTGACTTGCCCTTCGCGCTTGCAACCGGTCCATCAAGCCAAGTCTTGTCTTGATCTTCTCCATCTTGATCACATGACTCAATGTCATGTCTCATGTGCAATGAGCTCCTTCATCATCACATGTGTGAGCTTTGCAACATCTCCAAGCCATTTTCACCTTCATGACATATGTTGCTCATACACATGTACCTGTGGACTAATCATCTGTGTATCTCACATAAACACAATTAGTCCACCTAGGTTGTCACTCAATTACCAAAACCATACAAGGACCTTTCACCAAGGCATTGCGCCCTGTTCGGCTGGTACATAAGCCGGCTGGTTGCGGCTGATTCAATAGTGTTATGTGAGAGAGAATACGTTGAAATAAGCTGACCCGGCTGAATGGCTGATTCAATAGTGTTTTGTGGGAGAGAATAAGCTGACCCGGCTAAAAAGTAGTTCAAGCATGGCGTGGCGCGGGAGGGATGGGAAGGAGCTGGGATCCGGTGGTGGTGGAGCAGAGGAGGCAGAAGGGCTGAATGCAGTGGCATAACGGGCAGGGAAAGATTTGTAGTCTCTGGATTTATGGCCAAACCTCCTGCACCTCAGACATCGCATTGGCTCCCTGCAAACATCAGCTCGGTGCCCGCCAGCCAGACAACGGAAGCATTTACCTCTCAGTGCTTCAGTGAGTGTGGAGCGGGGCGGAGATGAGCGGGTCGCTGGGCGACTTGAATTCGCCTGAGCGTCACCGTTGTGTCGCTTCCTCCGTAGTACTTCTGTTCATCCCCCTTCATCGTCCTCTGAGCACGCCTGGGAGGAGTGGCTAGGCATGGGCGCCCGGTCACGTGCGGTGCCAGTCTCCGCCGTCTTGTCGTTGCCATCTCAGGAAGATGCGCCGCCATTATTGCAGGATGGAGCACGCTGACTGTTGTGAGTTGCCGAAGATCTGAGGCAGGATTTGCTAGGTGCAGGGAGCTGGGTGGAATTTATGACGCCGGTGGTTGGGGGTTGAGTAAAGGAGAAGTGCACCCTCCGTTGGGTTGTGGCAGGGGTCGTGGTTGCCGTGGAATCGTCGATCTTCAGCTCGAGTGAGCCAACCAGAAGTGAACGCAGACGGGGCCGCGCAGGTTCCACGGGACCGTGTGGTGGTGGGTTTCCGCCCGGCGAAGTGGGCCCAGGCTGGGAAGTGGGGAGGATGGCGGAGGTGCATGGGTGGTGGAGAGCTGCAGGGAGGCTGCGGCGGCGGCGGATCTGGGCGCCGCCGTCGCACCGCCATGGAGGGTCGGGGGTCGAGAGGGAGAGGCTAACGGACACATTCTGAAAGTCTTTTAATGACGCCACCAGAAATAATACAAATAATATGGACCGGTGCAGGATCCTGTTCTGCCACTAGAATTAGAACCTAGCTTCCAAATTCCTTTGGATTGGATCTCAGGATCTTTCTTTTCGTCATGTTCTGATAGAAAGGTACCGCATGTGAGTATGTGACCAGCCCGGTTGACACACGGCTAATTCCAAAGGAAAACAATAGTTAACTGACATGAGCACATTATGTTTCATCACATCATTGCATTGCTTCGATCTTTATCATTAAAAAACCCCAAGCTGTATTGCATCAGGTGATGATGACACGTGAGTAGACAACTTGTTTTTAATTATACTACTCGGGCACTGGCTAGCGAGTATATATATTACTTAGTTCTTCATATTCGAAAATCAAAATTTGTTGTTTTACGCTCCCTCAAATTTGATCGATTAGCTCCAACTCTGACCCTAACACATGGCTGTAATACCATGTTACTAATCTTTTTGCTTTAGTGTATGATCTGTCCCTTAGGAACAACATCAATATATAAAGAATTCCTCATAAGTCATATAGGCCTAGAATATATGGGCCTTACATACTTAACAACACCATCAAGGTGTGGCAATGATGGATGACCATATGGCGCTTCATTCGTGAGTGACTGTGCATGCACAAGGTGCGTGTGGTCAGACCACAGAAGGGGTATGGTTAAACGGGCTATAGGGACAAGTCGACCACATGGATGTCAAAGACTAGAATTGATTTAATATGGTCGATGTACTGCTTGAGCGTCATAGATTTTTTGTATAGAGTAAATTGCTTGGAGGGCATGGAGCCTATTCTAGAGATAAGACATGTATCCTGGAATTATAATCAATCTAGTCTACCATATTTGGAGATTCCTAGATATATCCTGATATACTCTAACATCTCTCCCCACTCCCGCGTTACTCTAGGAGAGTCACACAAGTCGAAGGTTGTAAGCCAACGAAGTACCATCTCAATCAGCAATAACGGGCAACGTGTCGCAGATTCCGTGGTTGGAGTGGAAGCCGACAAGGTTGCTCAAGCAAGATGGTAGTTTTGTGCTGAGGTCGAAGTTGCTGAGCATGAGGGAAAATAGCCATGGCTGAGGATCCCTTGCATAGGGTAGCTGTGGTCAACAGAGATGTTGAGGTTGTCGAATGTGAGGTAGTTGCACAAGAAACCACAAAGTGCACTAATGGGCGCCACTGTGATGGTGGTGCGTAGAAGAAGTCATTGTAGACAGACTACAATGCGTCAATGTAGTCATTGAGGGAGAAGGTCAAGGTCGATGCCACCATGGACGAGGTGTATGTTGGGTTTGCTAGGCCTAGGAACGCATCAGGGACGAAGGCACACATTGGTGTTGCTAACACTGGACATGATGTGGAGAGGGCCCCAACCATGTGTCAATGTCTAAGGCGCCAACAAGAAAGGCCTCCATGAAGAATGCGGTTCACAAAACAGTAGGGGTAGAAGGCGCTAATGCAGATTTGTATATACATTATTTCTAGATACACAGCAAGACCTATGTATCTAGAAAAGCCAGAAAACAATTTGGAACGGAGAGAGTACTAATTAAGATTAGGTTCATAACAATGGTAGTTATGAGGTTGGTGCATATGTAACATACAAGCGTATAATAATGGATAGTTATAGGAGATATTAATTACTCAAATTGAATTGCAAAAAAACTGAATTCAGTTATTCTCTGTTTGGTAAAAGAACACATTTATGTTTCTGTGTCTAAGGGATGTTTTGCTTTTGCTACCAGGGAAAAGTTCAGGTTGTAATTAATGTGCACAAGGCAGCGCTGCATTTTATCGAAGGTGTGGATTCATCAACTAATTCTATCTGGCTTCCGTCTATTATTATTATCACCCTGTTGCATTTAAACTTGATAACAAAATTAAACAGGTATAAGACGATACCACCTATCTCCTGAGCTTATCGAAGAGGGATTTTGTATCAGCCCAGATGAACTGGCAGCAATTACTGGAATTCGTGAAGATTCTACAGTCTTCAAGACACATGGGGGAATTAGTGGAATATCTAGGAAAATCAAAGCATCATTGGAAGATGGCATCAAGGAAACTGAAATAGCAACCAGGCAGAAACTGTATGGCAGTAATAAGCATACTGAGAAGCCTCCTAGAAGCTTCTGGATGTTTGTCTGGGATGCATTGCATGACCTGACGTTGATTATTCTAATCGTTTGTGCCATTGTTTCTCTAGTAGTTGGCCTTGCCACTGAGGGGTGGCCGAAGGGCATCTATGACGGCCTTGGCATAATAACCAGCATTTTATTGGTGGTGCTGGTTACAGCGTCCAATGATTACAAACAGTCACGGAAGTTCATGGAGCTGGACTGTGAGAAAAAGAAGATATATGCCCTTGTCACTAGAGATAGGAAAACTAAAAGGGTACTGACTCATGATTTGGTTGTGGGTGACATTTTGCATCTTTCAATAGGTGATGTGGTTCCTGCAGA
Source organism: Miscanthus floridulus (assembly GCF_019320115.1). Taxonomy (NCBI): domain Eukaryota; kingdom Viridiplantae; phylum Streptophyta; class Magnoliopsida; order Poales; family Poaceae; genus Miscanthus; species Miscanthus floridulus. The sequence continues at coordinate 97,049,123 of NC_089595.1, forward strand.
TGGCCTGTTCATCTCTGGCTACTGCTTAGTCATAGATGAATCTAGCTTATCAGGTGAGAGTGAACCAGTTCATGTTTCTGAAGAAAAGCCTTTTATTCATGCTGGAAGTAAAGTGGTAGATGGGACTGCCAAGATGCTTGTAACTGTTGTTGGTATGCGTACTGAATGGGGCAAAATCATGGATACTCTGAATGATGATGGAGTGGATGAAACCCCTTTACAAGTTAAGCTTAATGGTGTGGCCACAATCATTGGACAGATCGGATTGGTGTTTGCTATCCTCACATTTTTAGTACTTCTAGTGAGGTTCCTGGTTGACAAGGGAATGCATGTTGGCTTGTTAAATTGGTCAGCAAATGATGCACGGACAATAGTGAACTACTTTGCTATTGCAGTGACAATCATTGTTGTCGCAGTCCCTGAGGGTCTACCACTGGCTGTGACTCTTAGCCTTGCGTTTGCCATGCAAAAGTTGATGAATGATAAAGCACTAGTGAGGCATCTCGCTGCATGTGAAACCATGGGTTCAGCAAGTTGTATTTGCACTGATAAGACTGGAACTTTGACAACCAACCACATGATCGTTGACAAGGTTTGGATCGGTGATGTATCCAAGTCTGTCAATGGTGATACAAATATGAATGAGCTGAAGGCTGCTACTGCAGAAAGTGCTCAGGACACACTTATTCAAGGAATATTTGTGAACACGGGTTCTGAGATCGTGAAGGGAGATGACGGCAAAAAAACTATCTTAGGCACACCAACTGAAGCAGCATTATTGGAGTTCGGCTTGAGCTTGCAAGGAGATCTATACGGTGAGTACAATAAGTTGGCAAGAGTCAAAGTAGAGCCTTTTAACTCAGTTAAGAAAATGATGTCTGTGCTAATACAGTTACCTAATGGAGGCCTCCGGTCCTTCTGTAAAGGTGCGTCAGAACTTATTTTAGGGCAGTGTGATACTTTCCTCAATAGTGAAGGAAATCTAGCACCACTGTCAGAAATGCAAAAGCAAAATGTCTTAAATATAATAAACTCATTTGCTTCTGAGGCATTAAGAACGCTTTGTATCGCGTTTAAGGATCTGAATGAAATTCTTGATGATCAAACAATACCAGAGGATGGTTACACACTAATAGCACTTTTTGGCATAAAGGATCCAGTCCGTTCTGGTGTAAGGGATGCAGTAATGACCTGCATGGCTGCTGGAATTAAAGTAAGAATGGTGACTGGAGACAACATCAATACTGCTAAAGCGATTGCCAAGGAATGTGGAATATTAACCGAGGATGGAATAGCAATCGAAGGAAGAGAGCTTCACGATAAGAGCACAGATGAATTGAAGGAGATCCTGCCTAAAATTCAGGTTTAGTTCAATTTCATTTGATGTTTTACTAATTGCTTTGGTAATCCAGTTTTCAAGCATTGCCCAAACCTATTTCATGAGTTTAGGTAATGGCCCGGTCCTTGCCGATGGACAAATATAAATTGGTGACAAGCCTAAAAAGCATGTATCAAGAGGTCGTGGCAGTTACTGGTGATGGAACAAATGATGGTCCAGCATTGCGTGAGTCAGACATAGGTCTGGCCATGGGCATTGCCGGAACTGAGGTATGTCTTCGAGTTCCTATGCCACATTTTGTTGCTCTGAGTCCCAAGCAAGTTAGGGTAGGCTAGAGTTGAAACCCACCAAGAGTCTCAAGTCATGGTTCAGGCACTTCAATAGCTGCTTTTCAAGCACTCCTATTCAAACATAGATCTCTAGGTATATTCCAAGTTTTTAAATCTCTTTTTATTACCTCCCCCATGTCAATTTCGGTCTTTCTCTACCTCTTCTCATATTATTAGCTTGGCTTAGGACTCCACAATACATTGGTGTCTCTGGAGGTCTCATTTGGACATGGTCAAACCACCTCAACCGATGTTGGACAAGCTTTTCTTCAATTGGTGCTACCCTAGGCGATCACGTATATCATCGTTCCGAACTCGATCCATTCTTGTGTGCCCACAAATCCATCGCAACATACGCATTTCTGCAACACTCAGCTATTGAACATGTCGAATCTTTGTAGGCCAATATTCTGTTCCATACAACATAGCCGGTCTAATCGCCGTTCTATAAAACTTGCCTTTTAACTTTTGTGGTACCCTCTTGTCACAGATAATGCTAGAAGATTGTCGCCACTTGATCCACCCTGCTTTGATTCTATGGCTAACGTCCGCATCAATATCTACATCCCTCTGTAGCATCGATCCTAGATACCGAAAGATATCCTTTTTATGCACTACTTGACCTTCCAAACTCACATCTCCCTCCTCCTGTGCAGCTCCGCCAAAGTCGCATCTCATGTATTCGGTTTTAGTTCTTCTCAATCTAAAATCTTTAGACTCAAGGGTCCGCCGCCATAACTCTAGTTTCCTATTTACTCCCGCCTGCCTTTCGTTCGCTAACACTACATCATCAGCGAACAACATACACCAATGGATATCCCCTCGTATGTTTCTGGTAACTTCATCCATTACCAAGGCAAATAGATACGAGTTTAAGGCTGACCCTTGATGAAGTCCAATTTTAATCGGAAAGTAATATGTGTTACTATCGTTTGTTCGAACACTAGTCACAACATTGTTGTACATGTCTTTGATGCGGGTCACGTACTTTGATGGGACTTTATGTTTGTCCAAAGCTCACCACATAACATTTTTTGGTATTTTGTCATAAGACTTCTCCAAGTCAATGAAAATCATGTGGAGCTCCTTCCTTTGCTCTCTAAGACTTCTCCAAGTCAATGAAAATCATGTGGAGGTCCTTCCTTTGCTCTCTAAACCGCTCCATAACTTGTCTTATTAAGAAGATTGTTTCTGTGGTTAATCTTCCGGGCATGAAACCAAATTGGTTTGTTGATATCGGCGTCGTTCCTCGCAGGCGCTGCTCGATGACTCTCTCCCATAACTTCACAGTGTGGCTCATCAACTTAATTCCCTCATAATTAGTACAACTTTGGATATCTCCCTTGTTCTTGTAGATTGGTACTAATATGTTTCTTCTCCACTTCTCAAGCATCTTGTTCAATCGAAAGATATTGTTGAACATCTTGGTTAGCCATACTATAGCTGTATCCCCGAGACATCTCCACACCTTGATTGGGATACCATCAGGGGCTATCGCTTTGCCGCCCTTCATCCTTTTCAAGGCTTCTCTGACCTCCGATTCTTGAATCCTCCGCACAAAGCGCCTGTTCGTGTCATCAAACGAGTCGTCCAGCCGAACGGTGGTGTTCTCGTTCTCACCATTGAACATTTTATCAAAATACTCTTGCCATCTATGTCTGATCTCATCCTCCTTCACCAAGAGCTGCTCCCTCTCATCCTTTATGCACTTGACTTGGTTGAAGTCCCTTGTCTTCCTATCGCGAGCCCTAGCCATCCTATAAATGTCATTCTCTCCTTCCTTCGTACTCAAACGTTGGTAAAGGTCCTCATAGGTCCGCCCCTTTGCCTCACTCACCGCTCGTTTTGCAATCTTCTTTGCCACCTTGTACTTCTCTATGTTGTCTGCACACCTGTCATGATACAAGCGCTTATAGCACTCCTTTTTCTTAATAGCCTTTTGCACATCTTCATTCCACCACCAAGTGTCTTTCGAGTTGCATCCGCTCCCTTTGGTCACTCCAAGCACCTCTGAAGCAACCTTCCGAACGCATGTTGCTATCTTCTCCCACATGTTGTTTGCATCGCCTTCGTCCTTCCAAGGGCTCTCTTCAATGACCTTTTCCTTAAAGACCTTTGATGCCTCCCCTTCTAATTTCCACCACTTTATTCTAGCAACCCTAGCTTATTTGTTCTCACGAGCTTACACTAGAAAGCGGAAGTCAGCTACCAAGCCAATAAATTCTCATATGCTCTATTTTAATGCCTCCGGCTGAAGGAAAATGTAATTAGACTTCTGCGTACTCCCTCTGATTCCAAATGTACTGTACGTCATTTCAGGATTCAATCACGGAAAATACTTTCATAGCATATAGCTTTACAAAAGTTGCAAGTCAAAGTCTCACATTGGAGTCTGTGTCAATCTCCTAAACGAATTATATTTAGAATCAGAGAGAGTATCATGTTTACTGCCTGCATTACTTTTTTACAGGCATATATTCCCTAAATAAATCCCAGTAATGTATTATTGTGTTTCATTTTGTCAATGCTCACTTTCCTAGTATAGGTGCTACAGAAACTTCTTTGCATCTGTTACTTCCCTTTGCTGGGATTGTTTTTGAATGACTTTTTTTTCCTGAAAGACCACCTTAGCCTGGATTGTATTTGTTATTCTATTCCACTAGGATTTTCTTTATGATACATATTGTTAGTGTAGACTTGTGATGCAAGTGTTTGGCTGGATGCAGGTTGCGAAAGAAAATGCCGATGTTATAATAATGGATGATAATTTCAGTACCATTGTAAATGTTGCTAGATGGGGTCGTGCGGTTTACTTGAACATTCAGAAGTTTGTGCAGTTCCAGCTTACAGTTAATATAGTGGCTCTGATAGTGAATTTCATCTCAGCGTGTATCATAGGTGTGCAAATCTAATCATGATTGCTTTGAAGTCCCTGCCCTACCTGCTTATTATGTTACTTACTTTTTTTGCTGCACGTTTTTTTAATGGGTTCATACATTGCCCACTTTGAACTAACATGTAGGTACTGCACCACTTACTGCCGTCCAGTTGCTATGGGTGAACATGATCATGGATACATTAGGAGCCTTGGCCTTAGCGACAGAGCCACCTAATGATGAAATGATGAGGAGACCACCTGTGAAACGGGGGCATAGTTTGATCACTCTGGTCATGTGGAGAAATATTCTTGGGCAGGCTTTATATCAGCTCCTTGTACTTGGCACTCTCATGTTTGTTGGTAAGAGGATCCTGAACATCGAAGGCCCAAATGCAGATAGAACCATCAATACCCTCATTTTCAACTCTTTTGTGTTTTGCCAGGTATGGGTAGCGCAATACACCTTTCTTATACCTAATGCTTCAATATGTGTAGCTTTGACATTGATTTACTTAGTAGTAAGTAGCAAAATCAACGCTTGATTAGCTCTGCCACTAATTGAGAGAACTAGCGGGCTCAATGTGATATGCATTGGGATTTAGCATGATAGTGAACTAGATACTGTTTTTTTTCTTTTCATCAGAAAAATGATCCATATAAGTTTAAAAGATAAACAGCAATTCAAAGGAATTTTGAACCATCTATGAATGCACATCAATAATGTGGTGTAGATTCGAGTGAAAATACAAGAACTATTGCATCTGTTCTAATGACGTAGCTGCATTTCATTTTGTCATTCTTTCAGGTTTTCAACGAGATAAATAGCAGGGAAATGGAAAAGATCAACGTGTTCAGAGGGATACTAAAAAATTGGATCTTCATCAGTATATTGACAGCAACCGTCATATTCCAAGTAATTATAGTGGAGTTTCTTGGAACCTTTGCAAACACTGTACCCTTGAGTTGGGAGCTGTGGTTGCTCAGTGTTATTCTTGGCTCGGTCAGTATGGTCATCTCTGTTATCCTCAAGTGCATTCCCGTCGAATCTAGAAAAACAAATATTATGCCCCATGGCTACGAGTTGCTTCCTGAAGCCCCAGAAACAGTTTAGTTTCACCCTTTTATTCCATGGTGACCAACCAATATTTATAGTGGAATGGAGTGTCTTGTCAGGATTTCTGTCGATGTGATTTTGTGGAGTACAGGGTTGACAGAGGAAGAGGATCAAGTAAGGCAGTGAGCTCCAAGACAAACTACAGACTGCAGACTGCTGCATACTAGAAACAGTGACGTATTTTGATTCTTCAGTGCATTTTAAAAGCTTCCATTTCAAGGATTGGTGCGAGTTTCTGCAGCCGTGGTCTGCAGAGTTTACAACTTTACATGCATGCACATACAGTCCTCATACCTGTGACTGTTGAGACAGTAACGCTACTTCAAGGATTCCATAATTCTACACACAATTCCCCTTCATTTTTTTCCTGTTCAAACGTTTTTTTTTTCACGACCGTGCGTTTGCACGTAATTTTCCTGTTCAACAAATGTAAATCGGACTGTAGCTATTTTTCTTTGATGTTGGAATAAAATTTGAATAAGAGGTTATATTTGCCGACGCACATAATTGTTCTATCCATAGATTACCTCTTTCTGTATTTCCTCCTTTTAAAAATTGCACATATCTCAAAGCTGCACCTCTATCTAATTAAACATTTTTCTTAATTATTTTCCAACTGGGTCACGCATGGGCCAGCCCTGCCCTCCGAACCCAGCACAAACCTTGGACCAAACTCATCTCTCCTGGTCACCAGCCCCAGTCATTCCGTTTCCTCGCAGCTGGCGGCGGTGCTCTCCAGTCTCCATGGACATCGCATGGGCATGGGAGGAGCGGCGTTCCAGCCAAAATCCAGTCAAAAGTCCACCCATCCCTGGCCCTTTGTTCGTATCTTGCTTTCCCGTGTGCCGGATGCCGGCATGGAGTGCACCTCCTGCCTAGTGCCTACCGCGACCACCCCCGTATAGATTATGCACCCCCGCAGGGAAGGTCACCGGGGCAAAATTAGGAACTCCACCGATCGGTGCCATGTTTGCTCGGCTGATAAACCATCACTAAAAGTATTGACTGATTTGTTGTGAGCAAAAAATATTATTTGTTGGTTAAAAAAATATGACGAACAGAGCGCAGATCCAGACGTATGAGCTTTTGCTAGCTGGAGTCTAGTCTCTAACCACTTATTATGACAGACGACATATGGACAAGATAGCACAGGTAGTGGTGGAACCAGCGATTTTGATTAATGGGAACCGGACAAATATGATCGTATTTTTTAGTGTGATAAAATATACAAATTATATGTTTTGACAACTTTTTTTTAAAAAAATACAATATTTATAACCAAAATCATAACATTTTAATAAAAATGGGTGAAAATTGATTTTTTATGTTGTAAATTCAAATATTTGTATAAGTATTAAATGAAATCTACTGTGCTTGGAGGCATGGCTCTGACCCCTGGTTCCGCTACTGAGTATACGACCTAAAGCGTTCAACAAACGCACTGATCATAGACGACCGTAGAACCTCATAAATCATGGTCTTGCTCAGCTGCACTATTTTAGTAGTATTTTTTAGAGAATAAACAGTGTTTTTTTCTCAAAATAAATTAACATAAATATCATCATAAGCCAAATTTCAGCAGCCCCATAATTAATCTCTCTGAACGTGCACGGCCATCTCTGAACGGGAATTCTCAACATCTTTTCGTGGCTTCCATCTATGAACCTAAGGAAAGGACAACACTGCCCGCCTACGGCGGTCCTCTCACGTCCTACGGCACACGCTTGACGGCATGAGGAAGAGGCGCGGGCACGGACTGACTCACGCGAGCGCTGCTTGGCGGCGTCACGCAGCCTGTTCGTCGGCTCGTACGATCATGAATTATAAACTAAAATAGTTTTTTTTTTCTCACACTAAACCAGCCAGCAGTAAATAATCTACGATCGTTTACGACGAGACGGTATCCAAACCAGGACGTTCGCTCCTTGCCAGTTTGCAGCGCAGGGAGAAACTTAAGATCCGAACAAAGAGAATCAAGGAAGCTCGAGATTGGATTGGATTGGATTTTGCTTTGCTTTGACGCAGCTCCTTCTGTCGTTCTGCGGCGAGGACGTCTGAGCACCGCCGCCAATTGCCTGCGCACGAGGAAACGAAAGGTGCGGGAACAGAATGGAGGGCATCGATGAGAAATGAGTTTAGAGTGCAATTGAGCAGGACATGGGTTGGGCCGGGCCGGGTGCAGACAGGACCACGAGAAATAATCACAATAATAATTAATTAATCGGATGGGTTGCTTTAAGATGTGTGCAGTTGTTAAAAGGATATCGGAGCAGTTCTCTTCATTTTTTCTATGGCCCGTTCGCTGGTCTGCTTGGCTGAAACTGGCTGAAAAGCACTGTTCTGGCTAAATTATTGTGAGAGAAAAACACTGTTCCGGTTGAAAAAACAAGCCGAACAAACCAAATATGAGGTAAGCCGACACACTCGTCCACTAAAGTCGTGACAAAAGCAGGTATGTTAGAATTCCACGGTTATGGAACTGAAAAACGAGTGGCAGGATCGGGAACCTGAAAAACGAAGACACCGCGAACTGAATGAAGGGATGGCGACGGACAACAGGTGGGTGTGGACGCTGGTCGCAACTTTCCTATAAGCAGCAGGACTTTTTTTAATGATGGGCTGTGTTGTTAGTTGTGACTGACAGTGAAACTCCAAGAGAGGAGGAGGAAAGCAATACGAAACGGAGCGCTGGACTTGGATCGCTTTCAACCGCACAGCAACCCACTAGTTGACCCTCCTTTTGAGTCAGCTTCTTCTCGAAACCGGAAAAGCCAACCCCTGCACGCCGCCGAATTGATCACGGCAGGCCAAGGCAAGCCCCCCTCCTCCTATTGCGTGTGCGCCTGCGCTGCCGTGGACACCTCTGCTTGGACTCGGAACAGCAGTTCAGCACCAGCTAGCAGTAGCAGGTACCCACTAAAACGGCTGTGGATTTCATCACCCGTCGCTCCGCTGGTTGGTTTCCGCTGGCGCTGATAACGCCGGTGCTCAGCCGACCCCGACCCCCGGCGGGAGGACGCGTAGGAGTCGGACGGCGCAAGGACGACAGGGACGCCACGGTCGCCAGACGAGACCACCTGCCGCCGTCGGTCGTCGACCCGTCAGGGCATGGCCGTGTCACTGTGTCACGCTCACGTCTCCGTCTCCGTGCTACGACGAAGAAACCATCGAACCCGGCGTGCCCCCGTCCCTTTCCAACGCATCCGTCCGGCGTCTCCACCGCCCTCGTTCTCCTCGTGCACCAACACGCCTCCGATCCGGACCCCCTCCCCGCCTGCCTCCTCGTAAAACTTATTGTCACGTTTGCTTAGGTGATAAGTCATGATCGGTAATTATAGAAAAATATTATTTGTTGATTGAAAAAGTATGACTTATAAATAAACGAACATTGTATATATTTTTCATATATATTCCATATGGGTAAAAAAAAAAAGTTCACAGAAAAGAAGCAAAGGTGATTCGTTTTTCTCGTGCTCGCTTACCGGATTGGATTGTGCCCCGGAGTTGGTGCTGGTTGCTGGCGCGACCGCCTGAACCGAGAGACCGAGCCGCCGAGCCGGCGCCGCCACCAACCCCGCCACGGAGAAGGGTTCAAAGGGGCGGCGCGGCGCGGCCGCGGGGTCTCCTCGGTCTTGCCGATCGACAGCGAGTTCGCGCTGGGATTTGGTATTTCTGGCCGCCCAACCCCACAAAACCCCCACGAAACGTCGAAACCCACCCCGCATTTCCTCCCCATCTTCCTCGGTCGGCTGGAGCCAGCCAGCCTGCCTGTCCGTCCCGGTTCAGCTTGCTCGCCTCGGCCTCGCTTCTGAGTTCTGAGCTGTGACGAGGAGGTGGGGTTGACGGGTGAAGCCATGGTGGGGAGCTACGCGAACGGTGGCGGGGCTGCGGCGCTGGTGGCAGAGGAGAAGCTGGACGCGCTGCGGCGGCTGCTAGGGAAGTCGGACGGCGACCCGCTGCGGGTCGTCGGGGTGGGCGCCGGGGCGTGGGGGAGCGTGTTCTGCGCGCTGCTGCAGGACGCGTACGGCCGGCACCGCGACCGGGTGCAGGTGCGCGTGTGGCGCCGGCCCGGCCGCGCCGTGGACCGCGCCGACGCCGAGCGCCTCTTCGAGGTCATCAACTCCCGCGAGGACGTCCTGCGCCGCCTCATCCGCCGCTGCGCCTACCTCAAGTACGTCGAGGCGCGGCTCGGGGACCGCACGCTGCACGCCGACGAGATCCTCCGCGACGGCTTCTGCCTCAACATGCTCGACACCCCGCTCTGCCCGCTCAAGGTCGTCACCAACCTGCAGGAGGCCGTCTGGGACTCCGACATAGTCGTCAACGGCCTGCCCTCCACGGAGACCAGGGAGGTGTTCGAGGAGATCGGGAGGTACTGGAAGGAGCGGATCACCCAGCCGCTCATAATCTCGCTGGCAAAGGGGATCGAGGCGTCGCTCGACCCTGTGCCCCGGATCATTACGCCCACGCAGATGATCAGCAATGCAAGTGAGTTCTTTGCTCAAGTCTCGTTGTGATTGTGATCTAGCAGTAGTTCTCATGCTTGAGTTACTAGTTTCGTTATTCTCGTAACTAAAGTATACTTGTCGAAGTGGGGCTAACAAATTTAATTGAAGATTTAAATGCTGCTCGACTGGCTCAAGATACAGTAGCTCTGGAATGTTCCTGATGAAATTTTCTGGATAATCATCATGATCTGTACCTATGGTCCTTCATAATATTTATTGCATGTTTTATGATTATCTGGTGGTACTATATTATTTGCCTGCTGTTGATTATATGGAGAGCTAGTTGATGTCCCCTCACTAAGGGACTGCCAATGTGTTATGTTTGCTCTGCAGTCCTTGGTTCCGTTATTAACATGTAAAAACAGTTTAGCAGGGTTCATCTCGATTATTACTGAACATTGTTTGTTCTGGTTTCTACCTGTTGCCTATTTTACCCTACTGAAACTAACACCCTGCTCTTTATCTCAATTCTGTATACTGTACTGTTGGTTTATGCTTGTGGTTGTTGATCATGGATTCTTACTGCAGCTGGAGTTCCGTTGGAGAACATTCTGTATCTTGGAGGCCCAAACATTGCTTCTGAGATTTATAACAAAGAATATGCGAATGCTCGCATATGTGGAGCTGACAAGTGGAGGAAACCTCTTGCGAATTTCTTGAGGCAACCCCATTTCATTGTATGGGACAATAGTGATCTCATTACTCATGAAGTCATGGGCGGCTTAAAAAACGTATATGCCATTGGGGCTGGTAAGTTTTTTTATCCAGAAACATGGAATTTCCATTTACTCCTCTCTTTTCCCAGTTCTCATGAGATACTTGGTCAAATCATTGCATATTTCAACATCAAACCAATAAAAATGCCATTTTGGCATCTTATTTATGTTCCGTATTTCCTGCCCTTTTTCATGAAGCATGCTATTTGCATTGACTGAATGCTGCAATGCTGTTGTTTCTGCCAAATGCAATGTTGCTTATATTTGTCAGACAAGACAGAATCGCACTGTAGTTAATACAGTATGCAAAGCTCTCATATCATAGATTAAGAAAGCCCAAATCCAGTAATTAACAGAATGTTAGACCTGGGAGAGTGCCTCCATATTCTTTGTCCACTTCTACCTAGTTATTCTGGAGCCTAATATATCTATCACGTTGCTGAACATGATCTTATCTTGCAGGTATGGTGGCGGCCCTTACGAATGAGAGTGCAACCAGCAAATCAGTATACTTTTCACTTTGCACATCTGAAATGGTATACATCACCCATCTTCTAGCACGAGAGCCCGAGAAACTTGCAGGACCCTTATTAGCTGATACATATGTCACACTGCTGAAAGGTCGCAATGCATGGTACGGGCAGAAGTTAGCTAAGGGAGAACTGACTCTAGAAATGGGGGACAGCATCAAAGGCAAAGGGACTATCCAGGTTTGTGCTGCCAACCTGCCATCTTGACAATGTGAAGTTTGTTTAAATGCCAGGTTCTCTTTTGGCATAGGCTGGCCAGGGTAGCTATATGCTGATCCTTATTCGTTTCTGTGATTTAGGGTGTTTCTGCAGTCAATGCATTTTATGAACTGCTGAGCCAGGGAAGCCTAAGCGTGATGCATCCAGAAACCAAGAAGACCGTTGCTCCTGTTGAGCTATGCCCAATACTCAAAACACTTTACAAAATTTTGATCAAGAGGTTGGAAAATTGTACTCACTGTTAATGCAGTTTTAGGCTACAATTCTAATGCGATGTCAGGCACCTAATTGTTCAGTTTTCACCTGCAGGGAGCTTACGACCAATTCGATCCTCCAGGCAATACGTGATGAATCAATGTATGATCCACGGGAAAGAATTGAGTTGGCACAGAGGCAGTCTCTTTACCGGCCATCTCTTCTTGGCCTACCTAAAGGTGACGCCAAGGCCTAAGATATGGGTGTTTGTTTCTTCCTGCAATACGTATTTGGTGTGAGTTTGGAGGAGGCGTGTACTGGCCTTCAAGATCCTTATTTACGTGCCTCATGTGTGTTGGGTTGGGTGTACACTATAGAGTTCGATGATGGTAACTCGCCAAAAAAAAAAAAGAGAGAGTTCGGTGATGGTATATTTACCATGCCAGGATAAACTTATTGACCGTGTCTGTACATACAACCTGTTGTGATTCAAATTTATTTGTCATTTAGACTGGAGTAAAGATGTGCATTCCTTTTATTTTATGATGGCTTTGGAGTCTCATAATTGGTTGTAAGTTGTAACTCAGAAGCAAAAGCTATGTTCTGATCTCCACTGACATGCATGGTCATATGAATGAAACAGAAGCACTCATATTAATTTAGTTATTATTATCACTACCCTATATGGTATTCTTTCCCTGAGGCCCATCTGAAAGAAATGCCGGCCATTAAAGGCCCATGTAGACTTGTCACATGAGGCCCAACTACAGCCTGGTAAATCACAAAATGAAGATACTTTGCCCATGAACGTCCTTAAAAATATTTTAAATAAACATTTCAAAATATTACAAATATTTATGATGTGTAATAAGTACCATTAGATTAGTTATGGAATATACTTTTATAATAAAATTATTTGAATATACAAATATTAATATTACTTTCTACATACTTAGTCAAACTTAAAAGAGTTTGACTCCTCGATAAGCAAAATGTGTACTTATTTTGGGATGGATGGAGTATTTTATTAGTCACTTAGGCTATTAGGTCTAGCACTTAGGTTCTTAATTCTATATTATTGGACTAACCGTTGTTGTGTAATTCTATATTATGATATTATCTATGTTATAGGAATATATACACAGGTTATTATTAAGGCTGGACGAAAAACTCGAAGCTCGTTAGCTCGCTCGGCTCGTGGCTGGCTCGACTCGGCTCGGCTCGGCTCATTATGATAACGAGCCGAGCCGAGCCAAGATTTTAGCTCGTTAGCTATAACGAGCCAACTCGAGCCAGCTCGCAAGCCGCTCGCGAGCTAAACGAGCCAAGCTTCCAGGAAAAAAGTATCAAAACTTGTATTAGTTTTTGTATTACTTTATGTCTTACACTTTACAATTGACTGGTAACTGGTCTAGACCCTATAAATTGACTGATAACTGGTCTAGATGTATTTCTTTTGTATTATTATTATTCTCAAACTTTAAATAAATGCAAATATTATATTTTGTGTATTTTTTATACCTGGCTCGCGAGCTTAACGAGCCAGCTCGAGCTTTTAACGAGCCGAGCCGAGCTGGCTTTCTGGCTCGTTAGGATAACGAGCCGAGCCGAGCTAGCTCGTTATCTTAACGAGCCAGAACGAGCCGAGCCCAAACGAGCCGAGCCGGCTCGTTATCCAGGGCTAGTTATTATAGTTATTTTTACAAATAAAGTAAAAACGAGTAATCCGTGTAAAACCGTGTACACGGTCTAAACGCTACACGAGACCTCGCTGACTGTCTACCGTTTACCGTTTAGGAAAACATTGGTCTCCCTAGAGAGGCCTGCTCATGTCTTGCTAAAATTCAGTATGTCAGACTACTGAAGCGTGAAGGCCCATTTACAGCCCTAAATAAATGGTTTGAATCGCTGAATGATCAAGCACAAAGCAGCACTGTTTTTTCTCGGGATGTTGTCGCATGTGCAAACGCTCTTTTTCTTTACGAAAAAAAGGAAATCTATGCAGCAGACAGCATGTGGACTGATGGAGGAAAGGCAGGAGAGCCACCCCTTCTTCACAGAAACGTGAGATTCTGAGAGTTGAGACTTGAGACAGACAAGGAAACACATCTATCGACTATCGTGTTATATGAGCTTGAGATGGTCAGATTTTGAAGCTACCATGACCCGGTTAGCCGACAGGATGCGATGCGATGGACGAGTTCTTGTATGATATATTCAATGGTACTGGAGATGGCAATTACTCGGTCTCTTGTTGGATAATGAAGTACGTGATGAACGATGGATAATGCCAAGAACCACGTCGCGCGCATCGTTTTCACTTCACGGGCTCGTCTTTTTTTTTTCTTCAGGAAGAAGGCAAGAGGATGGCCTGTGATGATGTGGACGCGCGAACGCACTGGTCCGTTTCCATTACTTGATCCGGAAAAGAGGCTAGGGCCTTGTTTAAGTTTTTTCACTTTCTCTCTATCACATCAAATCTTTGGACACATGTATGGAGTATTAAATGTAGATAAAAAAATAACTAATTACACAGTTTGATTGTAAATTACGAGACGAATCTTTTGAGCCTAGTTAGGCCATGATTGAACAATAATTGTCAAATACAAACGAAAGTGCTACAGTGCCAAATACTGATTCCTAACCTCAATCTAAACAAGGCCTAGGTTTAGGGGGGAACGCGTTGGCATTAATACTTTGCATTGTATCGTTCTAGTTCTAGCGTCTGGGCAGCCTCGTGTTGATGTTCAGTGCCCACCTTTGTGCATCGTCCATTCATTTTCATTTCCCCCACGATCAATGCACCGGCCATTTCTGTGTATTGGGGAGAGAAAAAAAAATGCATTGGCCATTTGCCAGGTACAAGACAACTTCAATCCTACGAGATACTCCCTTCATTCCAAATTATAAATCGCTTTGACTTAATAACAACCTATAATTTGGAATGGACGGAGTACTGACCATCTGAGCAGGCTCCAGTTCACCAGCTGGGATTGCTGCCATGTACATGAGGATAAATCTACGTACTACACTGCAGGAAAAAAAACTACATATTAATAAGCGACTTTTTCTGAAAATTTAATAAGCAATTTTGGTTTCTACCACAAAAACTGAGTACTACTCCGTCCATCAAACCATTTTTAGTTTAACCATTTTTTTAAAAAAAAAGTACCAACTAGCTGAATTATACATTTTTCGGTCAAGGGCGACACTTTGCAAAATCCACATAGACAAGACGCAGGACAACGGGGACTGAGGGCGCGTTTAGTTCCGAAAATTTTTGGCTTTTGGCTACTGTAGTACTTTCGTTTGTATTTAGCAAAAAATGTTCAATTATTGACTATTTAGGCTTAAAAGATTTATCTCGCCAATTACAGGCAAACTGTGCAATTAGTTATTCTTTTTACCTACATTTAATGCTCTATGCATGTGCCGCAAGATTTGATGTGACGGAGAATCTTAAATTTTTTTTGTTTTTTGGTGGGATCTAAACAGGGCCTGAGGCTGAGGTGGACACTTGTTTTTTTCCTCGACTATAACGGTGATTGATTGATGTGTATGGACACACGACTTTACGCGCAAAATATAATAATGGCAATATCTCGCGCCTTGGCCCGGCCCTTGTTTAGATTGCAAGTTTTTTCACTCTCTCTCCATCACATTAAATTTTTGGATATATATATGGAGTATTAAATGTAGATAAAAAATAACTAATTACACAGTTTAATTGTAAATTACGAGACGAATCTTTTGAGCCTAGTTAGGCCATAATTAAACAATAATTGTCAAATACAAACAAAAGTGTTACAGTGCCAAATACTAATTCCTAACCTCAATCTAAACAAGACCCGATTGGCCCAATGGCCCTACCTAGTGAGCTCTCATCATGTCAGCTCGGGTGGGATGTCGTTGATCAGGTGGAAGTGGAACATCACGCATGATGAGCATAAAAACTCGCGCCATGCATGCACTCTTTTTTTATAGTCCTAAAATACTTCTAGGTTTGGATGAGACTGGATTAGTTACTAGCTGGAGCGACGATTAGCTAAAATTAG
Source organism: Miscanthus floridulus (assembly GCF_019320115.1). Lineage (NCBI taxonomy): Eukaryota > Viridiplantae > Streptophyta > Magnoliopsida > Poales > Poaceae > Miscanthus > Miscanthus floridulus. The sequence continues at coordinate 97,065,006 of NC_089595.1, forward strand.
TTGGTACCAGGGATGATACGAAAAATATGTAGGGGCTTCTTCAACCCCATGCTCTTGCTTCGGTCTCTCTTCAAGGTGCATCCATGGTAAAAATATCTAGAGGGCTAAGGGGGGACTCCAGGGGTCTAGCGGCCGTAGGGGGGCTATAGCTCCGCCCACCCCACCGCTGGATCCGTCCCTGCCTGGTATTGGCTAATTAGTTGACATAAGAGCCGGCCGCCGTCATTGGTTCCCCGCTCGCTTTGTTGGTCTCGGTGAGTTCGTCTTGAGCTTCTCTCTCTTCCCGTGCTCTTCTCTCAGTCGTGGACCGTAGGTCACGGTTCGCTAAGCACCGCCGCTCCGGCCATGGCGCCGCCGCAAATGAGCTCGCCGCCGGCCACCTTCACCGCTCGATCCAATCTCAGCCGCCTGCATCTAATCCAACGGCCCATATCGAAGGATACCCCTTCGCTGGCGTTTTTGCAAAACCCCCCTTACAACTAATTAGGATCTTAACCCGCAGTCCATAGCGTCTTTCCAGATTTTGTTTTCTTCTTTTGAAAGCGTACTTTGTTTCGGTTAGATCTAAAATACGTTTTCACTTATTTACAGTTTTGCCACTAATCTTGTTTTAGCCATAAAATCTTCGTTTTAACTCCGATTCGATCCGTTCAAGTTGCGTTAGGTTCATAATTCTATAATCTACATGTCCATACTACTGTTATGTAGTTTTTCAACTTTTAAAATTTGAGGTTAGATTTAATCTATTATTTTACTAAAGGAAATCTTGTTTAATTCATAACTACTTCGTTTTAGCTTCAATTTTTGTGATCTTCGCGTCTGTGTGTTCGTAGCGAGACGTAGATTCGTTTTCTAAACTTTTGATCTTGATTTTATGCTGTTGGTGTACTGTTCTAATCTATAGCTTTTTTTAGCTATGCATGATTGCTTCTGGATGCTTGTTGCTATGATTATCGAGTATATACGGTGAGCAATTCGTGGGAGACCAAGAGTATTACTTTGACGTGCCAGATCAGCAGGAGTACTTTGCTCAAGGCAAGTATAGCATGAGATCATCCTTGTTTCCTATTTACTTTGATACATTAAATTTATGTTGCATGTGTCGTCTTGATAGGGATTCCCTATAATTGAACTTCTACCTTGTCACCTACGGGATATGCATTTGGTAGCTTTGCTAGTGCTCAATTAAATCATGATCTTATAACTTGACTAATGGTATATGCAATAAACATTAAAATATGACTTTTTAGCAACTTGGAAACAGGGGACTGGAGTGTTTAGCTACTTTCTAAATGCTTCAGATTTCTCTCTTTAAGGACTTATCTGTAAGTGATCATCTGGGACTTATAGTACAACTGTGAGGGCTATATAGATCTGGTTTTAGCTTAGTATGAGGACCTTTTCTAGCTTGTTAGAGGTTACCTTTATGACGCAAGAGGGGTGTGTTCTAGGTTGGATATAGTGCGACATCTGTCCGCCAGTGTATAGGTTGCGCGTCATTGTGCCTGTCCAAAGAGGAGCCCTATATTCGTAGGCCATAGAAGCCTAGCGGCCCTAACTTGTTAGATGAACCTTTGAAAGGCTTCACAATGACCCCTGCCTGCTCACCTTGGAAGTGTTTTGGGAGTAATTAACCCGAGCATATAGGTATCACGACTCACAGTGAAAGTGTACAACCTCTGCAGAGTGTAAAACTAGTATATCAGCCGTGCTCACGGTCACGAGCGGCCTTGGAACCCTTATGAAATAGATGAACACTAAGAATTATCTATTTATGCTATTCATTATTCATGTTTACATTGATCATGTGTTTTGCATTGGGAATTGAAACAACTTGTTGCTACTCTTAAGCTAAAATTGTGACAACTAAAAGCTGAATGATATTAAATCTGTGTCAAGCCTTTTGAGCCTCATAAACCCCATGCTACACTTGTTGAGTACGACATGTACTTACACTTGTTTATTTTCATTATTTGGATAAAAATCCCGGATGGGTAATAGATGGCTATGGTAATGATGATTTCTCTGAGAATTACTAGACTTGTGGTCAACCAGTTGACGTCCATGTGATATGGAGCTTCTATGAGAGATATTTTCTTACTTTCGCTACATTTATGTGAAGACTCTGTCTTATGCGTGATGTAATAAATACTTGTGATGATACTATTCATAATTTGTCGGCTTATGTGTGTGACTAATCTCTGGGCGCACATAAGATTTTGCATCCCATTTTATCCTTAAAATCGGGTGTGACAGATTGGTATCAGAGCCATGTTGACTGTAGGACGCAAGCCTAGTTAGCAATGGTCGTTTTAGCTTCTTTTGCTTCACTCATTTCATGCTTTCCATCTCACCCTTGTTATTTGCTAAAGTTTTATGCTTCTTTTGCCTTACTCTATTATGAAAATTATTGCTTCTAATCTAACTAAATCTAATTTTGTAGATGCCTCGTGCCAGCAAGACTGCCTGCATCAGCACCGGAGGTTACTGCCCGCCTCGTGGTTTGTCCATAGAGCTTGAGGAGGAGGAACCCCAGGAATAAGAATTTGATTCGCCAACACCTGTACCTATGCCTGAGCCAGTCCAGGAGGAACTTGAAGAAGTCAAGGTCGTCTTACTGTCTGATGATGATGATGAGGAAGACATCATTGAAGAGGATGAGCCAATCCCTCCCCTAGGATGGACGACAAAGGTTTGGTATAAGCCGGGGTGTGAATCATCTATTTTGCACCACCGACTCATGGGGATTTTTCAGACCTACTACAGAGATTGGGACGCAGCTGTGGAGTACGTCTGTAATGAACATAAGCACCCTCTGGAGGACACCTATTGGAAGACTAGGGTGTGCATATCCATCAAGGATGAATAGAAAGGTGCATATCAGCTGGACTCAAACTATGCACATCACGCTCACTATGCCACCATGGAGGATAGCATAGAAGATGCAGCCGCTGCAGCGTGCATGGGTCTCCATGGTCATCGATTTGAGGATATGAAGGATGACCAATATCGATTCCTCCCTCACCAGCACCCTGAATTAGAATGGGCAATGATGGACCCACAGGGCATAGATCCAACTACCCAAGTGATGGTACACTTTGGCTACGAGTCCGTAGCAAAGATTCACTGACTGGAGGATCAGTTGAAGGCACAACAGGAAATCATTATGAGACACTAACAGGTGATAGATGAGCAAAGGGTGTGCCTCAACCTGCCAAAGATATATGAGGAGCCTCCCCATAAACCTCTCCCATAGGTTTTATGTAATAAAATGATAGTAGAATGAGTCAAGTTGAGTCTAGTCGAGTCTATTAGTGCGGTGTGAACATTGGTATGCCTAGTTGATTTGTTATTATGTTTATGTATGAGTTGGATTTTTGTAATGCGTGCTAGAACTTTATGGGCATGTCCGCAAGTTCCATAGTTAAGAATATTAAAGTTTGAGTCAATAAATAAATAGTTGGGTTTGGTACATCTTGTTCTATTGGATCTATTTTTGGAACAGTCTGCCTTTATCTCAATGCCAATTAAAATCTACTCGACCAGAAATTATGAATTTTTTATGGGAATAACTAGACTTAATTATCTTTCCAATGCCTCTAGAATCACCCCTATATCTGATCTGGTTTGTGAGATATCACTGTTTCAAGATAAAGTTTCTACGCAGTCTGGAATCTGGAACAATTTCTATTGTATCCTATTTTTGAGTAACCTAACGACAGAATCTGGGAATGTGGTCTGAATAAAAGTTATAGATAATTTCTTAAGATTTCCAACCATATAAAGTACGCCTCTTTTGGATATCCAAAACTCTAGATATGACTGTTTTACCGAGCTACTGATGTTGGAACTCGTCCAGAAAATTTTCAGAATGTATTCTAACATGGAAATCTCTAAAATTGGAATATTTGTGTTGGATGGCAGATGTCTGAAAGAGAAAGAGGCCAAGGTCGTGGAGGTGTTCCCCCACATCCACTACCACCACCACCACCGACAATTGAGCAACTTCTAGCAATGTAGACACAGCTCATGCAAGCGTTGGTGCAGAATCAGCAGAACCATCTAGTTGGTGGAGCACCACGTGACAAGCGTGGTGAATTCTAGAAGCAGATGATTGGCTTTGTGTAGTGGAAAAACAGCTCAACATAGCGCAGTGCGATGATTAGCAGAAGGTGTTGTACGCTTCAGGACAGCTCTAATGAGAAGCTCAAGATTGGTGGGAGTCATTTGAGTATGGACGTCCCGCCAATGCTCCTCCTGTCACCTAGTAGGAGTTTAGAGAGAATTTTCGATCCTCTCACATACCTGAAGGATTGATAGAGCTCAAGCAGGAGGAATTTAGAGCTCTAAAGCAGGGATCCATGTCCATTTCTAAGTATCGTGACAAGTTTGCTCAGTTGTCACGTTATGCTCTGAATAAGGTGGCTGATGATGCCAACAAGCAATGCCGCTTTCTCAAGGGTCTGTATGATGGTTTGCAGCTCTAGCTTATGTCTAATACATACCCCAATTTTCAAACGCTGGTGAATCATGCTATTGTTATTAACATTAAGCGTAAGGAGATGGAGGCCAAGAAGAGGAGGCTTTAGGGACAGGCCTCTAGGAGCAATACTTGTCCGTGCACCAACCCTCAGCAAGGCTTCCAGCTAAGGTACCAGGGACCAACCAATCAGTAGAATCGTGGTCAGTACCCTCAGCGCAACCAGAACCAGCAGCAGAATGGCAATCAACGTCCATAGCAGTAGAGTGGTCAGCAGACACCATGACAGGGAGTGCCTAACAATACTCCTATGAAGACTAGTGCCCCTAGCACTCCTAGCAAGAGTTTTTGTTGTAGTAAAGAAGATCACCTATCTTATAATTGCCCGGAGAAGCCCAACCAGCAAACCCCCCAGAGGCAGAATAGCAACCAGAAGCCATCACATTATGGGAAGGTGAATCATGTGTCTATAGAGATAGCACTAGTGGAACCAGAAGTCATGCTTGGTATGTTTGATATTAACTCAACTCCCGCCACTGTTCTTTTCAATTCTGGAGCTTTGCATTCATTCATATCACAAGCATTTGTTAGAAACCATAGGATACCCTTATATGCCATGAAAGATCCTATATTAGTAAGCTCACCAGGGGGTAGTATGCAAGCTTCTTATTATTGTCTTCTGACTAGTCTATCCTTAAGGGGGTAGAGTTCAAAGTGAGCCCCATTGTGTTGAGAACATCTGGTATTGATGTGATTCTAGGTATGGACTAGATGAAGCAACAACAAGAAGTCATTCAGTGCCAAAAGAAGGTAGTTGTTGTGACCGCACCGAATGGGGATAGAATCAGTGTCGATGTGGTAGTACGAGCACCACCAACAGCTATAGTGAACCAGCTTGATGATAACGTCAACAAGGAGGACCTAGTGGTGGATGAATTTCCAGATGTGTTCCCTGATGACTTATCAGGTATGCCACCTGACCGTGACATTGAGTTTTTTATTGAGTTATTACCTAGAACTGCACCTATAGCTAAGCGTCCATATAGAATGAGGGTTAATGAATTAGAGGAACTTAAGAAACAAATAAAGGACTTACAGGAGAAAGGTTTTATTTATCCTAGTTCGTCACCTTGGGGAGCACCGGTTATATTTGTTGACAAGAAGGATGGTACTCAGAGGATGTGTGTTGATTATTGATCACTAAATGAGGTTACTATCAAGAGCAAATACCTGCTACCTAGAATTGATGATTTGTTTGATCAGTTGAGAGGTGCATGTGTTTTCTCTAAGATTGATCTTCGTTCTGGCTATCATCAGTTGAAGATTCGTGCAACTAACATACCCAAGATATGTTTTACTACAAGGTATGGTTTGTACGAGTACACCATTATGTCCTTTGGTTTGACCAATGCACCTACCTACTTTATGTACTTGATGAATAAGGTGTTCATGGAGTTTCTGGATAAGTTTGTGGTGGTATTTATCGATGATATATTGGTATTCTCTAAAACAGAAGAAGAGCATGCTGAACATTTAAGGTTGGTCCTACAAAAGCTCAGAGAACACAAGTTGTATGCTTTGTATGCTAAGCGAAGCAAGTGTGAATTCTGGTTGAAGGAAATTTCTTTCCTAGGCCATGTTGTCTCTAATGGGGGAATAGCAGTAGATCCAAGCAAGGTGAAAGATGTATTGAATTGGAAACCACCAACCGATGTGAGAGAGATTCATAGTTTCTTGGGATTGGCTGGATATTATAGAAGGTTCATAGAAGGTTTCTCTAAACTTACCAAGCCTATGACAGCTTTGTTGGAGAAAAATGCTAAGTTTATGTGGTCCGAGAAGTGCCAGGCCAACTTTGAAGAGTTGAAGAAGAGGTTGACTACCGCCCCAGTGTTGGTTTTACTAGATTTGAACAAGAGCTTTTCGATCTATTGTGATGCATCTCGTCAAGGTCTTGGATGTGTTCTTATGCAAGAAGGAAGAGTAGTGGCCTATGCATCGCGATAGTTGAGAAAGCATGAGCTAAACTATTCTACTCATGAGTTGGAGTTAGCAGCAGTGGTTCATGCTCTGAAGATATGGAGGCACTATCTTATCGGACATAAGAGTGATATCTATACTGATCACAAGAGTCTGAAGTACATTTTCACTCAGATGGATCTGAATATGAGACAACGTCGATGGTTGGAGTTGATCAAAGATTATGATCTGGAGGTACACTATCATCCTGGAAAGGCGAATGTTGTTGCCGATGCTCTTAACAGAAAGAGTTATGCCAATGAGGTGCAAGTGGCACCTATGTCAAGTGAGTTGTGTGCTGAATTTGAGCGACTAAATTTGGGCTTTGTCACTAATGCAGTGGAGTTGGTGTTGGAGCCTAAATTGGAGCAAGAAATACGTAAGGGCCAGTTACAGGATGCGAAGTTGAAAGAGATAGCGGAAAACATAGTGATTGGTAAGGCACTAGGTTTCCGTATGGATGATAATGAAACTCTATGGTTTGGGAAAAGGCTATGTGTGCCTAAGAATAAGACTATATGAGAGGTAATTCTTTATGAGGCATATGAGTCTGCTTACTCTATTCATCCTAGGAGTACCGAGATGTATTTGGATTTGAAAGAGAAGTATTGGTGGTACGGACTGAAGAGAGATGTTGCTGAATATGTTGCTTTATGTGATACGTGTCAGAGAGTCAAGGCTGAACATTAAAGACCTGCAGGGTTATTACAACCAATGAAGATACCTGAGTGGAAGTGAGAAGAAGTTGGTATGGATTTTATTGTCGGGTTACTACGCACTCAGAGAGGTTATGATTTAATATGGGTGATAGTGGATCGGTTAACTAAAGTAGCTCACTTTATACCGGTCAAGACCACTTATAATGGACTGAGGTTAGCTCAATTATATATGGAAAGAATAGTGTGTCTACATGGAGTTCCCAAGAAAATTGTGTCTGATCGAGGTACTCAATTTGCATCTCTTTTTTGGCAGCAAGTACATAGTTCATTGGGAACGAAGCTGAACTTTAGTACAACATATCATCCTCAAACAGATGGACAAACTGAGAGGATTAATCATATATTAGAGGATATGTTGAGAGCTTGTGCATTGTAGTACGGTATAAGTTGGGACAAGAGTTTGCCTTATGTAGAGTTCTCATATAACAACAGTTATCAGAAGAGTCTCAATATGGCACCTTTTGAAGCTTTGTACGGACAAAAATGTAGAACCCCGTTGTTTTGGAATCAAACAGGAGAAACTCAAGTGTTCAGACTAGATGTTTTAAGAGACGCAGAAGAGCAAGTAAGGACGATCATAGATAATTTAAGAGTGACTCAGTCTCGATAGAAGAGTTATGCCGACACTATGAGAAGAGAATTAGTTTTCGAAGTAGGGGATTATGTTGACTTAAAGGTGTCACCAACGAGAAGTGTGAGAAGTTTTAACATGAAAGGGAAGTTAGCGCCAAGGTATATTGGACCTTTTAAGATTTTAGAGAGACATGGAGAAGTAGCTTATCAGTTGGAATTGCCTGAGAGTTTATCAGGTATACATGATGTGTTCCATGTGTCCCAATTAAAGAAGTGTTTACGCATACCTGAGGAGCAGATACCATTAGAAGAGCTTACAGTTAAGGAAGATCTCACTTATGAGGAGTTTTCGGTAAGGATTTTGGAGACGACAGAAAGAGTTACAAGGAGCTGAGTTATAAAGATGTGCAAGGTTCAGTGGAATCAGTATACAGAAGATGAGGCTACTTGGGAAAGAGAAGAGGATATAAGGAAAACATACCCATGGCTTTTTGAGTAAGCATTGTCCGAATCTCGAGGACGAGATTCATTTTAAGGTGGGTAGAATTGTAACACCCTAAAATTTACATAATTTTTAAATAGGAGAATTTGATTTATTATGCATTTTTGTGGGCATTTGAATTTAGGAAAATAATAATTTTGCTGAAATTAAAATCAAATATAGGTCAACATACATGATTGTGCATTCATGCTGCTGCATTGGGGGTTTTGTGATGCTTGGTTTGATTCAAATTCAAAATCCATTTGAAAATTTCTTTGGAAAAAGTTTTGAAAATAAAAAGAAAAGACAAAGCCTTCCTCCCTCACTCATCCTCTCTTTTGGCCCACTCAGCCTAGCTTCTCCGTGCTGGCCCACTCTTGCCCCCGTGCTGTTCTTCCTCTGCGCGGCCCAGCGTATCCTTCCCTTCCCGTGGCCCGCTGTAGTCGGCCCAGCTTCGCCGAAGGCCCGGTCACACCGCGCTCCTCCTCTCCTTTTCTCGCTCACTGGTGGGGCCACCGTGTCGGAGTCTCCTTCATCCTCCCGCTCATGTTCGAGTCAAAGACTACCACCGACGCCGTATGACCCCATTTCCGCTACGAGCCTTGCGGTGGCGTGCTCCCCACGTCGCCCAGCCCCTTAAATACTACCCGAGCCTGCACCGCCTCCCTATTGTACCTCAAAGCAAGTTTTTGCCCTCGCCTCGAGCCCATAGCAATCATAGCCCTAAGCGCCGCCATCAACCATCCCGAGCCGGCCGCCGTCGTTGGTTCCCCGCTCGCTTTGTTGGTCTCGGTGAGTCCGCCTTGAGCTTCTCTCTCTTCCCGTGCTCTTACTTCTCTCAGTCGTAGACCGTAGGTCACAGTTAGCTAAGCACCGCCACTCCAGCCATGGCGCCGCCGCAAATGAGCTCACCGCCGGCCACCTTCACCGCCCGATCCAATCCCGGCCACCCGCATCTAATCCAACGACCCATATCGAAGGATACCCCTTTGCTGGCGTTTTTGCAAAAAAAAAACTTACAACTAATTAGATCTTAACCCGCAGTCCATAACGTCTTTCCAAATTTCATTTTCTTCTTTTAAAAGCGTACTTTGTTTTGGTTAGATCTAAAATACGTTTTCACTTATTTATAGTTTTACCACTAATCTTGTTTTAGCCATAAAATCTCTGTTTTAACTCCGATTTGATCCGTTCAAGTTGCGTTAGGTTTATAATTCCATAATCTACATGTTCATACTACTATTATGTAGGTTTCATCTTTTAAAATTCAAGGTTAGATTTAATCTATTATTTTACTAAAGGAAATCTTGTTTAATTCATAACTACTTCGTTTTAGCTCTGATTTTTGTGATCTTCGCGTCTGTGTGTTCGTAGCAAGACATAGATTCGTTTTCCAAACTTTTCATCTTGATTTTATGTTGTTGGTGTACTGTTCTAATCTATAGATTTTGTTTGCTATGCATGATTGCTTCTGGATGCTTGTTGCTGTGATTATCGAGTATAGACGGTGAGCAATTCATGGGAGACCAAGAGTATTACTCTGACGTGCCGGATCAGCAGGAGTACTGTGCTTAAGGCAAGTATAGCATGGAATCATCCTTATTTCCTATTTACTTTAATACATTAAATTCATGTTGCATGTGTTGCCTTGATAGGTATTCCCTAGAATTGAACTTTTACCTTGTCACCTACGGGATATGCATTTGGTAGCCTCGCTAGTGCTCAATTAAACCATGATCTTGTAACTTGACTAATGGTATATGCAATAAACATTAAAATATGACTTTTTAGCAACTTGACATGTGATAATACATTTACACAGCTATGAAAAGACATAGCACTAGTGCATTTCGATAATGAAATGTAACAATCAACTGGTAAGTCAAAATCAACTGCCATTAGCTATTGTATACCAATGGGGGAATTTTTTTATTTTGACATTTTCCCCTACGCCGAGGAAGACAAAAATTCTCTGATAAATCCAATCTAGTCGCAATGTTGCCTATGCGAACCCCAGTTTTGACATGCTGGGTCATCCCAAACCAGAGGTTTCCCATCCCAATAGATTCAGGGCAAAAAGAGAGAGAAGCAGGGTGGGAGGGGGAAATCGAGCTAGCGGACCTGGTAGGGTTTGGGAAAGCCATAAAAATTATGGATGGTGTCGTTGCTGCCGCGGATGACGCTGACCGTCGGCGTGGCCATCTCCAAGTCTCTCGAAATCAGGAAGATGGAGCGTGGTGGCTGGTCGCCCACGACCGACACCAGCAGCCATGACACACAGTGCTACGGCAGCCAGCGGCGCGACACCCTGATGCGGCGTCGGAGGGGTGGGGAGTGGCGCCAATGGGATGGGGGTGGCGAGCTAGGCTTGTGCGGCAGAGGGGGCAGCGAGCTAGGCAAAACCGGCGTCTACGCGTCTCCTCCCCACAATCTAGAATTACAGAACAAAAAAACTTGATACAGTAAAGAGGAGGTCGGCTGTGGGCGCCGAGGGAGCGCCCGTGGGTTTGGCTCGGGTGCGGTCATCTGGGCTCGGTGTTTGACTCGGGTACTGATTATTATTCAGTACCCAGGATAATACATAGAATATATATATATATATATATATATATATATATATATATATATATATATATATATATATATATATATATATATATATATATATATATATATATATATATATGGTACCTAAGTACCGAATAACTATTTAGTACCCAGCGGTAGTCAAACAGGCCTGATCCGCCGTTCACGCCTGAGGCTCACAGGCACAGCCCACCAACAAGGTCGAGCGCAGCAGCTCATAAGCTCCCCCACCAACCCATGATTTTTTGCAGTTCTAATTTTCATACCCCGTCCGCTCGCAATACTGTCAGCTCCACCCCGCACCCGTCGGCGCTGCGTCTCACCACCGCCCTCGCCGCTCCCGGCCTCCAGTCTGGTCTCCTCCTTCCCTCCCTCTGCCGGCACCGCCCATCCACACCGCACCTCACCCCAGCCCCGCTGCTGCAGCACCTCACCCCAGCCCCACCGCCGCCGCCCTAACCCTACCGGCGTGTGATCCCCGCCCCCTCCCGGTGGGCGAGGCTCACTCCCCTCCACCTCCCCACCATCGTCCCTTCTCCGTCGAGCAGCAGGCTATGGTGGAGCGCACCTGGGAACCGCTCATCTTCCTATGGGCAGAAGTGTCGAGATCTGAGCGGGCGTGGTACCTGGACGATGTCGGCGACCTCACATGCCTCGACCTGCGTGATGCCTGGCTGCCGGTCAGGCGGTCACTGAGAACTGCGGCAGCATCGCCTGCTGCACCACCTTCCACTCCCTCAAAGCCTCCTCCCGCTCGCTCCCGAGCCTCGGATGGTATGCGACCAGTCACTGCTCCTTCCTTAATCCTTACTCTCCGCCTCCATTCTTCTCCCTCCATTGCTCTTGTTTCAAGTGAGCATTGCTGCTGCCGCTGCTAGGATTGTATAAAAAATCACAGTATAAAGCTCATGTTCATGGACTATTTTGGTCCCATTTTTCTTTCTCTAATTTGAAGTTCGTTGAATTGTTGTAAGCATAGCATGTGCAACTTCGAACAAAATAATTTGAAGTTCGTTGAATTGTAGTAAGCATAGCATGTACATCATTACTAAAATCATCACATCTGAATAGTTAATTTATTGGTGCAACAAAAAAATTAGAAATGGCTTATTACTAGAGGGACATCGATATACTATTCAGATATATTCAGTTGTTCTATATACAGTGCGCTTGATCTCTTTTCTTACAACAACAACAACAACAACAACAACATAGCCCTTTAGTCCCAAGCAAGTTAGGGTAGGCTAGAGTTGAAACCCACCAAGAGCCCCAAGTCACGGTTCAGGCACAAAATAATCTCTTTTCTTACTAGTAACAAAATCCAAAATGATAACTAAGAAAAGATTAACCATCAAAGTTGTGACTAAATATATTTACTATTTAGACTGATGCAATTAAAATTTATCTGAACCATATTTTCTAAAGCAATTAAGTGTTGGGAGAACTTTTATACTAACCTAAATTCTTGTTTAAAAAATAACCAAGGGATGTCTGTTTCATAATCTAGTAATCTGCAATGCTAGCATAGTAAGTTAACAATCCCATCGAGATATGATTTGGCTACCAACACTTGCCGTAAACAATCCATCCACATATTGTTTTTTTATCTAAACCTCAGCATACGAGGTAATCAAGAGATATTATAGATATAGAAGGGCTGAACAGTAATACACTCCAGAACTATTGATAGATCTGAGATATATGCTTCTGTGAACAATAGCTGCTATGCTCATGCAGTGGTTAAAGCAGGATTACATAAGCACATTAATAACGTATTTTTAATGGTCTGTTGCCATGTTTGGGGAAAACCTAGCCTCTAGCCTCACTCATCATGGAAGCTAGTCATCATGTTGTTTGATTGATTAGATGTCCATTAAGAAAATCATGCTAGAATATGCACAACCACCAATTTGAGTTATTTGTTCTTTGTTTTTTTTGTTTAGCTGAGTGATCACTAGTGCTCAAGTCAGAAATAAAACTATACAAACATAATTTGAGTTATCCATCCTACCATCTCTTTGCTTGCTGTTTTCAACAGTTCAGAAGAGCACCATGGGAGGTCCTTTGTTTACTTGTGCAAAAGCAGGTGGACAGCAGCACATCAGTAGCTTTGCTCTTATCTCAGGTAGTAGCGACCGTAGCTAAGCATCAATTCACTTTTGACTGTTGTAAAAAAAATCACTTTTGAGTGAAATGCCCCTTTCATAATAGTGTCTGTACCTTCCTGCTAACTAATATCTCGGTGGTCCTTTAGTTTGGATTAGCATTACCAATGTATTGGAAACTGATCGCATATTATGAGAAAAAACCATCTTAAATGCTGTTAGAAATGTATGGTTAAATCCATCTTAAATATTATGGCATGAAGTGATTTCTGAAACATAGCTATCATGAGAAATATATTTGTTGCAATCTGAAATGAAGTTCAATTTTGTTTTGCAAATGCAGGTATGCATGCTTGACACACTCTGTCTTAGTTCGTAAGTCTATTCCAGGCTCACCACTCTATTTTAACCTTGCTGTCTCATACATGGGTTTATGACACTGACTTTATTCCTTTTATTTTGTTTAATGAACCATGACTGGTGGATAATTTAGTTTTGACTCTTATTATTAGGTGGCGCCACAGCTGAAGCCACCTTCAAACTCTCTAAATATACCGATGCTGATGTTTTGATTGTGAGTATCCACAACCAATAATTGTGTGTGTTATGACAGTGATTGGAGGGAGGGTTTGGCTCTTGTAGCCAAGGATGATTATTCATCGCTCTGAATTTCGTTTCATTTGATAAATTTTCTTATTTAGTAACCCCTGAAAATCCAATTTCTCTGATCATTCTGTGGCAGCCTAGTATGTGCAGATCAATGTATTTTAAGATTTTATTCAGACGAATGTTGTGGAAAATTGGAAATATCAATTCTGTAGTAGATATTTACTGCATGCAAGTGTTCTTACAACTCAGTTCATGCATAAATCGCAGACAAATTTGGTCTATATAAATTACTATTATTTACAACCGCACATCCCATGAACTTAGCTGGTGCTCCTGCCTTCTGCTACTTCTCCCCACATGCACAGCTTAGCTGGTGCTCTTCACATGGATTATGCTCCTAAACTCCAGAACTAATAATGTTATGTCCTATTTTTTGTTGGACCTCTGCAACTAATAATGCACGATTTGCCTTATGCCTATTGAAATTGTGTTTATCCTTAAGTCCCTCTCCGGAATATGCTACTGCAATATTTTTAATTATAATTTTATGTACATTTGTCGTCTAGGTGTTTTGGGACAAACGCCTTATTGTTGCCTTATTGTTGTCCTCATACCGGCATTGTTGTATCATCATATTATGTATCGGAGATACGTAAGCTTCAGCTTTCTGTTATACAGAGATATAAAGATCAACTTTCCATGTCTGTCCTAATTTAGTTTAATAATTTCATTAATTTGTGTCATTTGTCGTCCTATGATAGACTAGCCTCTTCAGTTCACAGGATACAAACAAGAAGATTCAAGCTGTTATTTTTGTTTACTTAAAATCACATTAGTAAAGAATACTGTGTTCTGTACCTACACCTAAGATTGTTTATGACTGAATTTATTCTTAAACGTAAACATTCATTTTTACATTATGGAAATATGCAAAAATTGATTTGTTTTGGAGTTGTTGGCTCATAGAACTCATTTTTCTGATGATATACTTTGATCCCATTCTAATGGATTTGGTATTTTTAAATCCAGGAATAACTGAAGTAACAACACAAGATGTTGATAGGTGGTGCGGATGCTTGTAAAGGATGTCTGTGGCCTCCTTGGGCTTCTGGTCCTTTCTTATGTGCCATCTGATGTGACGCTGGCTCTCTGTCTGCTCACTGGTTCGTCAATGTTCATAATTTTTTGATTTATTTAGTTTATCGTGTGATTAGTGCTAGTAGCTATCTTGCTTATTGTTTCCCTGTTTTAGATAGACTTTAGTGCATAGGTAAAATAAGTAACCTATTCAGGGCATGACCATGTGTCATTTACTATATATCTTACTAGTCATTGTTGGTGTTATAGAACAAGCTAAGGAAAGCTTACAAGAACATGTGAGATTTCCATTCTACTTTGACATTAAGATCTTTTTGTTTGTGCCTTCGTGATGTTTCTATTAATCCGTCTAAACCATGGATTGCTGAGTTTTGAGCTCTCAACTGAAGATTATATCAGTCTATCTAGCTACTTATAGTCTATCGTACATCAGTTTCTATCCTGTTCTGTATTTTCCACAAATAATTATTGTTCTTGTGTGTGTGGCAAAACGTAAAGCAGCTTCACTGTATCCTAATTTTTTGTATTAGGAGACAACTTTTCCATTATCTAATGCTATTGCTATATTGAATTTTGTGCTTGGAGGCTTAGCACTAATGATGAAATGTAAATTGCAGGGCAAAGACTCATGATGAAAAGTAATAGAAGCATGTCAGACAAATGATTTCCAAGGGAAATGGTTTTGATGGGCATGGCAACAATCTTGATGCCCTGAAGTGCTTCCATATGTGAAGTAGTGACTTTATTTATATTATTAGTTAATTATATTATTAGTTGTGGGATTGGCATCAAGTCAATCACCATAATTGCTAGTGATTGGTTACATTTTCAGTTTGTGTTGCTAAATGATGTCCATTGTGTTCATGAGGTCTTGCTGACTCGTATATCAGCTGAAAAAGGTGCATGTCTGTCGAAATTGCTATGAGACAGGATGTGAATTAGCAGCTGCAGTAATTCTATGGTTTGAAAAACACATTGTGAGAAGCTTTTTTATGATCCAGTGAACAATATGTTGTGGTTTGCACGATTAAAACTTGTGATCAGGTAATGATTGGAGCATGGGTTCAAGAATTTTTCTTGTTGAAGTCCGATAAAATCTGCATCGCAATTTTTTTATAATTGAAGTGCAAAACACTATGCATCTATTTTGCAAGACCTTGACAAATCATCATATGCATCTATCATAATAAGCCAAAAAATCTCCAACCCCACGTCCTTTTCTCTTTCCCATCATGCTACGTCCACATAAAAAAAACAGTAACATCTTTTCTCCGGTCAACATTGGAACACACAAAAAACCGGACGTGGTCATCACTTTTTCAAAAAAAAAATCGGCTTGCGAAACCGGATGTGGTCATCACTTTTTCCAAAAAAAAATCGGCTTGCGAAACCTGATATGTCACACGGGCAGAAAAAAAAATCGGAAAAATTTGGCTTTGGAAACCAGGCATGTCTCATGGGCAAAAAAAAAAATCGGCCGAGATCGTCTCATGCGCGCGCGTAGGGCTGTGGGCTCTGGGGCTGGTGCGGTGGGAGTGGGTACTGAATAACTATTTAGTACCCGGATACCAAATAGGGTTGTCCTCTCTGTGTTCACAATAATGCATGTATCGGGCCTGGCCCGAGCAAGGCACTAGTTTTCAACTCCTTCACCGATTCACAGATTGGGCCATCGCACATTCACACTCTGCGGCTGCCCTAAGAACACAGCTTATAATCCCTTGGGTTTTACCGGATAAGACTATGGCAGGTGGCCCCTCAGACTCTAGGTCCCCGCTGACAGTTAATGGGTGGGAGAAAAATGGATTGGAATTGAACCTCAACTTGGCCCTCAACCCTTCATCTTCCACTGAGCCCCTGTTTAACTCGCCTAGAACCACTGCAGCTCAAGAAAGCCCCGTTTGCCCGTCATCACCCCTTCAAGCTAAGAGCCAAAGTGATCCAACCTCCGCCTCAATGGCGTTCCAATGTGCAGATCCTTCACCTTTCATTCCCCAAGGGATGCACTTGCAGAATGTTGAGCATCGCCAGTTCATGGTTCGTGCGGTGGTGGGTGTTATGCTATTCGGATCATCTAGGTAGGGATCTAGCCGGGGTGCATGATAGATCAAAGACCTAGAACTAGTTCTAGTACTACCTGAGAAAAACAGAGAGGGGTAGTTTAGGTCTTACGACCTGACATCGCGGAAGGAGTTGATCCAGAGGCCTCCATTGGGTTCGCTGGTGTAGTCTGCGCACGGGCAGCGATGGTCGGGGAAGAGTCGGTGAAGTTCGGCGACGCAGTGGGGTGCAGTGAGGCCGACGGTGATGACGGTGGCGTCTTCCCGTCGCTGGCTGCGCACCCTTACTAGATCGGATTTAGGATTTGTTGGTGGGATGGATTGGCTCATGGGAAACCTCGTACGTTGAGCCGCCGGCCCCCACCACTTTATATAGCGCAGTGCGACGGGGGCCCACCAACCATGTAGGGTTGGGCGTCCCGGATCAGGGCGCGTGACCAAGGCCTAATAGGCCGTTGGGCTTATTGACTGGGAGATCAATCCAACATTCTCTCCCTTGATCTTACACTATTACTTTTATCTTTAAACTTTAAAGTTCTATCCTTTTATCCTTACTCATTTCTTCACAGATGATGCATAGAGCATGTTTCATCGTCACGGTCAATCGCCGATAGATTTAACAGCTACAATGCACGTCTCTGCTCTGAAATAGATACTTTAACTTTTGGGCCCTTTATAGTCCATGAATCATAGGCTTTTCCTTAAACCCATGCCAGCTACATGTTCTCTAAACACGTTGGGTGGTAAGCCTTTTATAAACGGATCCGCGAGCATCTTTTCGGTACTTATATGCTCAAGACTTATCATTTGATCCCAAACTCTATCCTTCACAACATAATACTTTATGTCAATGTGTTTGGCAGCACCACTTGACCTATTGTTATGAGCATACTGTACTGCTGGATTATTATCGCAGTATAACTTTAGTGGTCTATTGATGTCGTCAACCACCTTCAAACTAGGTATGAACTTCTTTAGCCAGTTCACCTGCCCTGTTGCCTCATAACACGCTACAAACTCGGCATACATTATAGATGATGTAGTGACGGTTTGCTTTGAGCTTTTCTATGAAATAGCTCCCCCTACGAGAGTGAATACATATCCAGACGTGGATTTTCTATTATCTCCCGCATAATCAGAATCTGAATATCTCACTATGTGGAGTGAATCAGATCTTCTATACGTCATCATGAGGCCTTTCGTTCCTTGCAATAACGCAAGACTTTCATTACCAATTTCCAGTGTTCTATTCCAGGATTACTCTGGAATCTGCCAAGTAACCCGGTAACAAATGCCAAGTCAGGGCGCGTGCACACTTGAGCATATTGCAAGCTTCCGACAGCTGAAGCATATGGAACCACTTTCATTTGATCGATCTCATATTGATTTCTAGGGCATTGAAAATCTCCATATCTGTCGCCCTTGACTATAGGAGCAGGTGAGGGACTACATTTGTGCATACTGAATTTCTTTAAGACTTTTTCTATATATGCTTTTTGTGACAGTCCTAATACCCCTTTTCTTCTATCTCGGTGAATCTCGATCCCTAGAACGAACGAAGCTTCACCAAGATCTTTTATATCAAATTTTGAGGACAAAAACTTCTTTGTCTCTAGTAGTAGACTGACATCACTGCTAGCAAGTAAGATATCATCCACATATAGGACAAGGAAGATAAACTTCCCATTCTTAAACTTTGCGTAGACACAATTGTCCTCAACATTATCTTTAAACCCAAAATTCTTTAATGTCTGATCAAACTTCAAGTACCACTGTCTTGAAGCTTGTTTTAATTCATAAATGGATTTCTTTAGGCGGCATCCCAATCGTTCTTTTCCTTCCATGACAAAACCTTTCGGTTGTGCTATGTAAACATTTTTCTCTAAGTCTCCATTGAGAAATGCCGTCTTTACATCTATCTGATGTAATTCTAAATCGTAATGTGCCACTAATGCCATTATGATTCTGAAGGAATCCTTACATGAGACTGGAGAAAAGGTCTCATTGTAATCAATCCCTTCTCTTTGTGTAAAGCCTTTTGCCACAAGTCGGGCTTTATATCTCTCTATATTCCCTTGAGAGTCAAGTTTTATTTTGTAGACCCATTTACAGCGTACTGTTTTGGCTCCTTTAGGAATTATCTCCAAATCCCAAACTTTATTTGTATTCATTGATTTCATTTCATCTTCCATGGCCTCAAGCCACTTTGATGAATGATCACTTTTTATGGCTTCTTCAAATGAGGTGGGATCATCCTCTATTTGAAATTCTTCAGTGTTGTACACTTCATAATCAGTAGGAATAGCTGATTTTCTAACTCTTTGAGACCTTCTAGGGGCCTCCTCATTTGGCACATTTTCTGTTTAAGGCTGTTGTTGCTCCCCCTTATGCGTGGCAATAGGTTCTATAGGATCTTGAGGAATAGGTTCCTCATCATCATTCACTGTTGCCACAGGCGGGATAACAACAGGTGCTGGCACCATAATGTCTTGTATTATCGGTGCAGCAATAACAGGTAGTGAGAAAAATGGCTCATGAATTATCGGAGTGGGTGCATACACCCGCTTCTCTTCAAGGTCAATTTCTCGAGCTACCATGCTCCCCCTCATCATTTCATCCTCTAGGAAGACAGCGTGTCTCGTTTCCATAAACTTTGTATGTCTTTCTGGACAGTAGAAATGAAAACATTTTGACTTTTCTGGGTAGCCAATGAAATAGCAACTCACTGTTTTGGGATCTAGCTTCCCAATGTTTGGGTTAAAAACTTTAGCCTCAGCAGGGCTCCCCCACACACGCAAGTGGTTAAGTGAGGGTAATCTTCCTGTCCACAACTCATACGGTGTTTTGAGCATCGACTTACTTGATACTCTATTGAGAATATGAATTACGGTTTTTAACGCCTCCATCCACAGACTCATCGGTAAAGTGGAGGAACTTATCATACTGCGCACCATATCCATCAGGGTATGATTGCGCCTTTCAGCTACTCCATTCTGCTGAGGTTCGCCCGGTGTGGAATACTGGGCTACTATGCCATTCTCCTGTAAGAACCTTGCAAAAGGTCCAGGAACTTGGCCATATGGGGTATGCCGACCGTAGTACTCCCCACCACGGTCAGACCTGACTATCTTTATCTTCAAATTGTGTTGGTTTTCAGCTTCTGCCTTAAATATCTTAAATTTATCCAATGCTTCTGTTCTTTCTTTGATTGGATAAATGTAGACATAACGGGAGTAATCATCTATGAATGTTATGAATGAATCAAAACCATCCACTCTTTATAGGAAAGGGACCACAGATATCTGTGTGAATAATCTATAGAATTCCTACGCTTCGTTTGGCATCTTTCTTAATTTTCTTTATATACTTTCCTTTTATGCAATCTCTACATTGTTCTAAATCTGAGAGCTCTAATGGAGGAAGAATATCATTTTTAATTAGTCTTTCTATTCTCTTCCTCAAAATATGGCCTAAACGACAGTGCCATAATTTCGACAACGCATCGTGAGCTCTCTTTCGTTTTCTATTTGCATTGTTCGATGAGGATACATTCTCATTCACATCACATACGGAATTCATATTTTCACGAAGTGATAACAAATAAAGCTCGTCTTGTCGGAAGGCAAGGCCAATACATCTATTATTAAACAATATCTGACATTTGCCATTTCTAAAATGGCAATCATAACCATCATGGTCTAACTTTGATACACTAATCAAGTTTCTTTGCAAAGAAGGTACATAAAGAACATCTCTAAGAAAAAGTATGAAGCCATCAGCAAGCTCTAGCGGAAGATCGCCAATGGCCTCAACATCTGCTTGTACTCCATTTGCGACTTTAATGAAACTTTCGCTTCTTTGCAAAGTTCTCATCGAACGGAATCCCTGTAATGAATTAGCAACATAAATAGTTGCACCTGAATCAATCCACCAAGTAGATTTTAAAAACTTGACATACAAGGATTCATTTACGAACGTAATAATGTTCTCACCTTTATTTTTCATAATCATCTTTAGAAAATCGGGATAATTCTTCTTATAATGTCCCGTCTTCTTACAGTAGAGACACTGGTCTTTATCCACTGGGAATTGCTTGTTCTAAGACTGTTGCATGGGACCCTTTTCAGATGACTTGGAGGAAGAGCTGTTATTATAGTTCTTTTTCTTATCTTTTAGGTAGTTGACAGTACCACCCTGTGAAACTTTTATTCTTTCCTCCTCCTGCACACACATGGCTATGAGCTTTTCTAAATCCCATTTCTCAGGCTGTATGTTGTAATTAACAATAAAGGTATCAAATTCTTTTGGCAAAGAAGTAAAAATCAAATGAATAAGAAACTCATCCTTGAGTGTCAAATCCATTGGTTTGAGCTTAGATGCCAAATTGCTCATTCTCAGTATGTGCTCTCTAATGCCACTGCCGCTACCAGAGTAACTTTCTGTGACCAGCGCTTGATCAGCTGGGTTGCATATGTCTTTGAAGAGCCAGTGAACTGACTCTTTATTCTTTCTAGGTACTCTATGACCGTGTCACAGTCTGAAATTGAGCCCACTATTACAGGCTCAATTGTATTCTTTATCACAACCAAACATTTCTTATTAGCTGTGACCCACTTTCTATGTTCAAGATCAAAAGACATCTTTACGGGAGTAAAGTCTCGCTCTCTGTTCTGCCATGCAGCATCAGTCTCATCTGTCTCCCTCACCGGTGCCACAGGTTCTTTGGGACACGGTGTGGTGACTACCCAGTCTACCTCAGCCAATATAAAGGCCAAGTCAATCTTTTTCTTTCATTCAATGTAGTTATCCCCTTTTAGAGTGGGGATCTCTTTGATACAACCCATCAAGTTGTATCCGCCTGAAAACACAATTCAAATAGTGTGAGAATACAAATAATAATAACAACAATTGCATGCCTTAGTTCAACGTTGGTCAAAATTAAAATATACAATTGTTCTCTACATTAATTCTATATCATCATTGGGCAGAAAATAGAATTGATGCAAGACAAAACATCATAATATTGCCATTAATCAACGTTGGTCAGAATAATAACAATATTATAATCAATTAAACCATATCTATTTTTTTCAAAATTAAATCCTCCCGTTGGTTCGAATTTAATAATGAAAATTACATCTTTACATACGCAGCGGAAAATAATTCAATTTGATGAATTTTACCCACAGGGAAAAATACTTTTTCTATTTTCTTTTGAGCCAATTTCTATTTTCAATTTTTTGGAAAAAGGAAAAAAACGAAAATTGGGTTCATTCTTTACTGTTTCGGCCCAAAAACCGGCAAAACCGGCTCGGCCCATCATTGCACGCGCGCGCAGGCCGCACCCAGGCCGCAACCTGGGCCTGGGCCGGCAAAGCTCGCGCGTCCGTGCGCCCGCCTGGGCCGCGAGTTGGCCCATTTGATCTCGGCCGTTGATCCATCATCGGACGGTCGCGCGCGCGTTTCGCTCGGAATAAAACCCGACGCCGCGCGTCTCCGAGCCGAAACCCTAAGTCATTCTTCCCGGCCCTCTCTCTCTCTTCGCCTCACTCCTCTCTCTTCACCCTTAGTACCGCAGCACCGAGCGATGAGCTTCGACGGCGAGAGCGAGCAGCGAGCCCTGGCGCCGTCGCCGGCCCCCTCGCCGGCGGGTGAGCGCGCCACCGTCGAGTGGCCTGGCCGCGACGCCCCTGTGGCCTGTTGAAAGGTCCTAATGGCTAGAGGGGGGGTGAATAGCCTAATAAAATTCTACAACAACACTTAACAAAAATGTTAGACAATTATGCGGCGAAGCGAGTGTTGCGCTAGCCTACTAAAAAGCAAGCCACCTACCACAATTCTATTTCGAATAGTGTATATCCACACAATAGCTATGACACTTAGCTAAATTAGTGTGCTCTCAAAGACTAACTAAAGAGCAACACTAATCAAACAAACAAGCTCTCACAACTAACTATACTAAAGAGCTTGATAACTAGTTTGCGGTAATGTAAGAGTGAGCAAGAGAGTTATACCGCCGTGTAGTGGTAGGAACCAATCGATCACAATGATGAATACCAATGTAGACCAATCACCTCGGAATCAAATGATGAACACAATGATTTTTACCGAGGTTCACTTGCTTGCCGGCAAGCTAGTCCTCGTTGTGGCGATTCACTCACTTGGAGGTTCACGCGCTGATTGGCATCACTCGCCAAACCCTCAATAGGGTGCCGCACAACCAACACAAGATGAGGATCACACAAGCCACAAGCAATTTACTAGAGTACCTTTTGGCGCTCCGCCGGGGAAAGGTCAAGAACCCCTCACAATCACCACGATCGGAGCCGGAGCCAATCACCACCTCCGCTCAACGATCCTCGCTGCTCCAAGCCGTCTAGGTGGCGGCAACCACCAAGAGTAACAAGAGAAATCCGCAGCGAAACACAATCACCAAGTGCCTCTAGATGCAATCACTCAAGCAATGCACTTGGATTCACTCCCAATCTCACTATGATGATGAATCAATGTTCTAGATGAGTGGGAGGGCTTTGGCTAAGCTCACAAGTATGCTATGTCAATAGAAATGGCCAAGAGTCTATGCTTGAGCCGGCCATGGGGCTATATATAGAGCCCCAATCAAATAGAGCCGTTATACCCCTTCACTGGGCAAAACGCGTTCTGACCGGACGCTCCGGTCAGACTGACCGGACGCTGGCTCTCAGCGTCCGGTCGCTCGATGTCAGCCACGTGTCCAGACTCAACGGTCATCAGCCTCGACCGGACGCTGCTCCTTCGAACTGACCGGACGCTGAAGCCCCTGCGTCCGGTCGTTTACAGTAAGCTCCCGAGCATGACCGGACACGTCCGATAAAACTGACCGGACGCAGAAGCCCCAGCGTCCGGTCGTTTCCAGTAAGCTCCCCGAGGCATGTTTTTTCGACCGGACGCGTCCGGTCCACCTTGACCGGACGCAGCCAGCGTCCGGTGCTCAACCCTAGCCTACTATGCCGTCTGACAGCTCGACCGGACGCAGCCTTTCAGCGTCCGGTCGCTGAGTGACCCAGCGTCCGGTCAGTAGACCGACGCCAGCATCATTTCGACCAACTCCATTTCAACTCTAACTTCTTCACCCTTGCTCAAATGTGCCAATCACCAAGAATTTTGCATCCGGCGCAATAGAAAATAGACATTTCATTTTTCCAAAAGCGCCGAATCCCGCCTCGCAAGCTCGGCGGGAGGGAGAGAGGGACCCAAACCCATCTCAACCCTGCACACACCTTGTGCACATGTGTTAGCATATCTTCACAAATATTATCAAGGGTGTTAGCATTCCACTAGATCCTAAATGCATATGCAATGAGTTAGAGCATCTAGTGGCACTTTGACAACCGCATTCCGATACGAGTTTCACCCCTCTTAATAGTACGGCTATCAAACCTAAATGTGATCACACTCTCTAAGTGTCTTGATCACCAAAACAAAATAGCTCCTATGGTTTATACCTTTGCCTTGAGCTTTTTGTTTTTCTCTTTCTTCTCTTCAAGTGTAAGCCCTTGATCATCTCCATGCTATCACCATTGTCATGTTATGATCTTCATTTGCTTCTCTACTTGAAGTGTGCTACCTATGTCATGAACACTTGATAAACTAGGTTAGCACTTAGGGTTTCATCAATTCACCAAAACCAAACTAGAGCTTTCACCTGTTCCGGTGAGCAGTTCACCCTCGGCCGGCCCTTTCTTTTCCCCGCGCGCCGGCGTGCACGACGGTGAGGTAAGCCACCCCTTTCCCCTCTTCCCCTTTCGGTTTCTTTGGTTCTTTTCTCGGATTTCATCCGATTTGGAGATTAGGGTTAGGTTTTGGGGATGGGGTTTCACTGTTTACTTTTTCCCAAATTGATTTCGGGTTTTAGGGTTTGGTTTAAACGTGAAACCGAGCCCTTCTTCTTTCTTTAACCCAGTTAGGGTTAGGGTTCAACCAAACCCTTTTCTTTCCTGATTTGTTTAACCCTGTTAGGGTTAGGGTTCATCCGAACGTCGGCCGAAACCCTCTTCTTCTTAGATCCGCACTGGATCTAATCATCTTTTCCCTTTTCTAAACGGTTCACCCGTTCTAGATCAAAACCCTAGAAAACAAGCTCTGGTACCATTGTTATGCTATTCGGATCATCTAGGTAGGGATCTAGCCGGGGTGCATGATAGATCAAAGACCTAGAACTAGTTCTAGTACTACCAGAGAAAAACAGAGAGGGGTAGTTTAGGTCTTACGACCTGACACCGCGGAAGGAGTAGATCCAGAGGTCTCCATCGGGTTCGCTGGTGTAGTCTGCGCACGGGCAGCAACGGTCGGGGAAGAGTCGGTGAAGTCCGACGACGCAGTGGGGTGCAGTGAGGCCGACGGTGATGACGGTGGCGTCTTCCCGTCGCTGGCTGCGCACCCTTACTAGATCGGACTTAGGGTTTGTTGGTGGGGCGGATTGGCTCACGGGGAACCTCGTACATTGAGCCACCGGCTCCCACCACTTTATATAGCGCAGTGCGACGGGGGCCCACCAACCATGTAGGGTTGGGCGCCCCCGATCAAGGCGCGTGACCAAGGCTCAATAGGCCGTTGAGCTTATTAGCTAAGAGATCAATCCAACAGTGGGAACAAGGCCGGTGCTAAGACATGAAGACTGGACGATCGCCACCATTCAACCGCTGCCGGGTAATGTCCTAAACTTCCAAGCTGTCAGAGCTGTCCTAGAAGATTTTTTTGTTGAAGAAGCTAGGGTTCAGATTCGTTCTATTGAGCCTAGTCACCTTGGACAAGCATTAGTGCAACTGGCTAGAGTCCCTGACCGAGATACGCTAGTTCTAAATAATCCTCACCAATTTGGAAATATGGCCATATCTTTTGTTCGTCACAATCAAGGTCGCAACTGGAGAAGAGTGCAATTTAATAGGGAAGTTTGGTTGATGCTCCTAGGCCTCCCTCTTGATTATTGGGAGGAAGAGTACATTGATACGGTGGTTGGGCTATTTGGGAGAATGTTGTCCTGGCACAAGGATCCGAACTGCAAAACGAGGCTTCTGATTAAGCCAAGGGTGGTGGACCTAGAATCTGTCCCCCCATTTTATTGTTTTCACTGATACAGAAGCCATGGATAGTGACTCGTGGATGATTCAAGTGGAAGTTGTTCAACAGGAACTTTTGGGTGCTGGACCACAGGATGAAGACCCAATCCTAGAGAATATTCAGAACTTTGCACAGGCTCCTTTTGCCTTCTTTGGTCTTGTACAGCAAGGGCCAGGCCTAAATCAGAATGCTCAGGGTCAAGATCAGGGACCACCAGACCAGCAGCCCCAACAGCAAGCTCCAAATCCTCAGCAAGCAAATGCTCCTGGTAACAATTGGGACTTTTGGCCTGATGTCTTGCCAGCAATTGGTTAGCAGGTGCAGCAAGAGATACTCATTCAGCAGCAGCCTGCAGTCTTACAAGATCTGAATAAGATTCCAATTCCTGAAGGCTCACAAGAAGTGTTAATTTTCCCTCCTCAAGCTGCAGTAGCTCAGCAGATCAATGATCTTGACTGGGAACATATCAACAATGAGGTAGAGATGGAAACTGTTCAGCAGGCTCCTCTTCAACATGTTGATCCTCCTCAGCAGCACAATGTAGACCCTCTTCAGCAGCTTCCTATCAATCTGGGCAACATTGATAACTTTTACGTCATGAATTACCTACAGATGCCCTTATCAATGATGCTGAGCTTGCTGGACCTGAACCCCATCTTCTTGATAGCCAGAAGAAGTTGATCACCTCCAGGTTGGGATGGTCAGGTTAATCAAAGAAATTATAGCTTTTTTGAAACCCGCAGTTAACTTGCCTGAGTATCTGCCATGGGAAAAGTCTTTATCAAAAAAAGGATAGTTCTGTAAAGTAATCTGCTGCTCTCCCATCACTGTACGCACGGTAGAGGCAGGTGCCGAAAGGGCTCCCCTGTTGTTGCACTATAGCCGCGACAGGGGTAGGCGTCGAAAGTCAGCCCTGCTGTCACATCTAGTCACTGTAGCAGCATGGCAGCCTGGTATATCTGTGTACTAGGATTAGATGGGTAGAGTTGTATATATAGCTTCGCACTGCAACTTAGTAAAGTGAGAAAGTTCAGTTTTGCCATATCCTCTACAGAGCTTCAGCCAATGCTGGTGCTTGTGTTGTGTGTGCACGTGCTCTGTTCTCCCTCCCTCTTCTACCTCCAGCCATAGTGTGTGTACGAGAACGCTGGTGACCGGTCGGCTCACCCGTGCAGGAGATCCTGGGCCCAACAAGTGGTATCAAAGCCGTACAAGCGCCGTCGTCGGACTAACCGCTGGCGATGACAGACGGTTTGGAGATGGGCAACAGTAGCGGCGCTGCTGTGGCTGCCCAGCCATGATAGGAGGTCGTCATGCGTATGGTACGGGAGGTCAGCGGCACCAGTTGGCCAACGCTGACTCTCACCAACAACGGCGAGCAGGATCAGTGGTGGTACCTGGACTCCGGCGCCAGCAACCATATGACGGGCTCCAAGGAAGCCTTCTCCGAGCTCGACGGCAACGTGGCTGGCACGGTGAAGTTCGGTGATGGCTCAAGGGTGGGGATCCGAGGGCGCGACACCATCATCTTCGGGTGCCAGAATGGCGAGCACCGCGCGCTGACGGATGTATATTACATCCCACAGCTGCGTTCAGGCATTATCAGCATTGGCCAGCTGGATGAGCGTGGCAGCGAAGTATTGATCAAGGATGACGTCATCAGGATCAGGGACCAAGAGCAGCGCCTTCTTGCCAAGGTGAAGAGGTCCTAGAACCGGCTATACCTGCTCGACTTGAAGGTGGAGCAGCCGGTGTGCCTGGCAGCACGGCACACCGAGGAGCCGTGGTTGTGGCATACCTGGTTTGGCCATCTCAGCTTCGACGCTCTCGGTCGGCTGGAGAAGATGGTCCGAGGGCTACCCCACATCAAGCACGCAGGCGAGCTGTGTGACAGCTGCCTGGCCGGGAAGCAGAGGAAGCTGTTGTTCCTAAAGGTGGCCAAGTATCGCGCGGCGGACGCTCTCAAGCTCATCCACGGCGATCTCTACGGGCCAATCACGCCAGCCACAAACGGTGGTCGGCGGTACTTCCTCCTGCTCATGGATGATTGCAGTCGCTATATGTGGCTGCAACTCCTGACGAGCAAGGACAAGGCGATAGAGGCGATCAAGAAGTTCAAGGCGCGCGCGGAGGCGGAGAGCGGCAAAAAGTTGTGCGTGCTGCGAACTAATCACGACGGCGAATTCACTTCGGTGGAGTTCGCTGCGTACTGCGTGGATCAGGATGTGGTGTGACACCACACCGCGTCATACTTGCCACAGTAGAATGGCGTGGTGGAGCGGCGGAACCAGACGGTGGTCGGCATGGCTCGATCCATGATGAAGGACAAGAGCATACCGACAAGGTTCTGGGGTGAGGCGGTGTTCATCCTCAACCGCGCGGCCACAAAGGCCCTGAAGGGTGTGATGCCGTTCGAAGCTTAGTATGGGCACAAGCCAAGCGTGTCCTTCCTCCAGACATTCGGCTGCATCGGCCACGTCAGGAAGGCGAAGCCGGTCCTCACCAAGCTGGAGGACAGGAGCACACCGATGGTGCTCCTGGGCTACGAGGAAGGTACCAAGGTGTACTGGCTCTATGACCCATGCGGAGGCAAGGTGGTTGTCTCACGCGACGTCGTGTTCGACGAGAAGGCGGCCTGGGACTGGGACAGTCCGGGCATGGGGGAAGCTGGCGGCTTCATCAGCACCTTCGTAGCCACAGCAGGGGCATGCGCCAAAGTCAGCCCTGCTGTCACATCTAATCACTGATTATAGGAGGCTGATGAAGAAGGAGGAGGTGGGTGCAATAGGAGCTAGCAAGAAAGAAAATAAGACCCCCAAGAGCAAGAAGAACAATGACAAGAGCAGCACCAGGAAGAACAATGGCTAGTCCATTCTCTTTTTTTATTTTTATATTTTAATGGTTTCTTAATGAATCACAATTGACATTGGAAAGTTTTGTGTTGGAATATCAGAGGTCTCAACTCTGATAAAAAATGGAACTCCATCAGAGATAAAGTAGTTGAAACCCAGTGTAACATTGTCTGTCTTCAAGAAACTAAAATATAGAACTTTGATTTGCCCTTTATTAGAAATTTCTACCCATCAAGTTTTGACAGCTTCATTCATCTTCCCTCCAATGGGGCTTCAGGAGGAATTTTAGTTGTTTGGCAAGGCAGACAGTTTAGAGGAGAGCTAGCCTTTCAGAATGAATTTGCCATGTCTGTTACACTCACCTCTCAGCTTAATGGAGCTGCCTGGCTCCTCACAACAGTGTATGCTCCATGCACTTTTCATGGGAAAAGAGAGTTCCTAAACTGGTTAAAAAATATTCAGACACCAGATGACTTAGATTGGTTAATTGTTGGGGACTTCAACCTAATGAGGAGGCCAGAAAATAGAAACAAAGAGGGTGCAGACGTACAAGAAATGTTTCTCTTCAATGAAGCCATCAGTAACCTGGGATTGGTGGAAATTCCCTTGTTGGGAAGGCAATTCACTTGGACCAGCAAGCAAATAGAGCCCCTCTTGGAAAGACTTGACTGGTTTTTCACCTCAGCTAACTGGACTCTCAATTTCCCTAATACTACTGCCAAGTCTCTAATTATGGAAACATTAGATCATTGGCCTTGCATTATTGAGATTAACACTGTTATCCCAGCAGCAAAAGTATTTAGATTTTTTTTTCTCGAACGTGCCGTGTAGCACGTATTTCATTAAGAGGAAGTAGACAACACCAAACCAAATAACAAATGGCTCAACACTAGGTAACCAAAGGTTTCCTAGGCGAGGAGAAAAAAGCGAAACTAAAGAAAACTACGACGAAGCCCGGCTACTACCACAAGAGAGACTAAGAGCAGCAACGGGCCGAGCGACATCGAGCTAGTAAACTAGGCCATGGGCAACGATTGGACGACCTATGGCGGATACCCAGAGGTAGGCTAAACCTCAAGTTCCACCCCCTCCACCAGCTGGATGCCGTCAATCGCGCAGCCTGCCGGGAAGAGCATCCTGATTGCCTCGCGCTTGGACTCCGAGAGAGGCTCGTCGAATACAGCCATGTACTCATCGAAATCGCCCTCCGCAACGGCCTGCGGCGCCTGATCCCGCTTGCGGACTCCCCATTTTGCCATCAACACGTTCTGTGCTTGCACGGTCGGGTTGGAGGCTCTGCATCTGCTCTTGGCCGCAAGCCTCCCGCTACGACGTGGCGGTGAGAATGTGCATTCAACCGCAGGATGCCTCCTAGGAACACGGAGACGTGGAGGTTCGACCAAGATCGGCTCCGTGATGGCAGAGCAAAGCTGCGACCGCAGAAACAAGTATTTAGATTTGAGTTATTGGCTGCAATTTGATTCATTCAAGCTCACTGCTCAGCAAGCATGGTTGACTCATTCACAGGAACATGATCCTGCAAAGAGGCTTACAGCAAAATTCAAGCACCTGAGAGGGGTTTTGAAAGTCTGGAAAAATAATCTCTCTTCTTTAGGGAAGCTCATTCAGCAAGTCAAATCACTAGTCTACTTGTTTGAGACCACTGAGTTACCAAGAGACTTGAGCATTCAGGAATGGAATTTTAGGAACTTGCTTTATGACAAATTGGTCTCAATTTTGAAAATGCAGAAAATCTATTGGAAACAGAGAGCTAAGATCAGATGGGTTCAAGATGGAGATGCTGGAACAAAACTTTTTCATGCACATGCAACTGTGAGACATAGAAAAAAACACAATTGCTTCTCTTCTAGATGATAATAATATCTTGCACACTCAGCATGAGCATAAGGCAAATCTAATCTCGGAATCTTACAAACAGAGGTTGGGCATCTCTGAATTTGGAGGCATGCTATTTGATCTAGAAAATCTATTCCCAACAGTAATTGATCTCTCTGATCTGGAGACAGATTTCATAAGAGAGGAAATTGATGGTGTGATTGCTGAATTGCCAAACGATAAATCTCCAGGTCCATATGGCTTCACCAATGAGTTCATTAAGAAATGCTGGCAGTTTATTGCTCAAGATTTTTATGATATTTGTGACTCTTTCCAACAAGGTACCAGCTGCTTGAGAAGCATTAACTCCTCATACATAACTCTCATTCCCAAAATTGATGGAGCCTCCTAAATTAATGACTTCAAACCAATTTCTTTGCTGAACACCTCAATGAAGATCATTACTAAGCTACTGGCAAATAGGCTTAAGAAGGTGATACCAAAGCTGATCCATCAAAATCAGTATGGTTTTATGAATAAGAGGACAATTCAGGACTGCATTGCTTGGGCCTTAGAATATCTCCACATCTATCACAAATCCAAGAAAGAATTGGTGATTCTAAAACTGGACTTTGAAAAAGCATTTGACAAAGTAGAACATGAAGCTATTCTACAAATTCTGAAAAAGGGCTTTGGGCTGAAATGGCAAAACTTGATCAAATCATTCCTTCAGTCAGTCACATCCTCAGTGCTCTTAAATGGTATGCCTGGGAAAACTGTGCATTGCAGGAGAGGAGTAAGGCAAGGAGACCCACTCTCCTCTTTACTGGTAGCAGATTTGTTACAATCAATCCTGAACAAGGCCAGAGAAAGATAAATTCTCAAACTGCCCATTGAGCTCAAATATTCTTCTGATTTCCCAGTACTTCAATATGCACATGACACACTAATTGTCATGCAAGCCTCAGCTAGACAGCTGCTTGCCTTGAAGGCATTACTACAGTCATTTGGATCCTCCACAGGGCTAAGGGTGAACTACAATAAAACCATGATAGTTCCAATAAATATTTCAGAGGAAAAACTTGATCATTTGGCAAGAACTTTCAGCTGTCAGAAAGGAAGCCTTCCCTTCACTTACCTTGGACTGCCTTTGGGTCTGCAAAAGACAAGAGTAATTGACTTCTCCCCTTTAGTCAGTAAATGTGAAAGAAGGCTGGTTGCTGCCTCTTCCTCAATCAATCAAGCTGGTAGGCTGCAGTTAACTAATTCTGTCATCTCTGCTTTCCCAACCTTTGCAATGTGCACTTTCAAGCTTCAGGGTACAGTGATAGAATAAATTGATAAATATAGGAAGCACTGCCTCTGGAGGGGGTCAAACCTAAACTCTAAAAAACCAGCAAGTGCAGCATGGCCAATGGTTTGCAGATCCAAATCAGAAGGTGGTCTAGGAGCCTTGAATTTGAGAACTCGGAATGATGTACTCCTCCTCAAGTTCCTTCACAAATTCTTTAATAGAGAGGAGATCCCTTGGGTGAAATTGGTTTGGGAAACTCATTATAGGAATGATCGACTGCCAATTAGCAACAATAAAGGCTCCTTCTGGTGGAAGGACATCATCAGACTTCTAGATAAATTCAAAGGTATAGCAAAAGTGGACTTAAAAGATGGGAGGACCTGCATTCTTTGGTCTGATTTATGGGAGGGCTCCATTCTTAAGCTAAGCTTCCCTGAACTCTTCTCTTTTGCCAAAAACAAAACAATCACAGTTGCAGAAGCCAACAGTACAGAAAACATTCAGAATCTCTTCCATTTCCTTATTTCTGAAGAAGCCTACCCTCAATTTCTACAACTGCAACAACTTCTGGTTTTAGTTCAACAGAGTGAAGAAAAAGACATGTGGAGCTTTATCTGGGGTTCAAATGCTTTTTCCTCTTCAAGGACTTATAGGCAACTTAGTGGGCATATACCACTGCATGCTAGTTACAAGTGGTTATGGAAAAGCTCATGCTAAAATAAACATAAGGTGTTTTTCTGGCTCATTCTTAAAAACAGGCTGAACACCAGGAGTATGTTGAGAAGAAGACATATGGAACTAGAGAGTTTTAACTGTGTCCTCTGTAATGCACAAGCTGAAGAAACCATTGAGCATCTTTTCATCGATTGTCCTTTTGCAGCACAGGCCTGGAATCAAATTGGTCTTCAAACTAATCACAGTTTTACTTCTGTTCAGAATCAAGAATACTTCAGAGCCCAGATTAACCAGAAGTTCTTCATGGAGATCATAATTCTTCATTGTTGGGCAATCTGGATGAGTAGAAATAATCTCATATTCAGACAAACCCCTTCTTCAGGACAAGGATGCAAAGCTATCTCTAGATCAGAGCTAGAATTGATGCTCAGCAGGGCAAAGAAAAAATACTTCCCAAAAATTCTGGAATGGATAAGTCATCTAGACTAAACTGGAGGCCTTTTGTGTTTTCTCTGTTTCTTTTCTTTTTCCCTTTCTTAGTTCCATAGCCTTCTTCTCTTGCTACTGTATTTCTGTAACTAACTGCAAGTTTAATTTAATTTAATATTCAGTAGGGGCTCCTTGCCCCTCCTGTTCTTAAAAAAAATGCATGTATCTCTGCTGCCGACTAGCTTTGACGTAATAGTACGTGTACGTACGTACGTGTGCACACAACCAATAAGTGATGGTGCGTTGCGTGCAGATATTCAGTCTGTTTTCTGATGGGCTGATAAGCTCGGTTGGTGCTGATTTGTTATGAGAGGAAAATATTGTACCATGGCTGATAAGTCCGGGCACGAAAAGGCATAGCAGACAAACACGTACACATCTTACGAGCGCTGCACGCGCTCGCAAGTTAACGGTCTGTTTGGCTGATATTAAAGCTGACTGATAAGCCGGCTGAAGCTATTTTATTGTGAGAAAAAATAATGTAGATTGTGGCTGATAAGCTGCCAAAAACTGTCACGGAACTGCCGTGCAGCTCCTGCACTGCAGCATTGGACACACTGTGCATATGGTTGATTAGTCAGCGTGACACCAAATTCAGCCAAGAAAACACACGGCCGCTGGCTGCACTGCACATAACACACGGGCACAAGAGCGTGTCCCAGCTGCTAGCTCACCGTAGCTTGCAAACGGCGCCGCTTTCCCATGCACCATCTACTACAAATATATTAGATAGTGACCTTTTCACCAAACCCCATTTTTATCCACTGTAATAAACCAGTACCAGTAATAGAATACATACAAACAAAGAACGCACACTTTGCCATGGACTCGTGCATCGTCGAAGTTGAACTAGAACCTAGTTTTTTTTTTTAATTTTTTTTCTTTACTGTCTAGCTCCTACGTAAATTAAGAGTCTGTTTTAGCATAGTTTTTTTTTGCCTGTTCCTCCTATAACAACAGCTGTAACAACATCATTCATATAAATCATTTTTCTCTCTCAACGCAAAATGAATGATTTATGGTTCACCTGGCTCGGGCTTCTTCAACACTGTAGCGCGGAAATCAGGGCCTAAATTTGCTCGCACTTATATTTACTTTTTGTCGCTTTCAACACAGAGCGTACGTTTAGCATGTTCTTTTTTGAGGTCGTAGTACGTGTTGTACAGCGGCTGTTCTTGTTTTTTCACCTCAAGAGCAAGAAGAGAAGCTAGCACCGTGTTCCTTGTTTCGTCAGCTTTTTATATGCCTTGCGAACTGAATTATTGCTTGCGTGCATTGGCATATATGCTTGTTGGGTTGTAGTAGCTCGCAGCTATAGGCGTGCATGACGAGAATGGCAAGTGAGGAAATCTTTCACGGGAGAGGTTAATTTGACGTGAAGAAATGTTCACCATCATGCATCAGGTTGGTTGGTACGTAGATGGATTATACGTTGCACCTAATCTCCAGATCATGACAATGCATGGACTATGCATGCAGATGGGACACACACACCGGTAGGCGGTAGCGGACTAGCGGTAGGCCTATAACCGCGTGTTGATCTTTTTGTTTTCGTGCTCCACCGGGCCATCTTGTCTTGCTAATAAACCGCCATAGTTTTTGTTTGTGGTCTTTGTGGGCTCATAAATCGGTATCATAATATACATCTCAAGTACAGTACAAGCATCTTTCATTTGGTGACCTAATCTTTTGGTGTTGGATCGGACGAGACTTTTATTCCATCTACAAATCTGCATGCGTATACAGTATACATCTAGGTATTTTCGTCTCGATAGTTGTAGACACTAGCTAAAGATATGGCTCTGCTTTTTTAAAATGTATTTTGTGCGGTCTAGGGTGTTGTTTCTTTGGCCTCTTTTGGTGAAGCTCCCGCCGGTTTCCCGGACACAGCTATTGTTCATATACTATTCACAGAAACTCTTTTTTCTCTACTCTCTCCTTTTTCTCATAGTGCTAGTGGAGCCAGATTTTTTTACTCCCCCTATGCTCCGGCTACAATGCCCCTATAGCACAGGTGCCGCATCAAATATATACTACAATCCCTTTTACATGAGAGTTAAACCTTTTACATCAGAGTTGCACTGAACAGGCGATATACTGTAGTTGACTCGGTCTATATATTTTGACATGTGGGGTCACACGAGCGTCGGAGGTAGTCTACTAAAACTTCCATGCATGAGCCAAAAATAATTGAAAGAAAACACGTAACACGACTACATCGGGTAGAAAAACTTGGCAGCATGGCAGGACCTTGCTTTGATATGGATTTTGTAGAATCAAATTGGACCCGAGAGTGTTTTTCTTTTGTCCCATTTATACGTCATAGCTAGGAGTACATCATGATCATATCATCCTACACTTACGGCTCGTTCGGTTCGGCCGGAACGGCCCAAAACACGGCCTGTTCCATCTGGATCGATACGGTCTGATTTGAAGTCAAATTAGACTAGAAATGTGTATACGCTTAGATGTGTCTTGAAATAAAAAAAAAAGGCTGGAATGGAGATATGCTCTTCTGCTTCCGCGGTCCGGAACGAAGACTTCCCCTACCCTCCAGAACCAAACCGATCGGAGTGACACACCTGGAACCACTATATCCGGGCCTGAACAGGAACAGGAACGAAACTGAACCAAACTAACGAGCCCTTAATTGGTTTTTTTTTTGTGACTGAGCCCTTAATTGGTCATTACTCCAAATGAGTCCTCCCTAGTCGTACATGTGCTATTTCAACAATTAGCCCTTGTTTAGTTTCCCAAAACTCCCAACTTTGGCACTATGCAAAAAAAAGATTCCCCGTCACATCAAACTTACGGTACATGCATGGAGTACTAAATGTAGATGAAATCAAAAACTAATTGCACAGTTTGCTTTAACTTTGCGAGACGAATCTTTTGAGCCTAATTAGTCAATGTTTGGACAATAATTCATAAATACAAACAAAATGCTACAGTATAAAATCTTTTACCGTGCAGAGTTTGGCCATCCAAAGTTGGCCGAACTAAACGTCCCCTTAGGCAAGGCTAAGGGGGCTATGTGGGATGATGTCATTGTCACCTCGTACACGTTGCAGCCTTGCAGGGCTAGGCCCTTTGGCCACACCTCTTAAAATAGTTACAGGTGCTTACGTAGGGATGAATACGATCCAAAACTATCGTTAGGAGGCCAAATCACTTTCAGTTTCACTTTTTTTTCTCGAAAACGAAATCGATATGATATTGTTTTTTGAAGAAAAATCGATATGATATTGTTGAAACACATATGACACCGATATTCCAGTAGTTTCGAAAATGATAGTAGTTGATAAAAAAATACAACAATAACGATCGGAATCCATGAAAACGATATCCTCAAAAACGTAAACACGCCAAACCGTATAGTATAATACTTTCTCCCTCCACAAATATACTCATTAAAGCCTGCTGGTTATCTATTGTGGTCGTTGGATTTTATGATCAGGTGATAGATCGAGTAACGCATGCTTTAAATGGCAGTTTTTGATAAAATTGTACCGCAGGAGATTAGTGCCAACAAAAAAAATCCCACCAGCGTAAATTCCTGCCATATTTGTCCTCCATGAATAGCATTATATAATTCGGGGACACTAATATACAGTTTGGAGCCAATGCAAAAATTGTATCAAAACCATCACCACAATCGCCAAAACATTCTTATTGTCGCCTGTTCTCACTGGTGCCAAGTATAGTATCCTCCATTGCTGTGTAAACAGCTAGTGTAACCAGCAACCGAAATCAACAAACAAGTCAAGCAAAGGCACAGAATTAACTTTTTTTTTGACAGAGGTAAACAGAATTAACCTTTGCCATGCCTTTAGATCTGAATTCAGCGCCAATTGAAGAAGATGAAGAAGCTGAAATACCTGATCTAAACCAAGCTTCTGCTGCAAAAGAAGGAGAAGATGCCTCTGTCTCTGAGTTTGGGGAAGGCCAAATCCATGTTGTCCAAGATCAAGAACATAATGCAACCTTGAATGAAGACCGAGCACCTTTTGATCTCAACATGAATGCAGGTAATAACCTTCATTTCTCCATAGATAAAGTATGATCTTGGTGCAATTGTTTAATGTTAATTCCTCCTTTAATTTGTCATCCTTCATGTACAACATGATGAAGCTGCCTACCGCGATGATCTAAACATGAAGGCTGGTACGTAAATTTCATTTGGGTTATATGTAAATTTAAATATTTCTGCACTTGAATAGAGCTCGTACCTCGCCATTGATCTGTATCCCCCGTACTGTATTCGTGGATGGAGGAAGTAGATCTCAGTGCCCTTATTTTTCTTTCTTTTGTTGGACCTTTGATAGTAATCCTAGGAATTATTGTTAGGAAGCACCTTTTAATCTTTTTTTTTGTGGTGCAGCTTCACTTACCAAAGTCTAAATCATATAAATTATCCAGTCCTAGTCCATTCAAATAAGGCCTTAGAATTTGAGTTCAAATAAGGCTCCTATGGCCCTGTTCACTTTGCTAAAAAGTCATGACTGAAAGTACTGTTCGCTGATTTGTTATGAGAGAAAAATATTATTCGTTCGCTGAAATAGTGCGGCTCATAAGACAAGCGAACAGGGCATATGTATTGAGTTTTAATTTCCTAAGTGATACAACTAGACTTTTCTTTGAAAGTAGTAATAAAAAATATATTACATATTGTTGGTATGTTTGAGTACCAAGTAAAATCTAGAACGGCAAACTCCATGTGACCTAAAAAGTCACTTGTTTTGAGAAGGGATGGAGTAAATCATTTTTGTGCATGCACGGAGTACCTATTTATCAATGGAAATGCCGTTTATGCAAACTAGTGCATATATAGTGTTCTGAATTTATTTCCGTTTACAAATCGGATACTTGTGTATCTTCCTTGTGGTCTCGCAAAAGAACAGCAAATATCCATTGCAACCCGTGGAAACAGACCGTTGAAATTGTATGTTATTATTACGCAGAGATTCATCCGAAAAATACTCAGTAATCTTCAGCCGATAGTCACTCAAAGGCCAGATAAATTCCCCATATATCTCCCCCTTTGATTCTCCAAATACAACCAGATCACGCGTGAATGAATCCTAATCCCGCCTTTAATCACCGCCATCACCATCACCATCCGGTCAAAGCACCAACGGACCCCCTCATCGAGCGCGCCGTCGATTCGGTCATCCGAACTGTTTCGTATCTAACCGCAGCTCTGCTCAGGCCGCACAGCGCTCGCTTGACCCCGCGCGCGCGCGTGTCTGCAGTTGTCTCGCCGAGTCGTGCGGTTCGGTGGCTGCCCCCGTTGGATACTTGGCCCACTACGGCACTACTACTCTACTCCCAGTCCCTGCACGTAAACAGAGCAGTTCTCCTCGGCTTCTTGCCCGTCGCCTGCTCGTCATTGCCTTATATAAACAGAGCAGAGCGCGGCAGCCGGCAGGGCAGAGTTCAGAGTTCAGACATCAGGCAGAGCAGAGAAATTCTCGGCCTTTTTCAAGCAACAAGAAAGAAGAGGAGAGAACAGAGAAGAAGAGGGGCTCTGCGCTTTCTGATCGCTGTTCTGAGGGATGACGGCGTGCGGTGGTGGTGCGAGGATGACGGCTGCCGCTGCCGCGGCGACGATGAGGATGGCTGCGCCATGGGTTATTGCCTGCAGCTTCTTGCTCTCCTTGGCAACCTTCCAGGGTGAGTGCTTGCAGTCCGACGGTTCAGTTCACCTGCACTTTCTTCAGTTCATTTTTCTTCCGTCTTCTTCATGTGATGTGAGCAGTTCACCTATCACCTATGCGTTCTTCTGCCCGCCCATGGCGTTCCTCTTGCCCGTGCGGCACTGTGCGTTAGTCCGCCAATTGACACTTGGGCTGCAGTTTCGTTTCGTTTGATTAATTAGTCCAGTTTCGCCCGCGCTCTTCCTTCTGTTCTCTTCAGTTCATGTCGAGCTCTTTCAGTAGCCTGTTGTCTAGCTAAACTTTATTCAAGATATGTTCTTGATACTTTCCCTTTCTTCCCACTGCAATTTTGCTGGTCCTGCATCCCAATTCTCAAATGGTCAGGTACTCAGGTTGGTGGTCAGGTACTCAGGTTGGTGGTGTTTCTTAGATCTGAGTTTTGCAGTTGCACCTGCATTAGGATAACGTTTTCCGTAATGGGGGATACCTTAGGATAAAGAGGGCGCCAAATAGTGGCTGTGGTTCCGATAAGTTTATTGCCTCCTGGTAGAGCCGTAGAGGTGGTTAACAGGTTTATCCTTTGTGTTCTTGGTTGGGTCTCCCTGGAAATTATAATAACCAAACAGCGTAGAGCAGGGATTGGCTTGGATTCTATCTTTTTACTCGTTCATATTTTTTGACGCAAAAGATATTTTACCACTTCATCTAGTAGCAGGACAGGCATTGGAAATGAACTCATGTTTGTTACGGTGCACGATACATTTGATTTGATGCAGTCAAATTACTGTATCTAATTACTGACCAACTCCTAGTTTGCTATTGCCACTAGACTAGATCAATCCTGTCCTTTTCACTCAAACGGCACGTCGGCCAGTAGAGTGTGAAAAGTTGGGCCAAGGCCTACCAAAGATGTCAATAAAAACATATTTTTATCATTGGTTATTAGATGTTAGTACATCTCACCCGATTTATAGT
This sequence comes from Miscanthus floridulus, assembly GCF_019320115.1. Taxonomy (NCBI): domain Eukaryota; kingdom Viridiplantae; phylum Streptophyta; class Magnoliopsida; order Poales; family Poaceae; genus Miscanthus; species Miscanthus floridulus. Next base: position 97,104,613 of record NC_089595.1, read on the forward strand.
AGCCGTAATCAGCCGAGCACACTTTTGCGTGACGAAATAGAAAGGCAGAGCCCTTTTAAGACGGGCTTTATGTCTCCCGTCAGATGTCGATATCATCTTAATTTGACAGGGAAACACTGCAGCTGATACGAATTATGTCATATATATGCACAATTCTTTTTTATTTCGGAATTTCCCTTGCATAGGCTTGCCCAATGCATCAGACAACCAAAAAAATCACAAGAAAATTAGGGCATCTTGTGTATATAAACTGTTTCGCCCATGCATCATTGAACAATTTTTCTTATGTGTTCTCATTGTAATAATACTATGAATCTAGACTAATTAGGGCATCTTATAGTAGCTGGACTCTTGGACATGCTATGAGCCTAACTATATGAGACTTTTGGCCGCAGAATCCATCGTCTAAGCTGCTCAGTCTAGTAAATTAACTTGAGCTTTATTTTAACAACTGAACTGAAAGTGATGTGTTTGGACCCTTGACACGAAGGTGTATTTTCTTCTTTTCACAAGCATATCTTTGACCTTGGCACCGAGTTCAAAAGGTATATCCATTGCTTATTTTACAAGTACTATGAGTGACGGTGTTGGTCTTGGTTATTGCAAATCCTATGTAGAAAAACGTAAAGAGACGTGGAGTTGTGCACGGAATTACTTTGGAAATTTGGTAGTTGTAGCTCGTCCCCTGTAGTCTGTAGATTTGTTGGCTGCTTCCCCCAACTACTCCCTTCACTGCTCTGCTCTGGAATAAGCCACAACCTGCTACGTTTTTCTTCACCATTTCATAATGGCAACAGTTTTGAGTTTGCAGATTTTGTTTGTGGTAACTGATGATTACTTCTGTTGAGGATCAAAGTCACTCTATTTTTGTTCTGATTGATGACCCAATCTAATCCTGACCCATCAAACTAAAAACGCAGGAGCTGAGGGTGCGATTGGCGTGAACTACGGCATGGTCGCCAACAACCTGCCGGCGCCGGAGCAGGTGATCTCCATGTACAAGGCCAAGAACATCAACTACGTGCGGCTGTTCCACCCGGACACGTCCGTGCTGAACGCGCTCCGCGGCTCCGGCATCGGCGTCGTCCTGGGCACGCTGAACGAGGACCTCCCGCGCCTGGCGTCCGTCCCATCCTACGCCGCGTCGTGGGTGGCCACCAACGTGCAGCCCTTCGCGGGCACCGTCCAGTTCCGGTACATCAACGCCGGCAACGAGGTCATCCCGGGGGACACCGCAGCGCAGGTGCTCCCGGCCATGCAGAACCTGGAGTCGGCGCTCCGGTCCGCGGGGGTCACGGGAGTCCCCGTCACGACGGCCGTGGCCACGAGCGTGCTCGGCACGTCGTACCCGCCGTCCCAGGGCGCCTTCTCCGAGGCGGCCGCGCCGGTGATGGCGCCCATCGTGTCGTACCTGTCGTCCAGGGGCGCGCCGCTGCTGGTGAACGTGTACCCGTACTTCGCCTACTCGGGCAGCGGCGGGCAGGTGGCGCTCGGGTACGCGCTGCTGTCGGCGGACGCCGGCGGCGCGGTGTCGTCGGTGACGGACGGCGGGGTGGTGTACACCAACATGTTCGACGCGATCGTGGACGCGACGCACGCGGCGGTGGAGAAGGCCGGGGTGCAGGGGCTGGAGCTGGTGGTGTCGGAGACCGGGTGGCCGTCGGGCGGCGGCGGCGACGGCGCCACCGTGGAGAACGCGGCGGCGTACAACAACAACGTGGTGCGGCACGTCGGCGGCGGCACCCCGCGGCGGCCCGGGAAGGCCGTGGAGACGTACCTGTTCGCCATGTTCAACGAGAACGGCAAGGCCGAGGGCGTGGAGCAGCACTTCGGCCTCTTCCAGCCGGACATGAGCGAGGTCTACCACGTCGACTTCACGGCGGGTTCTTCCTAGTAGGCTTCTGCTTCTGGAGTAGCACTAGCCTGTCCGTGTGTACAGTGCATGTCAGTACACGGCGTTACCCGCCATGGATCTGTTTAGCACATTACTGTCGTCATTAGTGATGCATTTGTTCAGCAGATACAGACATACAGTAGTACTCTTTCAGTATGCCATGCGTCTCTGTCTCTACTTGACCACTTCGACTTGTGTTCTGCTGCGTTTTTTGTGTTCTGTTCATGGAGCAGCATTTTTTGTTTTGAGCAATCATGGAGATGTGAATCTGTTCGCTGGCCTATTGGGCTCAACAACGTTTGAGCGAAAGGGAACCGTGGCCCAGCTTACTGGCCCATTGGGCTCAGCGGTCGCATAGAGCCCGCCACGTACCCATTTCGCTCGGCACGTGGCGGTCCAGCCTGGTGTGGTGAAGACTGATGGCCGAAGAGAAACAAACGATTCCACACTTCTCCGGCCGAAGCGCAGATCGCAGCAGAGAGAAGAGCTGAGGACGGGAGAAGAGGCGGCGAGTTCCTGAATCTTCCTCCTCCGAAGCTGAGTCTGCTCGTCAACCCGGCAGGTGCGATGATGCCTTTGGTATCTGTTGGGTTCTCGCGTACTTCGGGTGGCTTGCCCTAGTGATTCGTGGGGACTAGGGACGGGATATCTTGCTTGGTCGCCGGAGTATTCCTCTCGCAAATCAGGACTCCTGGACGCGGCCGGCGCGCGTTGATTTGTAGCTTTGCTGGGAAATCGAGATATGGAGGTGTGTTGATTGGGGATTTCTCGATAATCGAGATATGGAGGTGTGTTGATTGGGGATTTCTCGATCTCTGTTGCTTAGGAGGGGCAGTGTTGGGATTGTTTGGACAGATAGTGGCAAATCTGTTCTGTTACAGCGTCTTGGCGATTGGGGGTGCATTGGGTGTCTAACACTGTTCTTGTTGCGACTGTAACAACTTTGCACTGGATTCCAACTGAGCCACAAATTGACTGAACTTTGTGGTTGCAATTGCAATGGCTTTATGCTGAATGCCTGAACTGTTAGATTGGTACTGGCCCACAGTTTGTCTAAAGAGCTGCGGAGTGCCAACCTTAATAATCTGGATGGAAATTTCTCTCTTTTTAGGTTTAGTGAAGTATTGAATAAGCTTAAGCTTAAGCTGAAACTGTAAATGATTTTATCTATTCAGCTTTCCTGGTTGAGGTTTATGGGCAATGTTGTTTTCAGTTCCACCTCAATGAGTAGTGGACAATTATCACACTTCGATTCACAATAAGCTAGGAATTTCTTCTTGTACTTAAACCGTTTGAAGTTGTTCAGTTTGTGTCAAAAAGATAAAACAGTCTCCTTACGACGAAAACCATACTCCAGTGGAAATTTTGGGGAGCCAGCTGTTAGCTCAAACTGTGTACTTTGACCTTGTTTTGGAGAGGATTTTAGTTTCATTGTTCTTGCAGGAACTAGTTTCTTTTGTTTATGTGGAAGTCACCCTTGGATTCAATGATAATAATTATGATGTATACACAACGTCACTTAGCAGTAGGATGCTCCTTTATTCACATTCCTTTGGTACGTGGGAAATTTTCTTTTTTCCTTCGGTGCAAGCGGTAGAGTCTTACCGCCTGTGACCGGAAGGTCCCGGGTTCGAGACGCAGTCTCCTCGCATTGCACAGGCGAGGGTAAGGCTTGCCACCGACAACCCTTCGCCAGACCCGAGTGGGAGCTCTCTGCACTGGGTACGCCCTTCGATTTTCTAGTGAAAAACTGATCCCTGTGAAATTTCTGCGTTTCAAAGGGGCCCTAACCATTTTATTCCTGTGTATTCTTGCCTAGGAATCTCACATCTACTAATTCAGCACAGGCATGGATGGGAAGAACTTCAGCAATAAACAGCAAGCTGAACAAAAGAACCCGGATGCAGTGACAGACAGTGTTCCAAGCCAATCTCAAGAGGCCTTGAATCCGTTTCCAGATTCAGATGATGGAAACACCAGTCCGTTCAATGGCCATGAAGCTGATGTGAACATGGAAGCTGCCATCTCGACCGAGGACGTCATACGAGCTGGTGGGTTCGGAGCGAAGGACGACATTGGTAGCCTCCTCCCGACAGCAATTGATTCTACCGATTTCGAGGCCTCGCTGCGGGACGCCCGCGATTTCGAAGGCGAGGAAGAGGCGCCAGCACATCCTGGACTAGGACGGAAGGGGGAGAAGGCTGATGATGGAAGCAAACTGTCTTCTGTAGCCCAGCTCCAGCCTTCAGAAAACCTTCTTTTCTGCCATATGTGTCTGGAGAGCTTCCTTGCGTATGAACTTTTTGTCACAATGTTTTGTGTGTAACATTACATTCTGTTTGCTTCAGTGCTGTATGAACATGAGGATGACGGTTCTATGTTGTCTGTTGTATAGCTCTCAACTCTGTTGGATGTCTGAGGAATGTATAATCCAGCATGTTTTCCTGTCTGTTTCAATCGCCTGCTGATGAGTGGCCACAGAGTTGCAATATGCGGTTGGTAGGTTCCAAATTCTTGAATAGAACGTGCAGTTGTCAGTGTCTCAGTGACTCGACAATACTTACCCATGTTCGGAGCACCCTGGTGTGTATACCACACAGCGTTGAACAACAGGTGTGCATGCCTCGGAATTGCTCCTCTGTTATTTTCCCTTGCATTTAAATAGTGACAGGTTCTTTTTTTTTCTTTCGAGAGAGAAATGGTTACAGGTTCTTGACCACAGAGACCGGCAGCTCAGCACAGCGATCTGCTTAGAGGGGGATCGGTGAGTCGAGACAACGATTGTGCGCACGATGAAGCGGATCAGTCGTACGAGCGGCGAAGAGTGCATCAACGGGCATGTCACCTCCCTTGGCCACGGCGAGACCAACTCTGTGTCATGAGTGGACCGAGCTCAGAAAGATCTCTGGACAGGGGGAGGAAGGCGACCTTATTTTGCGGATTCTATTTCCTTTTTCAAAGAAAAGAGGGGTGAAGCCAGGACTAGACCATTTGTTTAATTTCGCTGCTTTTATCGGATAGCTGTAGCGTTTAAGTTTTAGAAACGACTATTCACCCGCCCTCTAATCAGACATCTTGACCCTATGCTCTCACTCGAGTGTTTTTACACTCACCAGATAAGTCTCGTGGCCACCGGAGAGATTGCGCCAGAGCTTAGGCGCCCCATCTATATTGGTCCAATCGTTTGTTTTCATTATGCTAAGGTCACCGAAAAAGTCCTATGCTCCCAGCATTAGGGGCAGTGGAGCTTAGGCTCATAGGTCGACAACAGTGAAGTTTTCAAGCACATCCTATTCTTTCGGTCCTCACCAGGGGAGTTTTCAAAATAGGGCAACAAAAACACCAGTGGGGTGCATTGGAAGGTTCTAGTGGCCGAAAAACATTTATATGTATGCTCTCTGCAACGCGTCAGAATTCTCCAATGGCAATCATTGGAGTGATCACCGGGGCTTGTTTCTAGAGAGTCGTTTTGCATGCATTTTCAAATGTTTGTGCTCACCGGAATAATCTAGTGGCACCAGAGAAGGCTCACCGGACAAAAGGCTATATAACGACTAGTTTGAAGTAGTCATTGAACTAGTTGTTGGGGTCTCCAGTGATATTCTCTGGTGACCCCACCGAAAGATTTTGATGGCCTCACAGAAAGCCTATTAAGGACATAACGGCTAGTTCTGTTGAGAGCTTATAAATAGAAGGTGTGGCCGGACTATTTGGCTCTCTTGGCACTCTCCATCTAATATCAACACCTATTAGAGCTCAAGAGAATACTCCACTCCCATTTACTTAGTTGAAATCACATTTGCGTGAGATTGGAGAAAATCTAGTGCATTTGATTTGAGAGTTGCTCTTGGTGGTTGCCACCACCTAGATGGTTTGGAGGCAGCGAACTCTGTCAAGCATTGTGTGGAGATTGTGCGGGGGCTCCAGAGGAGAATTTGTAAGGGGCGCTTGTGATCATCCCCGCAAGAGGAAGCGAAGAGCAACTCTACTGGAATGGAGGCTTTGTGGCGTACCTCGTGATTGAGCTGGCTCATAGTCAAGCACTCATGTCGGAGCCGAACTTGAGGGATCAATGAGCTTGCGGAGGAGCATTGATCCTTGGACAGGCCTCAATAGGGACGTAGGTAGCCAACTGGCTATCGAGCCTCGGGGAAAATCTCGTTTCATCATCTTCCCATGGTTTGTGTAATCTACACTTGCTCTTTACTTTGTGCAATCTTGTGCTCATGTAGTTTAGTAGCCGTTGATGCAGAAAGTGACCAACAAGTAAATATTTGTAGTTTTGCCATACGTTGTGATCGGAGGTGGCCTAGCACTCAATGACACAGGGTTTATACTGGTTCAGGCAACGTGCCCTACGTCCAGTTTGAGTCGGTCGGTGACTTTATTCCTGAGCCTAGGTGCTCGAAGTTTGCAGTGGGGTTACAAACGAGAAGGAGAAAGATGGGGGTACAAGAGGTCCGGTCGGACTCCGGTCGGAAGGGCCGAGAGTGACAAGAGCTCCGCTATGAGCTAAGTGTTCGAGCATGTGCTCTTGGTTTGAATCTAGTGGTTCTGCTGTTGTGTGCTAGTGAACTTGATCTATCTAATGAATCTGGAATCACTCTTTGTTGGGAGAGAGCGCATCCCCTTTTATAGATGAAGGGTGTGGCCTTACAAGTGAGAGAGAGAGTACGTATGCTTCTAAGCCTTGTTGCCCATGCCGGTGGGTACGGGATGATGGTAGGCGCCCACAACACTGTTGGATGTCAGATGCACGTGGGAGGTTGCATCGTCTTGTTCAGGTATGGCAGATGTCGGTACCTGCTATACTGTTGATGCCCAGAGGCATGTAAGGAGTTTCACCATGTTCACCCGGTATGGTAAATGCCGGCGCCCACAACACTGTCGATGCCCAGAGACATGTGGGGAGCCTTACCGTGTGGGAGTTAATGGCGCTCACAATACTGTAGGGGAAAATATCGGCGCCTACAACACTGTTTGGGCTCTATTGTGCCAGGGAGGTTGCAGAGTACTGTTTCTACAGGTGTATAGAGTATGGTCCCTGGTATCGTGGTTTGACTTGTGCGCCCTACCTTGCTTTCTCCGTTCATTCCCTAGTCCTTTCCGAGCGGGCATCCCCGGTCGGTTGGTCCCAGTCGGCTCTGATCGCGCCAGTCGGAGAAGAGCCGTGAGCAGGGGTTTGGCACATCCTCGGTCGAAGACGCGGGTCAGAGTCAGAAGTAGTGCTTCGGCCAGGCCTTCCGGTCGGAGAGGCCGTTCGGAGGCGGGCTGAAGACCGAAGCGAGTGCTCTAGTCGGAGAGGTGGGCCGGAATCGTAAAGCGGACGTTGTTCCTCTTAGGCCAGGCCTCTCGGTCGGAGATTCGATCGCCCCTCTGGCCAGTTATTTAGGTACTTGGGCCGGCCCATGAGTTGTGCATTTGTCTCCTTGGGCCGAGCCTTTGTTGGAAGGCTGGTCCGTGAGGGACCTCGAGTTTATGAACCCGACAGGAGCCCCCGAGCCCCCGGGCAATTCAGGTATAATCGTCTGAGGGATTTTTGTCTTGACGGTGGGTGCGCACGAGCGCACCCGTGGGCGTAGCCCCCGAGCCCCCAGGTGATTTGGATAGAATCGTCTGGGGTTTTTTCATTTTACCAGCGGGGGAAGTTTCATTTTGTCGGCGGGTGCGCGCGAGCGTACCCGCGGGTGTAGCCCCCGAGCCCCTGGGCGATTCGGGCAGAATCGTCTGGGTGTTTTCAGTGGGCATATGTGCATGTTTTTTTAGTCGAGACGAAGTTGTCAACCAAGGCGTCGTTGCGCAGCCAAGGCGTTTTAGTTTTGGGATCGGGTGAGGTAGAGCTCGTGGATCCTGGCGTCGGTGCGCGCCGTGGAATCGGGCGAGACAGTTAGTTTAGGGATCGAACGAGACGAAGCTCGTGGGTCTTAGCGTCGGTGCGCGCTGTGGGATTGGGCAAGTCAGAGTCGTGGATTCTGGCCTCGGTGCAGCCTATGCAGCCGAGGTAGTTAGTTAGTTAGTTTAGGGATCGAGCGATCCGGAGCTCGTGGATCTTGATGGGGCGAGTTCGGGGTTGCAGACCCAGGTGTTTGGTGTGTAGTCAAAGCGTAGCCGAGGGATGGGGCGAGTTCGGGGTCGTAGACCCAGGCGTTTGGTGTTCATTGAGCCCTCGAGCCCTATCGGGCTTTTGGTAGGGGTCGGTTTGAGTTGTGTGCTTTACCCCATCCTCGGTTTCGCACAACCAGAGGGGCTGAGTTTTGTCCCTTGTCCCAATCGCTCAGGCTTGAGTGACGCGCTCGGTGAGTTCGCTAATGGGTATGATCGAGTGGAATCTGGGTCCGTCGTTCGTGACGGGGTCGGCATAGCCCTCTTGTGACATTTCACTCCTCCTTTACCTACAACCCGATAGATGTCTGGGTCATTCCGGAGACTGACCCGGGTGGCCTGACGGCCTCCCCTCGATGGAGATTCTATGGGCTTGGCAGAGGTTTAGGATCGAACGAGAAGGTTGAGATGACCCTGTCTACTTTGGGGCAGACTAGGCGAGGGCTGCACGGGGCTCATCTGTGTTTTCTCCCCTAGCTCTATTTGACGTGTGGCGGCCTCGAGGCCTAGGTCAGTTGCTAGCACGGTGGCAGCAGCGACGCGTCCAGTCATGTCCAGTACCTTACTGGAAACGACCGGACGCTGGGGTTGCTGCGTCCGGTCAGTTCAAGCTGGTGCGTCCGGTCGTCAGAAGACCGTTGAGATCAGATGAACAGTGTTTGAAGAAGGGGACACGTGGCGTGCATCGCACGACCGGACGCTGAGGTCCAGCGTCCGATCGATCGGACCAGAGCGTCCGGTCGTCCCGACTTTTGCCCAGTGAAGGGGTAACAGCTCTATTTGTTCGTGGGGTTATAAATAGAAGCCATGGTCGGCCTTGGGCCGGTAGCTGAGCACACAAGAGCCTTGGTGGCTTGTGTAGTAGTGCTTGGGAGCCCTCCATCTCACATATACTTGATAGTGATCATTCGATTGTGTGAGAGAGAGACTCTAGTGCGATTGCATCGTGAGGTTGCATCGAGTGGCACTAGGTGATCGAGTTGCAAGCCGGTGGTGCTTGTTACTCTTGGAGGTTGCCACCTCCTAGACGGCTTGGTGGCGGTCTCCGTTGAAGCCCGCAAGAAGCTTGTGCGGTGCTCCGGAGAAGAGCTTTGTGAGGGGCATTGTGCTCGCCCCGCGGGAGCCGCGAAGAGCAACTCTAGTTGAGTGTGTCATTGAGCTACCCTCACTTTTAGGGTAGGTTCTTGCGGTGCCCGACGTGAGGGCTTGGCGGGTGATGCCAATTAGCCGCCGAACCACCAAGTGAGCGGTCGACACAACAGGGACGTAGCGTGTTGGCAAACACGTGAACCTCGGGAGAAAAATCATCGTGTCAACCTTGTTCTTCCCATTGGTTTGCATCCTTGTTACACAAGCTTGTAATTACTTTCATATACATTGTGCTTGTGTAGTTGCTCTTGTAACTAGTTAGCTTGTGTAGCTTACTAGTTACCTTCTTGCTTGTGTAGCATAGAAGTAGCTCCCTTGCATGGCTAATTAGGTTTGTGTAACCTTGTTAGTCACTTCGCTTAGTGTGTGTAGCTAAGTATTTGCGCTCTCTAATTTGGCATTGGTTGCCTTGTTATTGAGCATTGCTAGTGAGCTTAGGTGGCTTTGTGCTTTTGCTTACTAGCTTGTGTAGGAGCTCCCTTGTTGCTTGAAGTACTAGTGGCATAGGGTTGTGTGACCTTGCTTCTAGAATTGGTTAGGTGAGCTCTAGCTAGCTCGGCACCTTTGTTGCTTAATCAATATCTTTGGAAGGTGCTAGAGAACATAGATAGAGGGGTGTAGTCTTGGCTAGACCGATAGTTACAATTCCGCACTTGTTTCGGTTAGTCGACGCAATTAATTTTAGAAAGGACTATTCACCCCTCCTCTAGTCTGACATATCAACCCTTCACCCGTGCAACTGAGGTGGTGGAAATCCCATCCGACGATGAGGCAGATGACGTGGTGGAGGTACCGGTGTCGTTGCGGGAGCTGGCAGTGGTTCAGTCGGAGGCTGGGCCCTCCGGTGGGCTACCGGAGGGTAACCTGGAGTGGCCCTGCCCTGAGGACTCGACAAAGGTGTGGTTCGTCCTTTGAGATTCGCAGGAGTGTCAGCTCTGGGACATCCTTGGGGGGAAAGAACTTGCCATGGAGTCTGAACTCGCCAACTTGTCGATGAAGCTCGAGGACGGCCAAGAGCTTATTAAGTCCGCCTAACAGTTAGTCAAGGTCGACCTGCAGCTCGCCGTGGAGGTGAGTTTCCTGTATTTGTCCTTGACCTCTGAGTCTCTTGTTGGTTGCCTCAGCAAGCTTGCTTTTCATTTTTGTAGGGTCTGAAGGAGATCTCATCCCGCAAGTCTCGCTTCCTCCGGATGGAGCATGCCCGGGTGGCTGAGCTTGAGCGTCAGCTAGAGTCCGCCCGCCATGAGTCCTAGGACCGGGCGGCCGAGGTGACCGTGGTGTGGGTGGAGGAGCAGCGTGCAATAGAGTGGGCGACCATCGTCGAGCGGGGGCTTGAAGCGGTGAAGGCCCGCCAGGCGGATACCGAGGCGGGGTTACGGAAATCCCTGATGAACACCGAGGCGGTGCTCCAAAAATCCCTGGAGACCCTTGAGTTAGAGCAGAGCGCCTTGGTGTCGGAGCAAAATGCCCTGGAGTTGGTGTGAAAGGCCCTGGAGTCGGAGCAAAAGGCTCGGTCGGAGGCAAACTAGGAATTGCTCGTGCTTCGGGGCCAAGTGATGGGAACGGAGGAGGCGAGCGCCCGGCTACGCGAGCAGGTGGCCCGGTAGGCGGAGGAATTCTCCACCCTTGAGAACTTTCACCTCGATACATACCTTTTTTGTTTTTTGTCGTGTTGGTTTTCTTCCTTCAGCCTGTTTCTGAGCTTGTCGCCCTTCTTCTAGAGCTGGGCGGAAAGGTGAAGTCGTTGGAGCGGGACCTGGAGACGATCAAGGCGACTTTTGGCCAGAATGCAGAGGAGCTGGCCAAGTCCCTTAAAGTCTGGCATGCTCTCGAGGGGGAACTTGACCAGATCCGTAATGTTGCCCAGCTTGTCGTCTCGGAGGTCTTCGGGTCGATGCCAAGTACTAGCGCGCCCGCCGTCTAGCTGGCGGAGGTTCCAGATGAGGTCCGGGCCCTTATCTCACAAGCAGGTTGTTCTACGAAGCGTCGGGGGTGTTGAGTTTGGTGGCGACGTACCACTCGAACCTGGACTTTGCCACTATCTGCAGCGGGTATGCCGATGGCTTGAGCACGGGGGACATCCAATCGCTCGGGGAGAGCTTGCCGCCGCATGCAAGCTTGGTGGCAGAGCAAGTCTCTGCGCAGTGGGTGATGGATGTCCACCGTGAAGACATGGCTAGAAGCGTGCATCGGGAGGACGTCGCCCCGCGTTCAGCCGAGCCGAATGTGGTCCCACCGGGGAGTGAGCAGCCCGCGCCTTCGTCGGTCGTACCGACAGCAGATGCCGCCGAGCCGCCCCAATAGCTTTGTAAAGTATAAGTAGTTTAGTAGATGAAAAATGTTTAAGTTCATGGGGGAGCCCCCGTGTAAACGTTCTTGTGTGTTTTAATGACTACACTTGATTCATTTTTTGTGATGGAGTTACTCCGTTCGGGGAAGCTTGTCCCTTTTGTTCCTTAGTTTTACCTTAGCATAATTTTTTTATTCTTTCTCATACTTGCCTGTTCGTCCCATAGGCTGCAACCTTAGGAGCCTGGGGCGTGGCCCGCAAGGCTCAGCTGCTCGTAACCGTAGGTAGAGGCGGGGTGCGATCGGTCGGAATATTTTAAAGCAAAGCTACGTAAGGCAAATTAAAGAAACAAACTACCTTTTGTTCGGGTACGAAGGAGTTTCACCATATGATAATAAACAAAAAAGAGAGGTAGTAGTGCACCCTTGTGGAGCCCCTGAGCGACCCAGGACAAAAAGTGTTCGGGTCAGGGTGCTCTTATAGGAGCAAACGCTAAGTAAACAATGGTAAGACTGAATTTTAGGGGAAGAAAAACGACATAGCTGTTCCAAGCGTTTGGTGAGAATGTCGTCATTGTCGTCCGGTCAGAACACTTCAACCTTCAGCCATCCAGATCCTTGTCCGCTACGCCCCCTTTATTGGCCGCTACTTCTGCTCCCTTTTCTTCCTTTGGCCCGCCGACCTATCGCAGAAGGCGCTTGAGGAGCTCGTAGTCCTTGTAGAGGTGTTTGATGGGGTAGGTGTGGTTGGTGCATGGGCTCTCCATGAGCTCGTGGAAGTGGCATAGAAGGTCCTGTTGGGGCTGCTTGCCCGTGTGATCAGCCGTGGCGACCAACGCGGAGTTCGCCAGTCGACGGTGATCTTTTCTGTTCTTTTTTCCCTTTTGCGTGGAGGGGCCCTCGTCCTAATCCTGGCGCTTGGCCTTGCCTTTGCCTCAGCCTCCATTGGAGCAATGCAGGAGCAACGCTCGCTGGAGGCGTTGGACAAAGGTCCATGGTCTCGGGCCATCCGGGCTGGGACTCCGGTCGCTACTACGAGCGTCTTGGTTTGGCCCGAGCCGCTCGTGTACAGGCGGTCGGTGCGGAGCAGTCGCCAAGTCAAGACGAGGCATAGATACGGCCTCTTGTGCCATGCTTGGCGGCTGTAGCGTTGAGCAGGTGGAGCGATTCGTCTAGTGCGTCCCTACTCCCCTGGTGGGGAGAGAGGCCACGAGTCGGTGTCGCGATGCGGAGCTCTCCGCCTGTTGAACGTCGGCAGTCTACACTCGTGCCTGGAGGTTTCGGTGGATCGCCTGTCCTGGGGGTCGTTCGGCTTGGGAAGGCCACGCAGAAGCATTGCCGCAGCGGCAATGTTCTGATTGGCTCGAGCAAACTATGGGGGATCATTCCCCTATCCATGGTGTTGCGCTGGCGCCGCTTACCAATTTATGCGCACGGGGCGTAGTGTGGTGCACCGAGCGTACTGGCGCAATTGGCGGCTGGATCAGCCACTGTTGTCGTAGCTCCTCGCCGTGCTCCTATGTGAGCTCAGGGGTCTCTGCACAAGGGTTCGGAGGGGCATGAGTCTGTAAGGACTCCGTTACCACCGATGGCTGTCCTAGAGCCTCCGCCATAGCGCACTTCTAGGATGGACGGTGGCTAGGCGCCACGTCACCGATGCTAGAGCCGTCACTCTCAATATCATCATCCATGAGGTCGAGGAAATAGGTGGGAGCATAGCTCGCCATCCCCACGAATTCGGACATGAGAGGGGGCAGCTCCGGCATCCTTCGGAGCCCCTGGGCGTACGCGTCTACGGGAGACACGAGGCCGTAGGGGAACCAGTCGTATGGCGGTCGCGGCAGGGGCAACGGGTCCCTCTGGGTAATCGGCGGAAGATAGAGAATAGTAAGTAGATAACAATATGTACATTACTTATAGCGGGGTTTGAGCAGAGAGTTTGCTCGGAATGAAGCGCAGATGTCTCATCGTTCAAGTCATCGTACGTCCCAGAGCTGATGGAGGGTGCCCCTCCGACGGGCGCCGGAACGAGTGCCTCCTCGCGGAGGTGTAGTATGCCGAGCCGGTCGACGATGAAGTCAAGGCTTCCAAAGAGGTAGGCCTAGGATGGCTCGAAAACAGGTGGAACCCACATCCCAACAGGTAGGAGAGCGGGAAACTCTAGTGAGCCGAAACGAGTCGTATCGCCTAAGCCCGCCATGGCAAAGGTGGCAGAAAAGTGGGCCATCCGATGACCAAAAAGTGTTGAACGTACAACGTCTTCCCCACAGACGGCGCCAACTGTCAGTGCAGAAAGTGACCAACAAGTAAATATTTGTAGTTTTATCATATGTTGTGATCGGAGGTGGCCTAGCACTCAATGACACATGGTTTATACTAGTTCAGGCAATGTGCCCTATGTCCAGTTTGAGTCGGTCGATGACTTTATTCCTGAGTCCAGGTGCTCAAAGTTTGCAGTGGGGTTACAAACGAGAAGGAGAAAGATGGGTTCTACAAGAGGTCTGGTCGGACTCCGGTCGAAAGGGTCGAGAGTGACAAGAGCTCCTCTATGAGCTAAGTGTTCGAGCGTGTGCTCGTGGTTTGAACCTAGTGGTTTTGCTGTTATGTGCTAGTGAACTTGATCTATCTAATGAATCTGGAATCACTCTTTGTTGGGAGAGAGTGCATCCCCTTTTATAGATGAAGGGGATGACCTTACAAGTAAGAGGGAGAGAGTACGTATGCTTCTAAGCCTTGTTACCCATGCCGGTGGGTATAGGATGATGGTAGGAAGCCACAACACTGTTGGATGTCAGATGCACGTGGGAGGTTGCGTCATCTTGTTCAGGTATGGCAGATGTCAGTACCTACTATACTGTTGATGCTTAAAGGCATGTGAGGAGTTTCACCATGTTCACCCGGTATGGTAAATGCCAGCGCCCACAACACTGTCGATGCCCAGAGGCATGTGAGGGAGCCTTACCATATGGGAGTTAATGTCGGTCATAATACTATAGGAGAAAATGTCGGCGCCTACAACACTGTTTGGGCTCTGTTGTGCCAGGGAGGTTGTAGAGTACTATTTCTACAGGTGTATAGAGTATGGTCCCTGGTATCGTGGTTTGACTTGTGCGCCCTACCTTGCTTTCTCTGTTCATTCCTTGGTCCTTTCTGAGCGGGTGTCCCAGGTCGGTTAGTCCCAGTCGGCTCTGATCGCACTAGTCGGAGAAGAGCCATGAGCAGGGGTTTGGCACATCCCCGGTTAGAGACGTGGGTCGGAGTCGGAAGTAGTGCTTCGGCCAGGCCTTCCGATCGGAGAGGCCATCCGGAGGTGGGCTAGAGACCGAAGCGAGTGCTCCAGTCAGAGAGGTGGGCCAAAATCAGAAAGTGGGTGTTGCTCCTCTTCGGCCAGGCCTCCCGGTCAGAGATTCAATCGCCCTCTGGCCTATCATTTAGGTACTTGGGCTGGCCCATGAGTTGTGCGTTTGTCTGCTTGGGCCGAGCCTTTGTTGGGAGGCCGGTCCACGAGGGACCCCGAGTTTATGAACCTGACAGTAGCACTAGCTTGTTTGCCTAGTTATTCTTTGTGGTGGTGTTGTTGAGTAGCTCTTGTGCTTAGTTTGAGTAGTTGCTAGTTGCTAGTTTTGATAGTAGACTTGTGTATGTAGGAGTGCTTGCTTGGTTTGCTAGACTAGGTGCTAGTAGTGCTTTTTAGGGCTCATCTTTGTTTCTAACAATTTTCGCTAGTGTTTTGCCTTGAAGGAAATTTTAATTAGGCTTTCACCCCCTCTAGCCATCAAATGTTCCTTACAATCTCGAAGGTACACAAGCCACAGTACCCTCGCTAGAGGTATAATTGATGAGCTCGCCGGGGGTGGTCTGAGTTGTATAACTGAGAGGGCATATAGCCCAGAGATACTTTAGCTACTTGATTGATAAGGAATATGTATGAACCAAAATATGTGGAATCCCTTGTGATCAAATTAGATCTGATCTATTTGTAACCAACTTGTAACCCAATTGGGGAAGGACCCTATGTATAACCCTGCCTCCTAAACTATATAAGAAGAGGTAGGGAACCCTCGATTGGTACCTGACCACATCTCATCACACCCCTACAACCTTGCATACGACGCACAAGCAATAAAGATCTCCACATACACTAGATGTAGGGCATCCCTTACCTGAGCCAGTATAAAATATTAAATGTGTGTCCATGTGCAACCCCTTTGGTCTATTGCATGCATTCACTAATTACTAGTTGGAGGTAAAAGAAATATTGGCAAAGCCCAATAATACATCTAACAAGCCTAACCATAACTCCTCATATGGTATTAAGCTAAATATGTAGGAAATCAGTTGAAAGCTCTAAGTTTGATTTTGGTAATTATATGACTACTAGTGGACTAATGCTTTAAATTAAGTTGTGATTGAGTTAGTGTCACACCAAGGTGATGAGCAAGGCTAGGAGATGGTTGAGAGGTGATCAAGCCATATGGAGCAAGCTCACACTTGGAGAAGATAAGAAGAGGTGAAAATAAGCCCAAAGGCAAAGTATATGCTAGGGTTTTCATTTCGCCCGATGAGACGCAATATAGTGTGTGGTCAGGTTTATGATAGATAGTCATACTATTAAGAGAAGAACTCTAACGCAAAACAGTTATCAAAGTGCCACTAGGTGTGAACTAACTTTGCATATGCATTAGACCTAGTGACGTCGTGAGATGCAAGTGAAAAATGTTTTTGAAAATCTTACTTAGTGCCTAAGGTGAAGATGTCCATGTTAGAACATGGTGGAACATATTGGAGTTGGTGGATTTGAGACGCTTGCTCAAAATAGTCCCTAGTGTTATTTTTCAGCACACCACAAAGGTTCGGTGCCCCATCTGGGGAAGCACCCAAGAAAGCAGTGCGTAGTAGGGTATTAACTATGGCTAGGGTTTGCCACCAGAAATCTCTGGTGGTACCCTCTGACCTAGCATCGGAAGAAAGGGGTTGCACTGTTCACTTGGTGGGGATTTTAAACTGAGCACCACAAATGCTGGTGGGGACCACCGGAGTTTCCCAGTGACCCCTTAGAGCTTTCAGGTGTGCCGCCGGTAAATTTCTGGATGCACAAATTTGTTTGGTGCGGGGCACCTGAAAGGTCCTAGATGGCTAGAGGAGGTGAATAGCCTAATTAAAAATTCTAAAAGACACTAGAGCAAATTGGTAGACAACAATAAAGCGATAAATGTGTTTTGCTCTAGCCTACTAAAAATGCAAGCCGCCTACTAATATACTAAGAAATTATTACCTCTATGGCAATCAATGATCTATGTCACTACTTCTAGTCTAGTGAGCTAGCTAGTTCAAAGAAAAAATAACTAATTACTTCTAGCTACTCAACTAAATGCTACTCTACTCAACTAGCAAGACTAGCTAATTCTATCACTACACAAGTATATCAAAATGTAAATATAAGCGATAGAAATATATACCAAGCCCACCAAGAGATGTATCAACCACAATGAATACCAAGGGAGACAATGAACCAATTGACACACGATTTTTCTCCTAAGGTTTACTTGCTTGTCGGCAAGCTAGCCCCCGTTGTGTCGACCGATCACTTGGTGGTTCACGAGCTAATAGGCGTACACAAGCCTAGCCCTACACAAGGACGCTGCAAGAACCTACACAAATGAGGGTACTCAACAACACGAGTATTCCACTAGAGTTGCCTTTGGCGCTCCATCGGTGAAGGCACAACACCCCTCACAATCAACCAATCGGAGCCGAAAACAATCACCACTTCCACTCGACGATCCTCTAATCTCTAGGCTATCTAGGTGTCAGCAAATACCAAGAGTAACAAGAGAACAACTGGCCCAATGCGCTCAACTAGTGCCACAAGATGCAACAACTCAATGCAATGCACTAGAGGCTCACCAATCTGACTCAAATAATGAAATCAAGTGTGCAAGTGAGTGGACTGTGTTTCTTCAGCTCACAAAGGGTTAGCACAAGTGTAGGAAGAGTCAAGAGAGTGGTCATGGACGACCACCATCTCTATTTATAGCCACACAAATAAATAGATCCGTTGGACCTTTGGAGCTGATTTCTGCGTGGGCACCAGAAAGGGCGGTGCCAACACTGGACAGGGGTGGTGGTGCCCCAACGGTTGGTTGATTTGGTACCAGACACAGGGGGCGCTGCACCGCCCTAGGGTGGTGATGCCACCACCTAGGCACGGCGGTGCCTTGGGCGGTGACCGAGCCCATTTTCGTCCCTCTCTAGATCGATAATTAGGGCGGTGCCACCGAACAAGGGGTGGTGGTGCCCAATTTCGCTAAGTCCCAAAACACCCAGTTTTTGGAATTTTAGGGTGGTGGCACCGGACAGGGCAGGGCGGTGCACCGCCCCTGGCACGGCGGTGTACACCGGATAGGGTGGTGACCCCTGAATTGTGGCTGCAAGTTTGGTTGTTTTTCTAACCCACGGACAACCCAAACATCTCTCCGCAAGCGATGCTAACTCTCAAGATGTTTTCACAAACATATTAGAGCCAAGTTAGCATTTCCAAAAAAAAATTCATAAATACTTTCGCTTGCTCTCCGATGCGCACTAGGCCTAAATGCAATGCATGAATTCCAACACCTAGTGGCACTAGATGACCGAATTGTCTAGTAGAGCTCCCCTCTTAATAGCACGACCATCTATCCTAAAATGCAATCACGCACTCTATTGCATCTTGATTGGTGAAACAAAATCCATATTTGATACATTTGCCTTGATCTCCATAGGATTTTGTTTTTCTCTTTCTTCTTTTCAAGTTGGAGCATGTGAACATCATCTTTTGGCCACCTCCATCACCATGGATGCCATCTTGCTCCACCACTTGGGCTTGGACCACCCTAATTCATCCATACACTTAGACAAAGGGTTAGTCCAATAGGTTTCATCAATTAGCCAAAACCAAACTAGGGCTTTCATTACCGGAGAGGCACTAGATAAAAAAGCAGTTAGTTGTTAAAGTATAACGACTAGTTTGACTTAAATCCTGCGACAACAGAAATCTGCGATGTTGGCGCCAGAGGGTGCACTGTAGAATGCACCAGAGAGGAAAATTATAGGACCATTGGATCTTCATGATCCTTTCTCTGTTCGTGCATTTCCGGTGATCGTTGGACTTTTTCGGTGACCTCAAAAATGGTGTTGTCCATGCTTTCCAATGGTAAGTTTTTGTAGGGGGTTTATAAATAGATATTGGCCAGCCCTTTTGGGATCTCTCTTGGTATTCTAGTTGAACCAACATCCTTGTGAGCTCTCAAGAACACCTCCCACTCATCTCCTTGCTTGTTGGTTGATCCAAAGTGAGATTGGGAGAGATCAAGTGCATTGCTTAGTTGATTTGCATCTATTGGCACTAGTTTATCGTTTGAACCTTGGGTTTTTTATTACTCTTGGTGATTGCCACTACCTAGATAGCTCAGTTGTTGGTTGTTGGCCACCTCTGATCGGCTGACTGTATGGGTCTCTTGTGCTCACCTCACGGGAGATCGAGAAGAGCAACTCTAGTGGAATGCTCGAGGCTAGTTGGAGTGCTCCGTGTTGATTAATTCATACGACAGCCAAGTTGAAGGTCAAGCTTGAGCAGCTTGTTAGTGCATGAATCATCACATTGAGACTTACCTCAACAAGGACATAAGTTGTCGTCAACAACCAAACCTCAGGGATAAATCTTATTGTCACTTGCCTGATTTGGTTTGCAATTCTACACTTGAGCCTTTTACATTCTTGTTCTTACTAGCTTGTGTAGTTGTTGGTTGCTTGTTAGTGTAGCTCTCTAGTCGTAGTTGTAGTGTTAGTAAGTAGAGTAGCTAGTTTGTTGCTTTACTTGTTCAGGACAACTAGAGTAGTTGCTTGCCTCTAGTGTGTGTTTGTGCGTTATAGTGGTAGATCACCTCACAACCAGAATTGTTTAGGAGGCTTGCATTTGGGTGAGATAGAGCTAGGCAAAGTAGTGGCTATTAGGCTTGCTAATTATACTAACTAATTTGCTCTAGTGTTTGTGCTTTTATAGAGAATTTTTTATAGGCTATTCACCCCCTGCCCCTCTAGCCATCTAGATCCATTCATCAGTTTATGTGGGCCTAACATATAGAAAATTAGCTTATTGAGCCACCTACATATAGAAAATGAGCCTACGTGCGGGTGGTCAGAGGGAGGATTCAATCCTATTAGTCAGCAGCACTGCACGTGCAACATACCGCTTTTTATCAGGTTGCATGGGCTTCAGCCGGACCTGCCCCTACTTCTACATGGGCTTCAGCCGGCCTTGCCCATACTCCGATGTAGTATCAACGTTCGAATGCCTTTTCACACTTGGCCAACCAAATAAGGAATATGTCGGCTTTGTTTTATACTCAAAATTTCTAATTTTGGAGCCACGATTTGTAACTTTTCAGCCCTTGGATATAGATCTAATGCTTACACATGACCCTCCCTCCTTATAAATAACGCCACCCGCACATATCTATTCACAACCTAATTGCGTCGTCACCCCCATCATAGCTCTTACCTATCTTTGAAACCTAATTGCGCCGCCACAATATTCGTGTTTCCTCTTGCCATTGCACACACCATTGCATCATGCTCCTTGCAACAAAGCATTGTTACCTCTTCATCTAGTCCCTGCATCTCCATTGCCACTACTTATACACCTCTCTTGCTGCCACATCTTGCACCAAGGTCGCCACCTCTAGTGTAACGAGAAAGGGAGGCGCTTGGTAAGTGGATCAACTGACGACGACATTGATTCAACCTCACCAGTGGCTCCAAGGAGATACACCTTACCAAGAGCAAGCCCGTTCACAAAGAACACGGTATGTGATTGTTTACCAAAAAAATATGCCTCTCTTGAAAAGCATGCTTCAAGAAGTTGAATGATTAAACGTTAGATTAGGATTGTATTAGGCGGGGTTTATGATTTGGGGATGACAATTAGGTTTTGGGCATCAAGACGGATTTTAGGGAAGCGATGGTTGGTGGTTAGGTAAGGTTCTGGTCACCACCTAAATTGGAAGGAAATGCATTAGAGCGGCTGCCAACCACACTACCAAACATGACATGTCGACACTGGTGGGAACGAGGATTAGGACGATGCTACAGGGGCACATAAGAAAGAGGAGGTGGCATCAGGAGGAAATAGGATATATATATAAGCAGGAAGGTGGAGGCGAGTGGCACGCCCTCGACAAAAGCATGATGGCACGCCGCCACAATATATATATAGAAGCAGGAAGGTGGAGGCGAGTGGCACGCCCTCGACAAAAGCATGATGGCTCATGGCATAGCCAAGCACCCCTTTTGCTTAACTGAATAGCAGGAGTATTATATAGCACACTGAGAAGTTCTATTTAGCTCATGGAATCTCCATTCCATTCTATCAAATTTTAATTATTCTTTTGTAGTTACTATATGTCTTAATGCCTAGTATCCGGATCACGTTTATTTATCTTCTATTAATCATTTTTTAGCCTCTACCTAGTATTCCCATATGGATATGGACACGAGATGGTAGAGAATTGACCTATTGTGCGTTAAACCATACCAATTGTCACCAAGGGAACTCTGTTGTGCATGTGTACAGCACACAGGTGGCAAGTGGGAGGCAACCCCTCTCACACCGCCATACTACTACAAGCCAAAATGAGTGCTTGGGAGTAGTTCCAGTGTCACTAGTTCAATATCAAGGATCGGCAACGAATCCTTAGGAGCCAGTGATGACAGGCAAAGCGAGTATCCTTGCAACTTGCTCAAGAGGGTACTTACATCTCCGCAACAATGTTGCACAAGTGAATGTTACATATTTTAGATTATCGTAAATTTGGAATTGTCTGAGTACATTTCACACGGCTGTGATATGCTTTTTTTACAACATGCTTTCGTTAATCTGTAAATTACAAGCTAAAAACTTTTTGTAATTTCAAATGTCCTATTATTCTTTTATAAAAGATATATAAGCAAAAGATCACTCACTGTCAATCATTTACTTGCAGCAAAAACTAACTAAAAAGAGCATTCCTTGCAAAATCTTCATGTTTCCAACCACATTTCATTTCTCTTGCATTTTATGAGGCATTGCAATGTTATTCCTTTTATTAAATTCTACTGCCCAATACACTTTTTTTAACAATGTGGGCATGAGCATTGTCGTTTAAATGTCTGATACACTTTTGCCTGTGTCATATGTATCATTTGGCTAAGCTTTTGTGGTATGGATGTCCGTGGATAGGAGTTCAGAAGCATGGACTTGGAGAGGACAAAAGTATACTCTCGCCAACATAGATCACAAACAGACACCTGTCAATCTAGCAATCATCTAGGAAAGCGCGAACGAGATGCCCAAGACTGTCGTGTCCTCAACCCTGCTTACTCAACACTAACAAGCAAACCGAGTGCCCAAGCAACAGACGGATCAACTTCTCAGTCGGCAGGATCAACTGCAAGGCTTAGCAGCCAAGTGTTAGGACCTGGTGGTAGAAATCAAATACAGTGTCCTTCGAGACAAGCTCAAGGTAGTACATTGCATTGATCTGAACTGCAACGTTGCATCATATGTGTATTGTACATATATATACAGATCTACATCCCCATTAAGTATTGTTGTCTTACTATAGTTCTTGTCAAACTAACTTGTGATTAGACCATATCTACCGGGAGACTGTTCGCCCCAAGTTTCAGGACGAAAATGAAACTTCACATCAGTGGACATTTGGTGGTATGCATATAAATCATTGTGTATTCATAGTCATACTATATGATTGTTCCTATGTGTATTCTGTTCTCATATGCTTTCTCTGTCACTCTCTCAGCTGTAGCAGAGCTTCTGGACAATGCTGTAGATGAGGTGAACATCATTTCTTGTCGATTTTGTAGCCTTGATGGAGCACAGAACAGTTGCACATCTTGACAAGTTCATCATATTGTGTCATACATATTCTAGTTTGTTGCTGAATTTCCTCTTCTTGAAACAGATACCACATGGTGCTACCAAAGTGTTGATCGATAGTGTCACCAATCCGCGCGATGGATATCCATCATTGCTCGTGCAAGGTTCTCCTCCTAGATACCATTTCAATCCTTGTTTCTTAGGAAATCAGCATCATCCACCAAGTATGCTTGCCATGACAAATGAGTAAGGTTGTTTGAATTCATTCGCATATATTTGTTTGTGCATAAAGACGATGGCGGAGGCATGGATCCTATTTCTCTAAGGAAATGCATGACTGCTGCAAGTCCAAATAGGAAGACGCCTGATTCAATTGGGCAGAGTATGTACTCATGTCTTTACCAATCCTCGACTTCACATCCTTGCCATGTTTAGTGTTATATCTAACATTTTTTGAAATTTCTGATCAGATGGGAAAGGATTCAGGGCTGGCATAAGCTACCTTGGTGCGAGTACTATTGTTTTCAGCCGTCACGTGCATACCAGGTCAGAATTTCCCAAGATCCTATTAAGGATTCAGAAATTTCACATAAATAACTCAGTTTGTATAGGAACCGGGAGAGGAGAAGTTCCTGATCTTGGGACCTTACATGTATAACATTTTCTGTGCAATTTTGTGTTTGGGACACATAAGTAATTACATTCTGTCACTTTTTTCTTTGATTTATGACATTGTGTTCTTGTTTGGTTCCAGTACCCCTACTCAATCCATTGGTATGTGTGTGGCACATAATGCTCATTTGGCAAATCAAATCGAAATACCCATGGTATGTGTGTGCGGCACATAATGCTCATTTGGCACTGACCATGATGTCTGAGGACCAAAATTCTAACATGTTCCATGATGCTTTTTTCTTGCTTTAGGTGCATTACGAATACGATCCGGTGACAGGTGAAACCACAAGATATGAACGCGAGCCAGGGCAGTTCTCTATCAATATGTCAATGCTGCTGAAATTGTCGCCCTACAATTCAGAGGAAGAGCTGCTACAAAATGTGTGTTTTGAGATGATTATTCAGTCTTGTGGTTCAACCATAGTTACATTACTACATGCAATGCATGTTCTCGTTTCTAACCATAATTGCATTACTGGATTTTGTTTGAAACCATGTGCTACTGAAATAATTGACCCGGAGAATTGTTTGTTGATGTGTCTGCTGCTAAACAGTTTAATGACATCGGTCCACATGGAACAAAAATCATTGTGTTCAACCTGTTACGCAGCACTAAAGGCGACTTGGATCTCGACTTCGACACTGACACGAAGGTAACAAATACATACCGATTAGATAGAGTATCAATGCTAGCTTAATGGTATTGTATTTTGATGTTATGACATCTAAAAAAGGATTCCACTAATGTGACATGCCTACTGTTATCATGGAGTTCATATCATGAATTACAATTCTTCTCTCTTTTTTCCACGTGGATGCCCATTTTGTTCATAAATTCCTACCTGTACACACTCCTCGTTATCGAATAGTTCAACAATTCCTCCTTGCTTATTGCAGGATATTAGAATTAGTGTACCACCAACAATGCATCTAGAAAACGAAGCTGCAGGGGATCAAAGTAATTTGGTATATCAATACAGGAGATCTCTCAGGGCAAGTGTTACATACACAATCATTTCTGCAGACACTTCTTTAACTTACATGAATTCTTTTCCTCAAATAGTCTGTTTATGTGTTCCTAAAATGCCATTCTCTGCAGGCCTATGCTTCCATCTTGTATCTGGGCCTACCGAAGCACTTTCGAATCATTCTTCGGGGTGAAGAGGTTAAGCGTCGTAACCTTGTGACTGAGCTCAAGCAGAGTCAATGCATTAAATACAGGCGCAGCATGGCAGAAAGGGACGATGAAGTGGTATGCCACATTTTCTTCAAATTGATTTCCTCAAATGTCTAACCATGTTCATAGCACTAAAAGTATACAAACCTATGTCAAGCGAGGTGGTCTATAGTCATTCTAGAGAGAACCGTTGTTGCAGATTTTCAAAGTGAAAAAGATTGTGTTGATTCTATCATAGATGATAAAACTGAAAACACATAACAAGTTCAATCAATATTTGCTAAAATATGGTGGTAGAGTCAATGGAATATGCACTCTTAGGTGTGCTTGTGTGGGGTGTGTGTGTGTCATGCACTCATGTCATGCTTGTGCATTTGGGCGTCTTTCCATGTTAAATAACAGAAGAGGAATTGAAGTCAGCGCTAGATGTCTTTGTCCATTTAGCATCGGTGCTTATATTTCTAGCAATTCCTGGCTTCTAAATTCTCATTTCATCGTTGTCTATTTCACTCAACTCAGGTGCTAGGATTCTTAGATGGCGTAGCAGATGCAGATCGATTCTGTTTCTACTATAAACAGCGCCTTATCCTGGTGAGTTTTAAATTTCTTCTTTTGCTTTTTAAAAGCCAAAACAATCAGAAAATCTATGCAAAAAGTTGCTTCTGTGGCATGATCCTATTACTGATACAGATTCAATTCCAAAATATTCCAGCCCTTCATTCCACCCTATAGATTCTCAAACAAAGACCGGAGCATTGTGGGAGTTCTGCAGACCAATTACCTGAAGCCGGCAAGGAACAAGCAGGATTTTCAGTGGTCGTCGGAGCTTAAAGCGCTGCTGGAGATCCTAAAAAATATAACAACAGAATTCTGGTAGCTATACTTACTACTCCCAAATAATCAATTGCCATATGCTCTGGACTCACATTCAGCAGAACGAGCATGGCGCTCTGAACGCTGGCATATCAGAGTACATGAGAAGACAACTGACGTTTCACTGTTTCCAGGAAAAACCTGAAAGGAAAGGAGCTTAAAGATGCTGCATCCTGGCTAAGCTTGGCGCCTCCTGTTTCTCATGATGAAACAAATTTGGAGAGCAACATCACTTGGATGCACTCCCAGATCACCCCATCTGTCCCGGCTCATAGTGTGGGGTTGATTTTTGAGACCAGCTTTAGCAGTATGCCAGTTCCAAGAGCCCCAACACCATGCCTTCCACTATTCCCCATCGCATCAACCAGAGATAAACAACAGATATTGACGGCCATTGCGAACTCTTTGGATGAAGGCACAAGCTCCAATGGCATTCCTGCTCGTCCTACAATGTTGCCATTCGGGTGGAACAACGGTGGTCTGTCCTCACATGGCATCCAGAGAGCTCCTGCCCCTCAGCCTCTCAAATCTGCCATGGCATCACTGGCTAGAGACAGCCGACCAATAATACCAGTCGTGGCAAGCACCAATGACTATGGCCTGAACTTCAAGGGAAGCTCCACATCTATTGCACCTCGAGCTTTCCGAGTGTCAGCCTTCACCCAGCCTAAAAGAGGTGGGATGGGGTTGAATGGCATCATGAGAGCTCCAGCACCTCACCTAGCTGCATGTTATATGCCAGCAACAGCTGGAGAGAGACACCGGTCAACGCTGGCAACGCAGGACGCCATGGTGAACACCATAGGTGGCTTGACATCCTCACATTCAGGCCCAGCCAGGGCTATGGCTGCTCTCCATGATCTGCCCATCAAAATGGAGCCAGAGGATGGCGATCCGCTGACTTATGGTAATAATGCAATTCCTCTGGCCGTTGGCGTGATGAACACCGCTGCCACAACCTCTTCTACCACATCCATTCGTGGGCCTGACGTGATGGGCATCGGAGACTGCAAAGCATCTGCGTTCTACGACTTCTACCCATGGTGTCCTCCTGGTTTCAAGCCGGACAATGGCTCACCAAGCTCTTCAAGACAGGTTTGTTATAAAATTGCATTGGTCAACATTCATGAAAGGGTTTTTCGATCTGATGAACCTAGCTTGCTCTTCTTGTTGAGTCTTCTCCATTTCTCCTGATAACAATATGCAAATTTGCGCTTCAAAATTCAAATATGTTGTGCTGACTGCCTTCCATTTGCTGAAAACTGAACAGGCACAAGAGTTACAGGATGGAAGCAAACAAGAGGAACAAGAAGCCAAGCCACTGCTGAATCTGTTCAAGCCATAGGTTTCATTCAAATAGAGAGAACATGCTCCAATCCATTCGACGACCCCTGCTTTCTTGCCAGCTGCTGCGGTTCATGGTGCTAGTTTCAGATAGGATCCCTAGGCAGTGGACCGATACCATTTTTATTCTTACCATTTTGTTACTTTTAAATATGTACTGGCACTACTTGCTACCAACATTATATTTCTGTATCAGTGAGAAGTGACATTCATTTGATTTTACTAAGCTGGCATTTATGAGGCTTAAAATTGGCTGCGTGACAATGTGCAGCTAAGGCCTAAGGTGCTCTTTGGTTGAGAGCTGCAAAAGGCAAGGTGAATGGAAATGGAATTCAGCTCTATGGATTACAGATAGGGAATAGGGATGCAACGTCAAAGTGGGGACGAATACAAAGTGGATATTTCTTGTCACTCCCTTATTAGTTCATTTCATACCAATTTCTTGTTTTCAAATCTGGATTAGTTTATTTTGATTGGTTTCAGATCGAACTAATGATCTAAGGAAAAGAAAACTTATACATCCCTAGTTACAGTATTGGGAGTAGAAAGACGAACAAAGCTACCTGCAGATCCACTACCCCTCCTCCTCCCAGGCTCCGAAGGATAACTGGTGTGGATCTTCTGGTCCCCAGGCGTGTCTGGCAGAGATTGCCGTCCAGCACCAACCCATTCATATCCGGAAGGAAAGCTATGGCTAGGGCTTGGAGAAAAATGTTTGGGAGGAAAGGAAGGGTGTAGAGGGAGGGAGACGCAAGCGAGTGGTTCTCACCGGCGCTGATGCCGCGGAAGCAGCAAGTCGCTCACCGGCGGCAAAGCTCGTGCACTGACGGAGATCGCTGCCGCCGAATGGCCTGGCGTGCGAGGTCGCGAACAGACGAGGCTGAGGAACAACCGAACGAGGCTTCGGCTGATTAATTCGTTTTTGCTAGAGAAAATTGGACTTCAGCACTTGGTTGTAAATGTCATCCCGCAAACGGATTTGGTTGTAATACCATTCAGGATGCAGGCGGGGCGGGTCGTTAACGCTATCCACCAGCCCGCCCCGCAAAATCATGGTTCGTGGCCAACGTGCCCCAGCTGCGAGTTGTTTGTGGCCTAAACGTTGTTTAGCTGCAAAGCCCACTGGACATTGTTGCAGCCCGCAAAGAACCCGCAAAAGCCACAAGAAAGCCCTCGGTGTTTATCCCTACCGCAACCGTCGCCGGTGTTGTCGGTGTCGCCCTCCTCCGCTTCTCCTTGCGCCTGCGCTATATCCCGCAGATGAAATTGCGGGCCTTGCAGCCATGGCGGGCGCCGGAGACATGGCCGCAGTGGAGAAAGAGTAGTAGGAAGGAGAGGATGGGGACAGAATAACAGATCTTGCCATCCTAGCACTTGATTGCTTCTGCGAGATGCAGACGCCTGGTCAGGGGTGCAGCTTCATCATCCGGCGATTGGTTCCAACTTCCACAGAGATGAGGCCGACAGTGGCCGACAACCAAAGTGCTATTATGGACGTGGTTATGCACCCTGCGGGTCTCTGCGGGACTAACATTTGCTGCCGCAAAGCCCGCCAAACTTTTGTTACCCACGTAATTTAGTTTGTGGGACAGCCACAAACCCGCAGGCATTTGCTTGCGACGAGCTTTATGGGTTTGCAGTTGGCCAACGCTCCCCGCCTGCATCGTTAAATACCATTATCAAATTGAGGCCTCAAATAGGGCTCCTCTCCGTCTCTCTCCGGAGAAGCTCTACCAGCACAAGTAGATTAAAGCAGTTTTTTTATTAAAAAGAAGTCGGAAGCTAGAGGAGCTATAAATTATGGCTTCTTCGGCACAATTTCAGCTTTTTAGCAAAGTTAATTGCTAGAATACCTTTCATATATTTTTTTATCGATTAATTATTTTCACGTAGAATGACCGAACGATGTATGGGCTACAGGAACACGCGTCAATCGTCTATAGGATGTCGCACATAAGCGCTGTGCGGCACCGTCGCATAGAAAATTTTTCCAAATAAACTGCCCTCAATTCTATGTATATCTTATTATATCTATGGTATAATACCTATGATAATGTTATCTTATTTCTTTTATCCTAATATTAAACCATGAAAAGTCTTTTTAGTTCTGGTCTTTTTCTTTTTCTTTTTTTTTCTGTTTTTTTTATTTCATCTGTGCTTTTTCTTAAGCGTAATCAGTTATGTGTTCTAGCTGAAAACAGAGAGTACAAAATAAACGTGAAAAACAGAGTAAAAAAGAATAGCAATATAGGCCTTTGAACCATTAACATTTCCTTAAAAAAAGGAGGGTTCACACCACTAAGTTGTTGGATTTGCAATTGAGACAAAATCAATTATATCAGAACTTGGTTTAGTCCATGATTCAACTAACCAAATTGTAAACTAAGATCTTGAACAGTTTGTTATCTAGTTCGGTCTAAATAAATTAATCCCTATCACGTTGGCAACAAACTCCTCGCCAACGCGTATGAAAGATTAGAATTACAATGTAGAGACATCATTCCATGTCCCTGTTTTCTTAGTAGTTTCGTTTTTATCGTTGCAAAGCATGGACATGTTTGTTAGTAATAATAAAACATGGTCATGTTTGTGAGTAATAATAGTTTGGGCCATGCATGGTGAACTCGTATGAATATGCATATCTCGCATATATATAATCATCAGAAATATTTCAATAAACTCACCTCATCTCAAGCAGGACCAACCAAGATATTCATTAAGCTAGCGAGGCCAAAGCCTATAGCTCAATTGGCCCAACCCATAGCCTCCTAAATTAGGCCTTGGGCCCCGAGGTCATGTCTAGACCAGCACATTTCCATCCAAGTCCTGTATGCATTGTGAGTGTGTGCGGTGTACTGTGTAATTGTAAAAAAATGCACCTTTTCGGTAGTACCCCTCATTTCCAAATTATGAATCATTTTTGGTACATCAATTTTGCTCTGTATCCAGATATATTTACGGGAGTGAGCTCTTTTGATGGTATTATCTGGAAGTCATAATGATGCTATGCAACCAATTTTCCCACCCAAAAGCAATGATGTTTTCAGATACTCCATGTCAGTTTGGTAACTCCGCGGTCTATGTTTTCCGCTGAATTCTTTTTCTGAATTTCCATATTAGAACAAAGCTCGTCAGAATTGCTCAAATAGTCAATAGAGGAACTAAAGCGAAAAAAATTCCAGCTAGTGTCTGAGACCAGACAGAAATTTTACAATGACAAAGAGGTCCAGAAATTTTCGGTAGCAGACCTCCATAACGTGAGTACGTGACATCTAGCTTTCCACGGGTCGTCACGCTAGAGTTTGCTTCTCTGGCAAAAAAAAGAAGAAAATTCACACCTTGCTCAGCAAAGCTGGTCCTGGTGCACAACAGCACAAATGATAAAGCTCCTGGTTGCCAATGCATGGTTGAATAGGCTATATAGGTTACCTTGAAGGTTTTTTAAATATCACTAGTTACGTTACTATCGATAAAATATCGTCGGCAGTCCTTTGAGGGATATCCTACGAAAGTATATTGTAATTAAGAACAAGAAGGCAACAGAGACACAAGAGTTAGACAAGTTCGGGCCGTCTGCACGACGTAATACCATATTCCTGTGGTCTGTTGGTTTGTATTGGCTATCGTATAATATTACATGTGTTTTAAGGAGTCACATACCCACCTTATATAGCCGGGGGTAGGATTACAAGTCGGTTAGATCTAGGAGATAGCCGGTAAGTAATAATAGATTACAGAAAATCACATGATCGAGCATATCCTAACAGATCTCGTAGTATCTTCAGGATATCGCCCTTAATGTCTTAAGGTACACGCCGAGTAGTACCGTGTACCGTAACTCTTCATCTTATGGGCTGGACCACCCCTGACGGCGTAGCCCATGTAGTCTGTCGTGGGTATCCGGGGTCGTACCGCCCACAACTAGTCCCCGAGAGCCTTGTATCCGCTATGCAACGCCGTCTTGAGCTTATCCGAGCAGGTGTAAACAAAGCCGAGCAGTCAAACTCATAGTCCGACCATCCTAATGAGTCACCGATGAAAGGTTCTAATATGGCTAGAGGGGGTGAATAGCCTATTTAAAAATCTACACATCAACTAGAGCAATTTGATTAGTATAACAAATAGCGAAATACAAATTTGCTCTAGCACTACAAGGGTTGCAAGCCACCTATCCAACAATTCTAGTTGCTATGATCACTAAACACGTAATTTACTATTTCACTACTCACTAAGAGCTCTCACACTTGCTACACTAAAGAGCTCCACTAGATAAACTTAAACTACAAAGCAAGCTCTTAATTCTAGCTATACTAAAGAGCTTACTACAACTAGTTTGCAAGTATATAAAAGTGAGTAGGGTGATTATATCGCCGTGTAGAGGAGTGAACTAATCACAACATAAATACTAAATCAATCACCGAAAGAATATCAAAGGGCAAGAGACAACCAATTTTTCTCCCGAGGTTCACGTGCTTGCCGGCACGTTAGTCCCCATTATGTCGACCAACACTTGGTGGTTCGGCGGCTAAGAGGTGTTGCACGAACCTCGTCCACACAATTGGACAACGCAAGAACCTACCCACAAGGGAGGTAACTCAATGACACGAGCAATCCACTAGAGTTACCTTTCGGCGTTCCGCCGAGGAAGGCACAAGACCCCTCACAATCACCATGATCGGAGCTGTAGACAATCACCAACCTCCGCTCAATGATCCTCGCTGCTCTAAGTCATCTAGGTGGCGGCAACCACCAAGAGTAACAAGTGAATCCCACAGCGAAACATGAATACCAAGTGCCACTAGATGCAATCACTCAAGCAATGCACTTGGATTCTCTCCTAATCTCATAAAGATGATGAATCAATGATGGAGATAAGTGGGAGGGCTTTGGCTAAGCTCACAAGGTTGCTATGTCAATGCAAATGGCTAAGAGAGTGAGCTTGAGCCGGCCATAGGGCTTAAATAGAAGCCCCCACGAAATAGAGTCGTTGGCTCCTCAGTCCACTGAAAAACAGGAGGACCGGACGCACAGGTCAGATCGACCGGACGCTGGACCCCAGCGCCCGGTCGCGCGATGTGGGCCACGTGTACCCTGCTTCAAACACTGATCACCCGATCTCAACGGTCATCAGTACATTTAAGTTGTGACCGGACACGCTGCTTCGAAGTGACCGGACGTAGGACCTCGGCGTTCGGTCGTTTCCAGTAAGCATCTAGAAGCGAAAAATCACGACCGGACGCATCCGGTCATGCCCGACCGGACTCACCCAGCGTTCGGTCACTCAATGTCCCTCCTGTGCGCCACAAATGTCATCATACATCATACTGACCGGACTCAGGCCCTGAGCGTCCGGTCAATTCTCGCGCCAGCGTCCGATCAAGAGACCAAGGGTAGACTTCACTGCACCACTGACCGGACGCGGGACCTCAGCGTCTGGTCCCTATGCCACCAGCATTCTGTCACTCTGTAAATCCCTGTCTTTTCTATATAGGGCGCCGGTGGCACCGTCAGACTATCCGCACTCTACGGGTGGACACTCCACCAGTGAAGTTTCTAACCCTTGCTCAAATGTGCCAACCACCAAGTGTATCACCTTGTGCACGTATGTTAGCATATTTTCACAAATGTTTTTAAGGGTGTTAGCACTCTACTAGATCCTAAATGTATATGCAATGAGTTAGAGCATCTAGTGGCACTTTTGATAACTGTATTTTGATACGAGTTTCACCCCTCTTAATAGTATGGCTATCGATCTTAAATGTGATCACACTCGCTAAGTGTCTTGATCATCGAAACAAAATGGCTCCTATAATTTGTAAATTTGCCTTGAGCCTTTTGTTTTTCTCTTTCTTCTTTTCAAGTCCAAGCACTTGATCATCACCATGGAATCACCATCATCATGTCATGATCTTCATTTGCTTCACCACTTGGAATAGTGCTACCTATCTCATAATCACTTTGATAAATTAGGTTAGCACTTAGGGTTTCATCAATTAATCAAAACTAAACTAAAGCTTTCAATCTCCACCTTTTTGGTAATTGATGACAACCCTTACATAAAGATATGAATTGAGATTTAATTGAATCCACGTTGCTTGCCCAAGCATATTTACTAAGTGTAAAAGGATATGGACAAGTTTCATGAACCCCAAATGGTAGCAATTGCTTCCCCTACATATGTGCTAAGAGTTTAGATTGTAGCTTGCACATATGCTTAGATAGGAAATATAGGAGGCAATGTCTACCAAATGATGCTAAGGTATAAGAGATGGACCTTTGAAGCGTGATACCAATCGGAGTGCATCAATATACCATCCTTAGCACCATTAGTAACTAAACATACACAAAAACTAGAATACCCATGAGATCAACATTACAAGCAAGGGTCTAGTTTCCATAAGATGAACATAAGTCTAGTTACTTTAGCCTATGCATGCTAGTTTTTCATTTCACCATTCAAGCATATAACTAGCATACACCACACAAGCATGGATATTGAAATTTAAAACTTGTGCCATGCAAGCAAATATATGAAATGCACATTTAAATGCAACATACAAGTTTATGAGCTTGCTCCCCCTACTTGTGTGCATTTTTATTGATTCCCTTACAATATCATTTCATTTGTTTTCATTTGTTTGCTCCTTCTGTCTTACTATCTTTGTGAATTTCTCTCCCCCTTTGTCAACAATTAGCACAAAAGGTGAGCTCAAAATATAGATAGGTTTGGGGTGAAACCATGTGAAATGGGGATCATTTTTCCAATTTGGTTCAATCTAGATCACTTGCAAAAGATATTTAACTCGGTTTGATCCAAGGACAAGCTTCTTCACACCTCCAAATAAGGGTTATCTTATACCCTGTTGAGTTAAACACTTATAGCTTATTTTCTAGATCAAACACTAGGTTTACAAGCCCACAAACATGTCATATGCTACCACTAGATCATTTTAAATATACAAGCAATAGTGGTACCATACAAGCATCAAATTCATTTGATTTTCATGAATGAGCCTAGGACATGATAGGAATGAATAGATGCACTAAACAAGTCCTTAGCGATGGATGAATGGTATGTCAATCAACTTTATCTTGCTTTGCTCGAAGGAGAGGCATGTCATATAATGGGGGTGCATCAACACATATTGGAGAAGTCAAGTATGTTCAATTCATTCCTTAGCTTGCAAAACCTCTTCTCATCAAATGGCTTGGTAAAGATATCGGCAAGTTGATCTTCGGTGCCCACACTCTCAATGCAAATGTCCCCTTTTTGTTGATGATCTCTTATGAAATGATGGTGGACATCAATATGCTTTATTCTTGAATGTTGAACCAGGTTGTTGGTGAGCTTTACGGCACTCTCGTTGTCACATAGCAATGGCACTTGCTTGAATTTAATTCCAAAGTCACTCAAAGTAGCCTTCATCCAAAGTAATTGAGCACAACAACTACCGGCCAAAATGTACTCCGCTTCGGCGGTTGAAAGTGCTACACTATTTTGCTTCTTTGATGACCAAGATACAAGTGATCTTCCCAATAGTTGACATGTGCCTGATGTGCTCTTTCTCTCAACTTTGCATCCCGCATAATCGAAGTCCGAATATCCAATCAACTCAAATCTTGCTCCTTTGGGATACCACAATCCAATATTTTGTGTATGCTTTAAGTACCTCAATATTCTCTTTGTTGCCTTCAAATGACTTTCTCTTGGAGAGGCTTGAAATCTAGCACACATACATACACTAAACATCACATCCGACCTTGATGCGGTTACATAGAGTAGGCTTCCAATCATAGACCGATACATCTTTTGATCCACCATGTTGCCACTAGCATCACTATCCAACCTTCTATTTGTCCCCATTGGTGTACTAATAGCTTTACTATCATCCATTCCAAACTTCTTGAGCATGTCCTTGATATACTTGCCTTGACTCACAAATGTGCTATTTTCATTTGCTTGATTTGAAGACCAAGGAAGTAACTAAGCTCTCCAATCATGGACATCTCAAATTCATTTGTCATCATCTTGCCAAACTCTTCACAAAAATCTTAATTTATTGACCCAAATATAATATCATCAACATAGATTTGCATTACAAACAAGTCATTTCTAAGATTCTTGGTAAAGAGAGTGGTGTCAACCTTTCCCATTTTGAATCCCTTAGAGAGTAGGAAATCCCTCAATCTCTCATACCATGCTCTAGGTGCTTATTTCAATCCATACAAAGCCTTTCTCAACTTGTAAACATGGTTGGGTTTCTTTTCATCTTCAAAACCGAGAGGTTGATCAACATACACAAGCTCGTTGATGTACCCATTGAGAAATGCACTCTTCACATCCATTTGATACAACTTGATGTTGTGGGCACAAATATAAGCTAACAAGATCCTAATTATTTCTAATCTTGCAACGGGGGCATATGTTTCTCTAAAGTCAAGACCTTCAACTTGAGTGTAATCTTGAGCCACTAATCTTGCTTTGTTCCTTATTACTATCCCATATTAATCTTGCTTGTTCCGAAAGACCCACTTGGTTCTAATCACACTATGATCCTTAGGCCTCTCAACTAACTCTCATACTTGGTTTCTTGTGAAGTTGTTTAGCTCTTCATGCATAGCATTGACCTAATCAATATCCTTCAAAGCTTCATCTATCTTCTTAGATTCAATGGATGACACAAATGAGAAATGCTCACAAAATAAAGCCAATCTTGATCTAGTTTGCACACCTCTTGAAATATCATCAATGATAGTGTCCAATGGATGATCTCTTGCAACATTGGTTGGTTGAAGCACTTGCACTTGATTGCTTGCATTTGATTGATCACTTGGTTGAGATGATGAACTAGCCACCTGTTGTTGATCTTGCACTTTGTCATGACTAGTACTTGCCTGAACTTGATCATGAGAACCACTAGCTTGCACATTTGAGTTAGAGAGCACTTGATTCTTGTCATCTTAAACATCAATCGCCTCTCTAGGCCTTATATCACCAATGTCCATGTTCTTCATTGTATTGATCAATTGAGTGCCTCTTACATCATCTAGATTCTCATCTTCCTCTTGGGAACCATTTGTTTCATCAAATTCCACATCATAAACCTCCTCAAGAGTACCACTATCCAAATTCTAAACTCTATATGACTTGCTAGTAGTGGAGTAACCAAGCATGAAGCCTTCATCACATTTCTTTTCAAACTTGCTCAATTTAGTGCCTTTCTTCAATATGTAGCATTTACAACCAAAAACCCGAAAGTATGCTATGTTGGGCTTTCTTCCATTCAATAGCTCATAAGGTGTCTTCTCCATCATGGGGTGACAATAGAGTCGATTGCTATAATAGCAAATCGTGTTGATTGCTTCGGCCCAAAATAAATGACTCACATTGTACTCACTCAACATTGATCTTGCCATATCAATCAAAGTTCTATTCTTTCTTTCAACTAGGCCATTTGATTATGGAGTGTACTTGGCCAAAAATTGATGTCTAATTCCAAATTCATCACACAACTCATCAATTCTAGTGTTCTTGAATTCACTGCCATTGTCACTTCTAACTTTCTTGATAGTTGTTTCAAACTCATTGTGAATGCCCTTGACAAACAATTTGAATGTTGCAAACGCATCACTCTTGTCAACAAGAAAGAACACCCATGTGTATCTAGTGAAATCATCCACAATCACAAATTCATATTTGTTTCCACCAATGCTAGTGTATGTGGTTGGTCCAAACAAGTCCATATGCATCAACTCAAATGCCTTAGATGTGCTCATCATGCTCTTCTTAGGATGTGTGTTACCAACTTGCTTTCTGGCTTGACATGCACTACATAGCTTATCCTTTTCAAATGTTACATCTTTCAAGCCTCTAACTAAGTCATTCTTGATCAACTTGTTTAATTGTTTCATTCCAATATGACCAAGCCTTCTATGCCATAACCAACCCATACTAGACTTAGTGATAAAAAATGTTGACAATTGAGCCTCTCTAGCATTGAAATCAACCAAGTATAGATTCTCATATCTAAATCCTTTGAATATCAAGTTAGAGCCATCTACACTTATGATCTCTACATCATCCACACCAAATATGCACTTGAAACCAAGATCACATAATTGAGCTACCGACAATAGGTTGAAGTTCAAGCTCTCTACTAGTAGCATATTGAAAATGCTCAAGTCATTAGATATTGCAATCTTACCAAGCCCTTTGACCATGCCTTTGCCATTGTCACCAAATGTGATACTATCAATCCCATTGCTCTTATTTTCATTGATTGAACTGAACATTCTTGGATCACCAGTCATGTGTTGTGTGCACCCACTATCAAGCACCCAATGGCTTCCTCCGGCTTTATAATTGACCTACAAAAGAAGATCAATTCTTTTTAGGTACCCAAACTTGCTTGGGTCCTTGAAGGTTAGTTACCAAGGTCTTTGGTACCCAAATGGCCTTCTTCTTTGGGCCCACAATTGGTGTACCAATAAACTTAGCCTTCACACCATTGGCACCCTTAAAAAATATGTAACAAGAATCAAATTTAATTGAGGATACATTAGGTAGCTTGTTCTTGTTAATCTTGCAATATTGCTCTACATGCCCAACTTGCTTGCATCTATTGCAAAACCGACCATTGCCCTTCACAAAGCTAACTTTGGGAGTGACAAAGGTTGCCTTGCCTTTCTTGGGAGTGTAGCCTAATCCCTCTTTGTTGAGAGAAAACCTTTGGCTACCTAAGCACTTTAGCAAGAGGACATCTCCACCATAGGCATTGCCTAAGGCACGAGTGAGCTCATTCACCTCCTTCTTGAGGGTCTCATTTTTCACCATTAGTGAGGCATCACAAGTGAGACCATCACTTAAAGGTGAAGTAGAAGTAGTAGTGCTACAAGAAGTGTTAGTGGGAGCAACTACAACGGGCTTATAAAAAGATTCATCAATAATATCACATGTTAGTCCCACATCACAAGACATAATCACTTGCTCCTTCTTGGCTTTCTCTATTTTGACTTGCTCGATGTGAGAGGAGTGAGCCTTTTCAAGCTTAGAGTGAGCTTTGCCAAGCTTCTCATGGGCTTCCATTAACCTCTCATGAGTGGCATTGAGCTCATCAAAGGATTACTCAAGAAATTTGACTTTCTTGCGTAATTCTTTGCACTCCTTTCTCTTTATTTCAACGCAAGTGTGCACTTGCTCACACATGTCCAAGAGCTCCTCCTTGGTGTACTCCTCCTCCTCCTCATCATCATCATCATCACTCCTACAAGCATCACTTTCACATTTATCATCATCACTCACATCATATTTTACCTTGGTAGGCTTTGCCATGAGGCATGTCGATGGAGTGTCAAAGATGAAGGGCTTGTTGTTGATGGTGATGCTTGCTAGTGCTTTCTTGATAGATTTCTTATCATCATCACTAGAGCTATCACTATCCGAAGAGCCATCACTATCCCATCTGACCACATAGCCTCCACCTTTCTTCTTTTGGAAGGTCATTCTCTTCTTCTTCTCCTTCTTTTTTTTCTTGTCCTTGTGCTTCTTCTTTTCATCCTCATCATTGTCACTATTATACGGATAATTTGCTACAACGTGATCGGGGCTCTTGCAATTGTAGCATCTTCTCACATATTCTTTGCTTTTGGTGTGATCTCTTCTCTTTCTTGCACCATAGCCCTTCTTCTTCATGAATTTTCCCATCTTACGTGCAAAGAGGGCCATAACATCATCATCAAATCACTAAGATCATCATCATCACTTGATTCTTTCTTAGACTTTCCCTAGTTCTTGGATGATGATGAGCTAGCCTTGAATGCTATACTCTTCTTCTTCTTGTCTTCTTCTTCCTTCTTGTCATCCCCCTCCCTTTCCACATGGTATGTCTCTTGTGTCATGACATCACCTAGTATTTGGTTAGGGGTAATCTCCTTCAATCCTCCTCTTATGATAAGCAATCTCAACATCTCAAATCTTAGAGGTAGGCACATTAAGAACCGATAATAGACATCATCATCCTTGATCTTCTCTCCCAAAGCCTTCAAGTCATTGACAATTACTTGCAACCGATGGAACATCTCCAGAATGCTCTCATCATCCTTCATCTTAAAGCTTGTCAACTTATCCTTGAGGATGTACAACTTGGCACTCTTCACCGTCGATGTGCCTTCATATGTTTCCTTCAATCTCCTCCACACCTCATTAGCTCTTTCACAATCCTTGATTTGCTCAAACACCTTGGAATCAATGGCATTGTATATGGTGTTGAGAGCCATTGTATTGCATTGCTTGTTGGTCTTGTCTTCGTTGGTGGGATTGTCGGGATCAATGATAGCATAGTCATTCTCGGTCACCTTCCATACTTGATCATTGATTGAACCAAGATACATCCTCATCTTTCTCTTCCAATAATCATAGCATGTGCCATCAAAGAACAGTGGTTTGCCCCCCACATGGTTGAACACAACTTGAGCCATAATTTAACACCGAGGTTGTTAAGCCTTTAATCAAATGGTGACCATGGCTCTGATACCACCTGAAAGGTTCTAATATGGCTAGAGGGGGGTGAATAGCCTATTTAAAAATCTAAAAATCAACTAGAGCAATTTGATTAGTATAACAAATAGTAAAATGCAAACTTGCTCTAGCACTACAAGGGTTGCAAGCCACCGATCCAACAATTCTAGTTGCTATGATAACTAAACACACAATTTGCTATTTCACTACTCACTAAGAGCTCTCACACTTGCTACACTAAAGAGCTGCACTAGATGAACTTAAACTACAAAGCAAGCTCTCAATTCTACCTACACTAAAGAGCTTGCTATAACTAGTTTGCAAGTATATAAAAGTGAGTAGGGTAATTATACCACCGTGTAGAGGAGTGAACCAATCACAAGATGAATACTAAATCAATCACCGAGAGAATACCAAAGGGCAAGAGACAACCAATTTTTCTCCTGAGGTTCACGTGCTTGTCGGCACGTTAGTCCCCGTTGTGTCGACCAACACTTGGTTCGGCGGCTAAGAGGTGTTGCACGAACCTCGTCCACACAATTAGACACCACAAGAACCTACCCACAAGTGAGGTAACTCAATGACACAAGCAATCCACTAGAGTTACCTTTTGACGCTCCACCGAGGAAGGCACAAGACCCCTCACAATCACCACGATCGAAGCCGGAGACAATCACCAACCTCCGCTCAACGATCCTCGCTGCTTTAAGCCATCTAGAGGGCGGCAATGACCAAGAGTAACAAGTGAATCCCGCAGCGAAACATGAATACCAAGTGCCACTAGATGCAATCACTCAAGCAATGCACTTGGATTCTCTCCCAATCTCACAAAGATGATGAATCAATGATGGAGATGAGTGGGAGGGTTTTGGCTAAGCTCACAAGGTTGCTATGTAAATGCAAATGGCCAAGAGAGTGAGCTTGAGCTGGCCATGGGGCTTAAATAGAAGCCCCCCATGAAATAGAGCCGTTGGCTCCTTAGTCCACTAAAAAATGGGATGACCCGACACACAGGTTAGATCGACCTAACGCTGGAACCCAGCGTCTGATCGCGCGATGTGGGCCATGTGTCCCCTGCTTTAAACACTGATCGCCCGATCTCAACGGTCATCAGTACATTTAAGTTGTGACCGGATGTGCTGCTTTGAAGTGACCGAACACAGGACCTCAGCATCTAGTCGTTTCTAGTAGGCAATCAGAAGCGAAAAATCACGATCGGACGCGTCCGGTCATACCCGACCGGACTCACCCAGCGTCCGGTCACTCAACGTCCCTCCTGTGCGCTCCATATGCCATCATATGTCATACTAACCGGACTCAAGCCCTGAGCGTCTGATCAATTCTCATGCCAGCATCCAGTCAAGAGACCGAGGGCAGACTTCACTGCGCCACTGACCAGACGTAGGACCTCAGCGTCCGGTCCCTATGCCACCAGCGTTCGATCACTCTGTGAACCCCTGTCTTTTCTGTATAGGGGGCCGATGGCATCATCGGACTGTCCGCACTCTATGGGCGAACACTCTACCGGTGAAGTTTATAACCCTTGCTCAAATGTGCCAACCACCAAGTGTATCACCTTGTGCACATGTGTTAGCATATTTTCGTAAATGTTTTCAAGGGTGTTAGCACTCCACTAGATCCTAAATGCATATGCAATGAGTTAAAGCATCTAGTGGCACTTTTGATAACTGTATTTTGATACGAGTTTCACCCCTCTTAATAGTATGGCTATCGATCTTAAATGTGATCACACTCGCTAAGTGTCTTGATCATCAAAACAAAATGGCTCCTACAATTTATAAATTTGCCTTGAGCCTTTTGTTTTTCTCTTTCTTCTTTTCAAGTCCAAGCACTTGATCATCACCATGGAATCACCATCATCATGTCATGATCTTCATTTACTTCATCACTTGGAATAGTGCTACCTATCTCATAATCACTTTGATAAACTAGGTTAGCACTTAGGGTTTCATCAATTAACCAAAACCAAACTAGAGCTTTCCGTCGAGCAGTTGTGGACTATAATCGGCCAGCTTAACTGTCCAGCTGAGGCCCGGGCTTACCTAAGTAAGGCTTGATAGAAGGATGTAAGGAGCTCAAGTTCAAAATCGAAAATTTCCTCGCTGTGAACCAAGTGTGTCCACTTAGAGTCCGACCACGAGAAAGGGAGATAACCTTCATCAACTTCAGGAGGCATAGGGTCTTCCAATGAACAGATTAAAGAAAACACACTCACCGCAAGGTGAAGTGTGCCCACTTAGTCCCCGAGCCTGATAGTAGCTGACGTGGTCACATGGTACCAGGGTCCAGAAAGTAGAAGAAAGATATAAAACTAGCTGAACAGGCAACCAGTCCATGAGCTGAGCCCTGAAATGAAAAGTGCACATTCACCGCAAGGTGAAGTGTGCCCACTTAGTCCCCGAGCCTAACAATAGGTGACGTGGTCATGTGGTGCCAGGGTCAGAAACAACAGTAACAAAAAAAGTCCCCAGTATGGTGAGAAACCAAATCATAATGATGACGTAGTCCTCGAGCCACAAGTAAAAATCTCGGATAAATCAAGAAGTGCCGATTACTCAAATCGTGGAGAAAAAACCGGAGTAATGACTGTACAGTAGAAATTACTGAGCCTTGATGGTATTGCGGAGAGGTCGGTGAATATTTGGTGTGCAGTACCAAGTTGCGTCAAAAAATGGGTGATATGGGTCGTAGTTGCACGGAAGCCCAGATAACGGCCCAACACGGTGCTTTGGGGAATTTGGAAGGGCGCATATCAGCATGGTGCGGTTTCCCAAAAGCCCTTAATGCAAAAAGTCAGGAGGGTGTCTTTATAACTCCATCGCCGCACTCTGTGCTCACACCTTTACCACTTTGTCCCTTCATCTTCCTCCTCGCCCTCGTGCTCCCCCATTCGTATTCACACTTGCTCCGCCGCTAGAGCTAAAAAGCTTGCGTAAAGGGACCAATTTTGATCTAGATCTGAGTGATGGCGCCAAAGAGAGCAGGTGGTAACATGAAGAAGGCGGCCACCAGGGCGAGCCATGACAAGGAATGGGTACCATCACTCATGGGGGAGACGGAGCTCAACGAGATGGTGGAGGCGGGTGTTCTTCCTGATCATGTC
Source organism: Miscanthus floridulus (assembly GCF_019320115.1). NCBI lineage: Eukaryota > Viridiplantae > Streptophyta > Magnoliopsida > Poales > Poaceae > Miscanthus > Miscanthus floridulus. The sequence goes on from NC_089595.1 coordinate 97,146,669, forward strand.
ACCACCGGATGGCATCCAACCAACGGTGAGCCCTATCTGATGCCCTGAGATGCCACAAGGTGTGGTCGGTCGCTCCATGTGGCCACCAAGCCCCCAAGGAGCGCCACTGGCTATGGAGGAAGAGGACGGGTTCGAGGAGATCGAGTGTGGAGGATCATGACCTCAGACCATCCGCATCTTCCACAAGTGAGGGGAGGAAATTGTGGTCGTACAAGAGGAGGACACCACCAGGGAGGTGAAGAGGCTATGGTCCACCCTTTGCACAACTATGAAGCAAATTGAGGTTAGTGTTGCATCATCAGTGTCTGTCTTTGGCATTGGAGACTATGGTCTTTTATATTCTTGATGCTTTGTAGGGCATAACGTGGACTAACGTACAATGGCAGCAGTTGATCAAAAGGATGGAGCCCCTCACAAAGGAGAATGAGAAACTAAGGGAGGCAATGAAACTAATGGAGAAGAACATCTAGAGGGCCCATCATGAAAGGGATCTTGCTGAATCAAACACCAAGGATCTGGAATACCAAAAGGGGACCCTATCCGATTAGTTGAGAACCGTCTCTATGCAGCTGAGGGACATGTCCGAGCAGCTGAAAGGCATCTCCGAGCAGAAAAAGGGTATCCCCAATCGGTGAGCTTGTTCCGCATTGTCGACCGACCATAATGTAGTCGTTGTTTACTATGTTTGTAGAGCAAGATGTGGAGCTCGGCCAGCTGCATCAAGTCATCGAGTCCAAGAGGAGAAGGAAAAAGCATCTGGGCAAGCAAAGAAACTAGCCGAGGATCTGGAAGATGAGTCGCTCATGGTTGGGGGTGTTGTTGATATGATTTCTTTGTTTGACAAATTCTTTTGGTGTCTGCAGAATACCGTCAAAAAACCAAGGCGTAGTTCGACGCGCTGGAGCTAGAGGTAAAAATCTAGAGGGGAAAATTTGATGCCGTGGTGGCTAGAGTCAGGCCGGTGCTTGACTGTATCAATATGGAGGTAGCTCCTCAGCCCGACGACAGGCCACCCCATCCGGACGCCATCATTGATAGGTGCAAGGCGGTGTGGGAGAACTTCAAAGGCTTCAACCGAGACGCCACTGTCTCCATCATGATGCATGCCCTGGCGGTGGTCCGGTCTCACTACCTTGAAATCAATCTTTGAGCGATAGGGGCCGGATTCGCCAGAGGGATGAGTGCGACGAAAAAGGAGCAGCTAAAAGATGAGGTGGAGGACGTGGCGAAGAGGCTGGCCGGCGATGTTGATCTATTCGGTGAGGTAGATGGTGATGGCCAAACTCAATAGCCTGAGTGGGGAGGAACATGTATGGAACAGCTAGAAAGGGGAGTTAGATGCACGAGGGCCTAAGCAAACATTTGTGTATTTGTATAAATGTTGTAAGTAGACATCATATGCGTGTTTAGGCGGCTTGCTAGCGTTTGTGGTGAAAAAGAGACATGTTGTTAACCCTAACATGTTTATACGTGGTATAAGTAGTGCCTGAGTAGTTAGTTCATTACTGGGCTCTTAGCCTTGGCTGGCTCGTATTCCATAACATCGAGCACTAGAGCCCGTGCATGTGTAGTGGGAACAGACGTGACCGAGGAACCATAGTCGACCACCCATAACGTAGAGCGCTAGAGCCCGTAGCACGTGTAGGGACAGATCAAAGATAGGGTTTTCTCCAAAGAACACAGAGTAGAACATTTGCTGCTCGATGGTTGGTGGAATATGTTAAAGATATTTTAGTATGGAGAAACGGGGCGAAGCATTTATGGAGATCACGTATAATTGTCGGAGTTTGTTAAGGAGTAGCTTAGAGCTGGTAATCATAAATGGAGATTAAACTAGAGTGGAGACAATTTATGGCAATGAAAACTTTATTGATTATGGAGTGAAGAGTACATATCTGGAGTGTTTCAAGGATAGAAACGTATAAGGTGCTCGATGTGCCATGAATTGGGGATATCGATTCCCTCCATGTCACATAGCGGGTAAGACACTGGTTGGGTAACCTCTTTGACCACGTAAGGCCCTTCCTAGGGGAGAAGAGCTTGCGCATCCCTTCGGTTTTCTGCTTTCTATGAAGAACGAGGTCGTCGACCGCAAATGAATGACCTTTTATATTGCGATTGTAGTATCTTCGTAGGCCTTCTAGATAATTGGTTGTGCATATGCAAGTGATCAGGCGTTCTTCTTCAGATATGTCAACGTCCTCTATCCGAACAGTTGTGGCTTGCTCTTCATTATAATGCTCTACCCTAGGTGCTCGGAAGGCAATGTCCGCAAGAAGTATGGCCTCTGAGCCATAGACCAAAAAATAAGGAGATACATCGGTGTTGCGACTAGCTTGAGTGTGTAGTCCCTAGACCACAACTAGGAGCTCTTTGAGCCATCTGCCTAGATGCTTTTCCTCTTTCTTGTATAGTCTCTTTTTTAGGGCATCGAGGATCATGCCATTCTTCCATTCGACCAGGCCATTGGCTCTAGGATGGGCAACAGAGACATATTTGATAGAGATGCATCGGTCTTTGTAGAAGTCCCAAAAATGGTGACCAGTGAATGTAGTTCTAAGGTCAGTGATAATGCTCTTTGGGAGACTGAATCTATGGATAATATCTTCGAAGAGCTCGACTGCCTTCTTTGCAATAGCCAAAACAAGCGGCTTGTATTCGATCCACTTGGAGAACTTATCAATGGTGACGTATGCGTACCAAAAACCGTCTAGCATAGGCTTGAAAGGCCCAATCATGTTGAGTCCCCAGCATGCAAAAGGCCAAGAAGCTAGGATGGTTTGTAATTCCTGCGTTGGCACGTGTATTTGCTTGGCAAAAAACTGACATCCTTCACAATATCGGACGAGGTCTTCTGCATCGAAGATGGCCGTGGGCTAGTAGAAACTAGCTCAGAAAGCTTTGCCAACCAGGTTTCTGGAGGCTGCATGATTGCCATAGGAGTCAGAGTGAATTTCAAGAAGTAATTTCACTCCCTCTTCTTGGGTGATGCATTTCTGCAGTATCCCTTCCTTAGCGCTTTTCCTCATCAACTTCCCATCTACCAGCACGTAATGCTTGCTGCGATGGATGAGACATTCAGTTTTGGTGTTGTCGGTGGGTACGTCGGCGTTGGTTAGGTATTTGATGAACTGTTCCCTCCAATCTACGGCCAGCGAAGGTACTGCAAGTACCAGCTACTCGGCAGGAGGAATTTCTTGAACTTCCTTCTCTTCCTTAATAGACGGCGTAAAGAGGTCTTGAATGAAGACCCCAGATGGAATCGTGGTGCGAGAAGAGCCTATCTTAGATAGGTGGTCGGCGAGCTGATTTTGGTCTCATACCATGTGGTGGTACTCGATACCATAGAACTTTCCTTCGAGTTTCCTGATCTCGGCACAGTATGCGTCCATCTTCTCACTAGAACAGGACCAATCTTTGTTGACTTGGTTGATGACCAGCGCGGAGTCCCCATATACCATGAGGCATTTGACACCGAGCTCGACGACTATACAAAGTCCATAGAGACATGCTTTATATTCCACGGCATTGTTGGAAGCTGGAAAATGAATTCGAAGGACATATCAGAGCTTGTCCTTAGTCGGAGTAATAAACAAAATGTCGGTGCCAGCACCGTTGATATTGAGGGCGCCATCTAAATACATTATCTAGTGCTCAGGGCAAGCATCGGGGATGGGCTCTTAGATCTCGGTCTACTCAGCGACAAAGTTAGCCAACGCCTATGACTTAATGGTCGGCCTACTTCTGAATTCTATGGAATAAGTGCCGAGCTCGACTGCCCACTTGATGATCCAACCATTGGCCTCTTTGTTATGGAGGATGTCCCATAGAGAGAACTCGGTGACCATAGCGATCTTGTAGTACTCGAAGTAATGGCAGAGCTTGCATGATTGTAACACCTCGGGTGTTTAAAATACTAAAACCTGACATATCATCATATGCATTGCAAAGCATTTGGCAGTTGGTGAAAACTTTGAGATGCATACACTAAAATGAGTTTATATTCATGTGGTATGTGTTGAATTGTATTGTTTGACTTAAATTTAAAGTTTGTTTGGATTTTTGAATTTTTCGAGAAAACCCCGATTTTCAGCATTTAAATCCTACCCTGAAAATCCATTTAAAAATCTAAGCATATTTTGGGGTTGATCCCAAAAGCAAAAGTGTAGAGCTTGGCAAGTTAAGCAAAGTTTGTTTTTGGAGTTTTTCAAGTTGTTTAGAAAATTTTTGAGTAATTCAAAAAGGCGTAATTCGTTAAATTTCCCTATTTGAATTCAAAAGTTCATTTCAAAATCTAGACCGAATTAGGAGATGGTTATAAAAGCAAAGTTGTAGAACTTTTGATTTTGAACAACTTTTATTTTTGGAGATTTTTGAGTTGTTATACAAATTTGGGAGTAATTTGAATTTGAAACCGAATGGCAATTCTGTAATTGAGTGAACAGTGTCCACCGCCGAAGCTACATGGCCGGCGACCGTCTTCGACGTTCCAGGCGCGCGCGTGGCGGCCTTGGCTTCGCGCTGGCGTGGGAAAGGCGTCGCCGTGGCTTCTCCTTGCTTCCTTGGCCGTCCTATAAAGCTCCGACGCCGCCGTCGTCGTCGTTTCTCTTCCTTCTCTGTTTTTCCCGTCACCACCGCCGCAGCTCCGTCGAGCTCTCGCCGTCGACTTAGCGCCGTTGCCGCCTCGGCAAAGCATGCTCCAGCTCCGCCTACTCCTTGCGCGTCCAGCTAACCCCTCAATTTAGTCTGATTTCGCCGGGAAACGCCGCGCAACGTACTTCTTCTTCGCGGCCGGCAACAGCTTCGGTGATCCCGTTTCACCGTGGTCAGGGCCCTCCGATGAGCTGTTGCTTCTGATTAGCGTAGCTCCAGCTTCGTCTCGATGCTGTGGTGCTTAATCCGTTGTTGCTTGCTCATTTTGATCACCACAGTCACCGGCACACCATCACCGACGATCCTTGCTCCGCCGCCGTTGCTGCGTACGTCGACCCGCGTCTACGCTGCTTCTCCAGCCTTGCTCTCTGCTCCGTCGTGTTCGTGGTGAGCTACTGGTGCTTCCTGTACCGTTTATTTAATCGCTACCGAGCTCCTGTCGCCGGCGTAGTGCCGCCGAGCCGCCGCATCCGCCATGGCCGATGCCAAGCTCGTAGCTCGTAGTAATTCGTCTAGCTAGTGCCTTCAATCGATGCGCCGTGATGATGTGGTCATTTTGGTACCTTGACCGTCGCCTTTGGATTCACCGTCGGCGAGTTTGCGCCGGTCAGCGCCGTCGTCGTCGTAGTCAACGCGCGAAGGTTGAAGATGACATGTGGGGTCCGATGTCAGTGACTCAGCGTTCAAATGAGTTTTCTGTTTTTCAGATTTATATGAATAGTGCTGGAATTTGTTATTTTTGTGTAAATTTAATTAGAGCTCCAAAAATTATGAAAATTTTTGTGTGACTTCTTTGTGATGTATATTATATGACAAAAATTTGAAATATTGATTTCCAGTATTTTTGGGGTATGATAAAAATTGCTCAATTAATTAATAAATGACTTTCCATGATTTTTCTAGGCTTATTTACTTGTCCAAAAATTATGAAATTTGTTTTGCCACTTAGTTATCATGTAATGAACATTTACTAAAATTTTGAGCTCAATTAGAATAAGTTGATTTATTTCATAATTTTGAATTAAATAATTAATTCATAAAAGCAAATAGTAACCTTTAATAATTTAGGTTTTGTTTGAAATTTTGGATTGAGTGATGACCTTGGGTCATTTGTTGATAATGATCCTTGGCAGTTGATGTACGTGTTATGGAAAAGATTTAGTTTGTTTGACTTGCAACTGTACCGCGAAGGAAAGTTGTATTCAAATTCTTAATTTTTGTATCCATCATCGAGCATCATGTTTCGTATTCCGCATCATGTTAAACATGGCATTGTTATTACGTGTAGTGAACGAAGGTGAACACGTGGTAGTTAATCAAGTTGTTGAGGAGGTTAATCCGTCTGTTGAGGTCGGATCGAATACTTGTGAAACGACGCAGGAGCCGGACTTTTCCGTCAACGAAGGCAAGCCCCGGATGCATACAACCCTACCTTGTGTTTTATAAATTAATTTCGCTTTTGCTTTCTGTTACTGCATTAAGTGATTAGGAGTTAAGTAAGAGCCTAATTGGTGCATTACCACCCTTGTTATTCCATATTTACCATATTACCAGTTTTTAAACTCGTATATGCCTAGTTTTGCTTAGCTATGCGTAGAACGATGAAAGTCGGGTGATTACCTGTCACCTGCAAGTTTTAAATGGAACATTGGTTAACTATGTTAGCATGTGATATGGGAATGTGGAGTAATAAATCTAGACCGGGCGGACTCGGTGTGTGTGAGCCACAAGACATGGAGGTTTTGTGAGCGGGTTCTTTCCGCCTGTGTCGATTAAGGCACGTCCGTTGTTGAATTGCATGAGGTGAGAATTTGTAGTACTAACCACATACTCCGGTAAGCCTGAACTTGGTAATTCTATTACGAGAATGGCTACTCGCGCACTGGGAGTGGAGAGATGGCGGGAATAGCGTGTACCCTCGTGGCTGGAATGTGGCCGGATTTGAGGCGTGCTGTATTCTCGGGTGGCGCGGACCCGTTCTTGTTTTAGAGGATCCGAGGGTAGGTTGGTATATGTAGGTCAGGGACCTGCATATGTCGTGTGGTCTGGAATTCCCAGCTGGGTTTTTAATCGGTTCGAATCGTCGTTGCTCCTCGGTTATGGAGACTCAACTCACTGTTCATCATCGTAGAATTAATAACTAGAACTTGAGAATGGTTGATGAAGGTGTTGGATATGAAGTTTCATGATCTCATTACGGATCATGTCATCTTTGTATATGATTTTATGAAGTTTAAATTGTTGAAATAAAGAACTTTGTTGAAAGAGCTTTTACGCAAAATAACTTTGATTATGGCTAAAACCATACCTTGAATCCCTGAGCCTGCATTCCTGAGTTATCAGTTCTTATTTCGGTTAAGTCTTGTTGAGTACTTTTGTACTCAGGGTTCGTTGACCCCTTGTTGCAGGTGAGCCTCATGAGCAGATCTGTTTTGGATCGTGCTGCATGACTATCGTTCGTTCTGACGATGAGAAGTAAATGTGTGATCCTTGGGCAGGATGTTTATTTTGTGTGATATGTCTATATTAATTATGCCACTCCACTACTACTATGGTTTGTAATAACTATCAAACTTAGTTTGTAAGGTTTGAAACTACTGTTTGTAAATTATGTTATTGTAAGACTTCCGCTGTTTTCACTCTGATGCATATATTTGAATAAATGTTGTAATACTACAATGACCCTGTAACGTGATCCTGCTCGGAAATCGTGGATGATTCGGGGTTCCTCGGGGACACCCGACAGTCTTCTTAAGTTACTAGGAACATATGCATAGTCGTCAGAGGTCGTTGGACAGTGACAGGTGCATGTGGGTCCTATAATTTAGGAGGTTCTGCCACAGAATGGTATCGGAGCCATCGTTACAAGGTTTTTGTTGTATTGTTTTACAAAAACTTCAAAAGGATTTGGATGACTAAATTTAACTTGATAATTTGGTCCAAATTGCTTCTGACTTATCTTGTTTCTTTCTCACCATTCCTTATTTGATTAAAAGGGTCTTGTGTGGTGGAGTAGTAATCTTACTATGCCCTATATAAAAATAAATGTTGTTTATGTGCATTATAAACTTTGATGTTTTTGTTCGTAAGAACGATTCATGCATCATTATTAATTCACTCGTTACTTCCTTCACCTATTAGTCTGGAGTTGAGTAGTGAGACTGGTTTGAGTAATGTAATCCATCATAGCTGCTCTTTAGACTTTGATCAAATGGTCTTACTTGGATTAAATTGGTTTCCTACAGTATGGCTCGTGCCAAGATGACGCCCCATAAGTCCACTGGGCCTAAAGGAGTTCCTACGTCACCAACTTGCCCCTAGAAATGATGGTGCTAGCAGTAGCAGTTCTAGGCCTGATCCCCAAGCAGAGTTACAGAGGATTTTCTGCAGAATTAGCACAAGCTACTAGAGATAGGGCTTTGGATGCTATACAGTTAGGAGAATTACAGGATCAATTGATGCGTCTCACCACCGCACATAGGAACTGCGAAAGCATGTTAGTTCGTACGGTGGAGGGACGAAATGAGGCTTGGCATAGGGAAGATGTAGCTAGAGCTAGAACTCATGAGCTAGAATTCTATGTAGAAGATTTAGAAGAACATAATACCTATCTACATGAGGAAGTTCATAGGCTTAGCAATCTACTAAACCCGAATCATGAGCCTCAAGCTGATGCCATGGACCCAGGTGTCATCCTTGCTGATGAAAGTGAATCAGAAGAGGAAGAAGAAGAAGAAGATCCTGAAGAATTAGTAATGATAGATGAAAGTGATGATGAAGGCGGTAACAATTCCGGAATGGATACCGAGCCTGAAGTTTGAAGTAATCACGGAAAAGAGTAGAGTTGTGTAATAGAAGATCTAGTTAAGCTAGTAGTCTTGTTTAGATGTGTTCTTGTGTTTAAATAAGTGGCATCGATGTAATGCGGGTAGTAAGCTCTTTGATCTTTGAATAAAGACTTGTGAATAAAGTTTGGTTTGTTATGAACAGATGCGTCGTACGCGGGGATCGCATATTCCTGGTACTTCACAAGATGATGATGATATCCCCAACCCACCACCAATGCCGACCAATCTGGCTGATGCTATCGCTGCATTAGTCAATGTGACTGTGGAAAATTCTCGTTTGCTTCATGAGATGGCTCAAAGTAATCAGAATCAGATGCATGGAAACCGTGGCCGCAATTATAACAGGCATGAGGCTACCTATGTGGATTTCACGGATACAAAACCCCCGGTGTTCACCAAGGCAGATGAACCACTGGAGGCTGATGACTGGCTTAGGACCATGGAGCAGAAATTTGATCTTATTCACTGCACAGAGTTTCAGAAACCGGTGTTTGCTGCCCAGCAACTTAGAGGTGCAGCTGGTGCTTGGTATGCAAATCTGATGGCCATGCAGCCCGCAGGCATTCCATTAACTTGGACAGAATTTCGCACTGCTTTCAGAGCCCATTATATCCCGGAAGGAGTGATGGCTATGAAGCTGGATGAATTCCTTGCTTTGAAGCAAGGAGATCAAACCGTAATGCAGTATGTGGGAAGATTTAATCATCTGTCGCAGTATGCATCTGAACATGTCAATACGGATGCCAAGAAAAAGAAATGGTTCATGAGGGGTCTGAATACCAAACTGCAGACAATGATGACAGCCTGTACCAATATCACTTATCATGAGGCAGTAAATATTGCAATTGCTTCAGAGGCAAAGTATCGGCAGCATAAGGAGCTCAAGAAGAAAAAGAATGTGCCGTCTGGACCTTTTGGTGGAAACCAAAAGAGGCAGAGAGTGATTTATCATCCAGTAAACCATTATCGTCCTCCTTATCGTCTGCTACAGTTCCAAGCCGGGCAACAGTCAAATGTCCGTCCTGCTACAACCTATCCGAACTCACAATCAACCAATGCTTCTGGTGGTAATGCTCCAACATCACAGGGTCACAACTATCCGTGTTACAATTGTGGAAGGACTGGTCATTTCTCCAGGGAATGTCCATATCCTAGGCAGGCTAATCAAAATTATCAGAAGACCCCTGCCAATCAACAACAGGGTCAAGCATCAAACAAGAACCCCAATCAGAATGCTCAGAAGAACAAAGATGAGAGGAAGACAGGAAGGGTTTTCTATATTCAAGCCGGGGAAATTCCTAAAGGAGAGCCAGTGATGATGGGTATGTTTCCTGTCGCCAATCACCCTGCAGTTATACTTTTTGATTCTGGCGCATCGCATTCATTCATCAATAGAACATTTGTCGTGAAGCATGAAATTTCAATTGGGGCAACAAAGGAAAGTTTCTTTATACAGTCGCCCGGGGGACGTCTGTGTACTAAGGAAATGGTATACCAGGTACCCGTAAACCTGGGTGGGCATATTTTTCCCACTACCATGATTATCCTTAAGGATCAGGATATAGATGTAATCTTGGGAATGAATTGGATGTATCAGCATAAGGCTGTTATAGATGCTTTGAATAGGACCTTAAGAGTAAATTTGCCTGATAGTAATTCTCAACTTCTCATTCAACTTCCAACCCTGAGAAGATCAGTGGGCAAGATTTGTGCGACTGCTGTCAAAGAGATTAGAGATATTCCAGTAGTGTGTGAATTTCCAGATGTGTTTCCAGAAGATTTACCCGGTCTACCACCCGATAGGGATGTACAGTTCAATATAGAGTTACAACCCGGAACAGCTCCGATTTCTCGGAGAGCTTATAGGATGCCACCTAAGGAATTGGCCGAGTTGAAGACTCAGTTACAAGAATTGATTGAGAAAGGGTTTATCCAACCTAGTTCTTCACCTTGGGGATGTCCGGCAATTTTTGTGAAAAAGAAAGATGAGACCCTGAGGTTATGTGTTGACTATCGTCCGTTGAACGAAGTGACCATCAAGAATAAGTATCCATTACCTCGGATAGATTTGCTTTTTGATCAATTGGCCGGAGCCAAAGTTTTCTCCAAGATAGATTTGAGATCAGGATATCACCAAATTAAGATAAAGCCTGAAGATATTCCCAAAACGGCATTTACCACAAGATACGGATTATATGAATACTTGGTGATGTCTTTTGGTTTGACAAATGCTCCCGCTCATTTCATGTATCTGATGAACTCAGTATTCATGCCTGAGCTAGACAAGTTTGTAGTGGTGTTTATTGATGACATTCTAGTGTATTCCAAGAATAAGGAAGAACATGCGGAACACCTCAGAATTGTTCTGACCCGCTTGAGAGAACATCAACTATATGCCAAGTTCAGCAAGTGTGATTTTTGGCTTAAGGAAGTGCAATTTCTTGGACATGTCTTGTCAGCTGAAGGAGTTGCAGTTGATCCCGGCAAAGTGAGGGATGTGCTTGATTGGAAACCGCCAACCACAGTTCATCAAGTTTGGAGTTTTCTTGGATTGGCGGGGTATTACCGTCGGTTTATTCCAGAATTCTCTAAAGTATCAAAACCTATCACTGAATTGTTGAAGAACCAAGTCAAGTTTGTCTGGTCATTAGATTGTGAAGAGGCTTTCCAGACTTTAAAAAGGTTGTTGACTACTGCACCAGTGTTAGCTCAACCTGATATCGAGAAGCCATTTGATGTTTATTGTGATGCTTCAGGTATTGGTATTGGATGTGTGTTGATGCAAGAAGGCCGAGTCATTGCCTATGCGTCCAGGCAACTTAAGCAACATGAAGAACACTATCCTACTCATGATTTGGAATTAGCAGCTGTGGTTCATGCTCTAAAGATTTGGCGACATTACCTGCTTGGTAATACGTGCCATATTTACACCGATCACAAGAGCTTAAAGTATATCTTTACTCAGTCAGAGTTGAACATGCGACAAAGAAGATGGTTAGAACTGATTAAGGATTATGATTTGGAAGTACATTATCATCCGGGTAAAGCAAATGTGGTTGCAGATGCCCTTAGTCGCAAAAGTTATTGTAATTGTCTGACAGTGAGAACAATGGGTTTGAATTTATGCCAAGAAATGGAGAAGTTGAATGTAGAAGTAATTCAACAAGGAAGTTTGACCAACATAATTGTTGAAGTTACTATTCGAGATCAAGTTATTGCTGCTCAAAAGGAAAACAAGGGTATATCCCATATCAAGGAAAGAGTCAGGGATGGAAAAGCAGAATGTTTTAGTATAGATGATGAAGATGTGTTATGGTTCAAGGATCGCCTGGTGGTACCAAAAGTTCCTGAGTTGCGGCAGTCAATTCTAGATGAGGCACATGCTACTAGGTTATCTATCCATCCGGGAAGCAACAAGATGTACCATGATTTGAAGCAAAGATTCTGGTGGACTAAAATGAAAATAGAGATTGCTAGATATATAGCGAAGTGTGATACCTGTCAAAAGGTGAAAGCTATACATTTGAGGTCTGCTGGTGAGTTACAACCATTACCTATTCCATCTTGGAAGTGGGAGGACATCAGTATGGATTTTATTGTTGGTCTACCCAAGACATCAAAGGGATTTGACTCAGTATGGGTTATTGTAGATCGACTCACTAAGTCAGCACATTTTCTTCCAGTCAAGACCATATATCCTACGATCCAATATGCTAAGATGTATTTGGCAAGAATCATGAGTCTCCATGGAGTACCCAAGACTATAGTGTCAGATAGGGGTACACAATTTGTCTCCAGCTTTTGGAAACACTTACATGCTTCGTTAGGTACCAAACTTCTGTATAGTACAGCTTATCATCCGCAGACTGATGGGCAGACTGAAAGAGTCAATCAAGTACTTGAAGACATGTTAAGGTGTTGTGTCCTTAACTATTCCAATAAGTGGGATGAGTGCTTACCTTTGGCCGAGTTCTCATACAACAATAGTTATCAAGAAAGCATTAGAATGGCTCCATTTGAAGCACTCTATGGTCGTAGATGCAGAACATCGTTGAGTTGGTCTGAGCCAGGAGAGAGAAGGTTCTTTGGAGTTGACCTTGTGAAAGAAACAGAAGACAAGGTTAGGCAAATACAGAGTAATCTGAAGATAGCTCAGTCCCGCCAAAAGAGTTATGCGGATAGACGACGGAGACCATTGGTATTTAACAAAGGAGATTTTGTATATCTGAAAGTATCACCAATGAAGGGAGTTAACCGTTTTGGTGTTAAAGGAAAGTTGGCACCTCGATATATTGGACCATATCAAATTTTGGAGAGATATGGAAAAGTGGCATATCGCTTGAAATTACCTGAACATCTCGCAGCTGTGCATGATGTGTTCCACGTTTCTCAATTGAAGAAGTGTCTCCGAGTGCCTGAACAGAATGTTGAAGTTGAAGGAGTAGAACTAGAACCGGATTTAACTTACTCCGAATATCCTATCCGAGTGCTGGATCAGAAAGATCGTGTTACTCGAAGACGGACAATCATGTTCTATAAAGTACAATGGAATCAACATTCAGAAGAGGAAGCTACCTGGGAATCAGAAGATTACTTGTTAGAAAAGTTTCCAGAGTTTCTAGCGTCAATATAGAATAGAATAATGTTAGTTGAGCTCGGTTACTACAAATTGTGTTTTGTAAAAGAACCTCAGTTGTTTTATGGAAAAGTTCTGGATCTTTTTGGATTGACACATTTCCTTTTCCATTACTTACTCTATGGCTTTGAATCTCGGGGCGAGATTTCTTTTAGGGGGAAGGAATGTAACACCTCGGGTGTTTAAAATACTAAAACCTGACATATCATCATATGCATTGCAAAGCATTTGGCAGTTGGTGAAAACTTTGAGATGCATACACTAAAATGAGTTTATATTCATGTGGTATGTGTTGAATTGTATTGTTTGACTTAAATTTAAAGTTTGTTTGGATTTTTGAATTTTTCGAGAAAACCCCGATTTTCAGCATTTAAATCCTACCCTGAAAATCCATTTAAAAATCTAAGCATATTTTGGGGTTGATCCCAAAAGCAAAAGTGTAGAGCTTGGCAAGTTAAGCAAAGTTTGTTTTTGGAGTTTTTCAAGTTGTTTAGAAAATTTTTGAGTAATTCAAAAAGGCGTAATTCGTTAAATTTCCCTATTTGAATTCAAAAGTTCATTTCAAAATCTAGACCGAATTAGGAGATGGTTATAAAAGCAAAGTTGTAGAACTTTTGATTTTGAACAACTTTTATTTTTGGAGATTTTTGAGTTGTTATACAAATTTGGGAGTAATTTGAATTTGAAACCGAATGGCAATTCTGTAATTGAGTGAACAGTGTCCACCGCCGAAGCTACATGGCCGGCGACCGTCTTCGACGTTCCAGGCGCGCGCGTGGCGGCCTTGGCTTCGCGCTGGCGTGGGAAAGGCGTCGCCGTGGCTTCTCCTTGCTTCCTTGGCCGTCCTATAAAGCTCCGACGCCGCCGTCGTCGTCGTTTCTCTTCCTTCTCTGTTTTTCCCGTCACCACCGCCGCAGCTCCGTCGAGCTCTCGCCGTCGACTTAGCGCCGTTGCCGCCTCGGCAAAGCATGCTCCAGCTCCGCCTACTCCTTGCGCGTCCAGCTAACCCCTCAATTTAGTCTGATTTCGCCGGGAAACGCCGCGCAACGTACTTCTTCTTCGCGGCCGGCAACAGCTTCGGTGATCCCGTTTCACCGTGGTCAGGGCCCTCCGATGAGCTGTTGCTTCTGATTAGCGTAGCTCCAGCTTCGTCTCGATGCTGTGGTGCTTAATCCGTTGTTGCTTGCTCATTTTGATCACCACAGTCACCGGCACACCATCACCGACGATCCTTGCTCCGCCGCCGTTGCTGCGTACGTCGACCCGCGTCTACGCTGCTTCTCCAACCTTGCTCTCTGCTCCGTCGTGTTCGTGGTGAGCTACTGGTGCTTCCTGTACCGTTTATTTAATCGCTACCGAGCTCCTGTCGCCGGCGTAGTGCCGCCGAGCCGCCGCATCCGCCATGGCCGATGCCAAGCTCGTAGCTCGTAGTAATTCGTCTAGCTAGTGCCTTCAATCGATGCGCCGTGATGATGTGGTCATTTTGGTACCTTGACCGTCGCCTTTGGATTCACCGTCGGCGAGTTTGCGCCGGTCAGCGCCGTCGTCGTCGTAGTCAACGCGCGAAGGTTGAAGATGACATGTGGGGTCCGATGTCAGTGACTCAGCGTTCAAATGAGTTTTCTGTTTTTCAGATTTATATGAATAGTGCTGGAATTTGTTATTTTTGTGTAAATTTAATTAGAGCTCCAAAAATTATGAAAATTTTTGTGTGACTTCTTTGTGATGTATATTATATGACAAAAATTTGAAATATTGATTTCCAGTATTTTTGGGGTATGATAAAAATTGCTCAATTAATTAATAAATGACTTTCCATGATTTTTCTAGGCTTATTTACTTGTCCAAAAATTATGAAATTTGTTTTGCCACTTAGTTATCATGTAATGAACATTTACTAAAATTTTGAGCTCAATTAGAATAAGTTGATTTATTTCATAATTTTGAATTAAATAATTAATTCATAAAAGCAAATAGTAACCTTTAATAATTTAGGTTTTGTTTGAAATTTTGGATTGAGTGATGACCTTGGGTCATTTGTTGATAATGATCCTTGGCAGTTGATGTACGTGTTATGGAAAAGATTTAGTTTGTTTGACTTGCAACTGTACCGCGAAGGAAAGTTGTATTCAAATTCTTAATTTTTGTATCCATCATCGAGCATCATGTTTCGTATTCCGCATCATGTTAAACATGGCATTGTTATTACGTGTAGTGAACGAAGGTGAACACGTGGTAGTTAATCAAGTTGTTGAGGAGGTTAA
Source organism: Miscanthus floridulus (assembly GCF_019320115.1). Classification (NCBI taxonomy): domain Eukaryota; kingdom Viridiplantae; phylum Streptophyta; class Magnoliopsida; order Poales; family Poaceae; genus Miscanthus; species Miscanthus floridulus. The sequence continues at coordinate 97,162,070 of NC_089595.1, forward strand.
TCCGTCTGTTGAGGTCGGATCGAATACTTGTGAAACGACGCAGGAGCCGGACTTTTCCGTCAACGAAGGCAAGCCCCGGATGCATACAACCCTACCTTGTGTTTTATAAATTAATTTCGCTTTTGCTTTCTGTTACTGCATTAAGTGATTAGGAGTTAAGTAAGAGCCTAATTGGTGCATTACCACCCTTGTTATTCCATATTTACCATATTACCAGTTTTTAAACTCGTATATGCCTAGTTTTGCTTAGCTATGCGTAGAACGATGAAAGTCGGGTGATTACCTGTCACCTGCAAGTTTTAAATGGAACATTGGTTAACTATGTTAGCATGTGATATGGGAATGTGGAGTAATAAATCTAGACCGGGCGGACTCGGTGTGTGTGAGCCACAAGACATGGAGGTTTTGTGAGCGGGTTCTTTCCGCCTGTGTCGATTAAGGCACGTCCGTTGTTGAATTGCATGAGGTGAGAATTTGTAGTACTAACCACATACTCCGGTAAGCCTGAACTTGGTAATTCTATTACGAGAATGGCTACTCGCGCACTGGGAGTGGAGAGATGGCGGGAATAGCGTGTACCCTCGTGGCTGGAATGTGGCCGGATTTGAGGCGTGCTGTATTCTCGGGTGGCGCGGACCCGTTCTTGTTTTAGAGGATCCGAGGGTAGGTTGGTATATGTAGGTCAGGGACCTGCATATGTCGTGTGGTCTGGAATTCCCAGCTGGGTTTTTAATCGGTTCGAATCGTCGTTGCTCCTCGGTTATGGAGACTCAACTCACTGTTCATCATCGTAGAATTAATAACTAGAACTTGAGAATGGTTGATGAAGGTGTTGGATATGAAGTTTCATGATCTCATTACGGATCATGTCATCTTTGTATATGATTTTATGAAGTTTAAATTGTTGAAATAAAGAACTTTGTTGAAAGAGCTTTTACGCAAAATAACTTTGATTATGGCTAAAACCATACCTTGAATCCCTGAGCCTGCATTCCTGAGTTATCAGTTCTTATTTCGGTTAAGTCTTGTTGAGTACTTTTGTACTCAGGGTTCGTTGACCCCTTGTTGCAGGTGAGCCTCATGAGCAGATCTGTTTTGGATCGTGCTGCATGACTATCGTTCGTTCTGACGATGAGAAGTAAATGTGTGATCCTTGGGCAGGATGTTTATTTTGTGTGATATGTCTATATTAATTATGCCACTCCACTACTACTATGGTTTGTAATAACTATCAAACTTAGTTTGTAAGGTTTGAAACTACTGTTTGTAAATTATGTTATTGTAAGACTTCCGCTGTTTTCACTCTGATGCATATATTTGAATAAATGTTGTAATACTACAATGACCCTGTAACGTGATCCTGCTCGGAAATCGTGGATGATTCGGGGTTCCTCGGGGACACCCGACAGTCTTCTTAAGTTACTAGGAACATATGCATAGTCGTCAGAGGTCGTTGGACAGTGACAGGTGCATGTGGGTCCTATAATTTAGGAGGTTCTGCCACAATGATGTGACTAGAATGGTGTATAACAGCTTCTGAACCTGAGGGTAATGAGTTTTGGACTCATTAAAAACCTCACTGATGAAGTAGACCGGATGTTGCACCTTATAGGCATGTCCAACCTCCTCATGCTCAACGACGATAGCTATGCTAACGCCGTGAGAGGTAGCGGCGATGTAGATCAATATGGTTTCATCTGGTTGAGGCGCTGTCATGATCGGGGGCTTCATTAAAAACAACTTGAGTTGCTCGAAGGCTGTATCAGCCTCCTCCGACCAGGAGAAGTGCTTACAAGCCTTGAGTAGTTTGAAGAACAGAAGTCCCTTTTCGCCGAGGCGTGATATAAATCAGCTGAGAGTAGCCATGCACCCTATGAGCTTCTGTATATCCTTTACGTAGGTCGGTTGTTTCATATTGGTAATGGCGGAGACCTTGTCGGGGTTGGGTTTGATGCCGTGGGCGCTGACGATGTAGCCTAGGAGTATGTTAGATGGAACTCCAAAGATGCACTTTGAAGGGTTCAACTTCCATCGGTATCTTTTTAGGTTGGCGAATGTTTCTTCGAGGTCGGTGATGAGATTATCGACGGTTTTGGATTTGACGACCACATTGTCGATGTAAGCTTCGATGTTGCGGCCTATCTGTTGGTCAAGGCACATCTGGATGGCCCTTTGGTAGGTCGCCCCAGAGTTTTTTAGTCTAAAAGACATGGTGGTATAGCAATACGCACCGAAAGGCATGACGAATGATATTTTGATTTGGTCGTCCTCTTTGAGGGATATCTGGTGATAGCCAGAGTAACAATCGAGGAAGGAGAGGAGTTCACAGCCAGTGGTGGAGTCTACAACCTCGTCTATCTGAGGCAAACCGAAGGGGTCTTTAGGGTAGTGTTTATTGAGATCAATGTAATCAACGCACATTCTCTATTCTTTATTCTTCTTTTGAATAAGAACTAGGTTTGCCAGTCACTCAGGATGATACACTTCTTTAATAAATCCGGCTGCTAGGAGCCATTTTATTTCTACCCTAATAGCCTCCTTGTCTAGCGTGAATCGTCGGAGCTTCTGCTTGATCGGCTTGGTGGCGGTAAGACATTCAAGGAGTGCTCGATCTTCTCTCATGGTACCCCCGGCATGTCTATAGGTTTCCAAGCAAACACGTCAGTGTTGGCACGTAGGAAGGAGACGAGCGTGCTTTCCTATTTAGGGTCGAGATGAGCCCCAATCTTGGTGATCTTGGTGGGGTCGTCGAGGCCGAGGCCGACCTCCTTTGTTTTCTTAGACTTGATGGAGGCACGTGGAGGCTCCAGCGCTAGGATCTCCATGTCATCAGTGGGCACCGTCTTGGCGTCGGTGACCATACTAGCCATCTGGATGGAGAGGTCGATGGCTTCGACGAGGGAGATACTCTATGTTTCATAGGTATAGGCGATGGAGAGGTTGGCCCACAAAGCTAGAACTCCTATAGGCGCGGGCATCTTCAATACCAGATAGGCATAGTGCAGTATGGCCATCAACTTGGCCAGAGCTGGCCAACCAAGTATGGTGTGGTAGGCGATGTTGAAGTCGGCGACGTAGAAGTTGATGTGCTCGACACGAAAGTTGCTAGCCATGCCGAATTGTATCGGGAGGGTGATCTCTCCAAGTGGTCGGGATGCCCTACCAGGTACCACCCCCTAGAAGGAGGAGTTGGAGGGAGTGAGGTCTTCTACTCTAAGGCCTAGCTCCTTTAGGGCTCCAGCGAAGAGCAGGTTCAGGGCGCTTCCGCCGTCGATGAGTACTTTCCTGAAGAGTACTTTCTTGACGGTTGCATCGAGAACGAGGGGGAAACGCCCTATGTAAGGGATGTCCACCCACTGGTCAGCCTTGTTGAAGGTGATGGGAACCTCAGACCAGAGGCGATAGCTGGGGTCAGCGATAGCATCTTCTGTGTTGACGGCGAGCACCCGGCTGGCGGTGAGTTTTCGATCTCTTCTATTCTCAACAGCGATGAGGCCCCCGAAGATAGTGGCGACCACTTTGTTGTGATCCTAGAAGGCGTTATTGTTGTCCCCAGGTGGTCAGTGACCTCTGGCTCCGACATCGTTGCCGTCATCCTTCTTTTTGGCCTGGAACTCCTTAGCCAAGCCAAGGCAGTCCTTCATCTTGTGCTTATTGTTCTTGTGGAGAGGGCACGGGCCTTCAAGGATTTTCTTATACTGCTTGTCATAGTTACGTTTGGTGCGAGATTCATCAACGGTGGCGACAATGTTGTCTGGTCGGCGGTGGCGATACTGACCAGCTTTAGACCCTTCCGGCCGATCATGGCCACTGCCCTGATGGTGGTCGCGGTCGTCGTAGCGGCGGTCACTATGGCGTCGTTCGTTGGGGTAGTCATCACTACGGCGAGTTGGGGCGGTGAGTGGCTACATCTTTGTTGAAGCGAACTTCAGCCTCTTCAGCGTCGGCATATTGATTGGCGGTCGTGATTATCTCACCAATCCCCTTTGGTGGCTTATGATTGAATTTGGAGCGGAGGTCACGATGATGGAGTCCTCTAACAAGGCGATGATGACTTCTGTTTCTATGATGTTGGGAATAGAATTCCTCATCTCAGAAAATCGTCAGATGTAACTATGGAGGAGCTCGGATGATTTCTAATAAATGCGATTCAGATCGTGCTTGGTGCCCGGCCGAGTACACGTAGCCATGTAATTGTCGATGAAGACCTTCTTCAACTGTTCCCAAGATTCGATGGAATCTGGGCGAGGCTGGTGAGCCAGTTCATTGCGGTCGGGCATGAGCATGATTCAAAGATAGTTCACCATGACACTGGTATCTCCCCCGGAGGCACGCGTAGCGATGGCATAAGCCAATAGCCACTGTGTGGGATTCATCCGCCCCTCGTAGGGCTCGACCCTAGTGATTTTGAAACCATAGGGCCACTAGAGTGTTCAGAGTGCTCTCGTGAATGCTCGGGGCCCTTTGGGATCATCATCGTTGGGATCGGGAGCATTGCCGACATTAAGTGGCTGGAGGGCTACATCCGGATTACCAAATTCTTGCTCGTATTCTTGACATCGACGTACTTCCTCCTCATGCCAAGAGAAACGGTGCACATCGATATGACGTCATGCATCCCAGAGGTTGTTGATGTGTGCTCGGACATCTTGATTGACCTCTTGGTCGTGTTGGCGAGGGTTGTCGATATGGTTCCCCCTAGCTCCCCCCTAGAGGGGTTGTCTATCATCACGATGTTGGTTGGTGAAATAGCTTCTGCTAGGGCGGCGATTGAATTTTGGCATGGCGGATCGGTGACTCGAGCTTGTCGAGTAGGAAAGTCCCTGATCCTGGTGGATCTTGTTGACCTGGCAGTGCGCAGCTTTAAGCATTACAGCGACCTTGGCGACCTCTGGCGTTTGTTCGAGCCGAGCGAGCTCGTTGGCGGCCACGGCCAAGTTGGCGCTCGAGGTCTTGTAGACATTGTGGCCATCAACACGGACGAATTCATCGTCAAGGTTGCGGTAGAGTAGGCATGGCCTCCCTTGTGAGTCGAGTTGTTCTCCATTGTGAAAAGCCTCGGCTAACACAATGGCGGCCTCATTCGCTCGGTGCTACACACGGTTGGCATTTCTGTTGATGCGAGCTGCGCTGTCCTCATCGGTTTCTCCATCCCATGGAGGGCTATCGACGCTGACATTAAAAATCCTGCCTCCTTGGAAGGGAGGAAAAGGAGGTTGGACGGCAGCGGTTTCGGCGACAATCTCCGTAGAGCCCTAGAACTTAGAGTCTGGATTTTTCTCCAAGATGGTGTGGAGGGATTCATTGGGATGTTGGTCGATTTGCAGCATATTGACAGTCGACGAGAGCTGGTCGGCGATCGGGTCGGTGAGAGGGTAGATGTTTCTAATCTGGTTGGTGAATTTGTCCCTTAGGGCATCCTAATGGATGGTGGTCGTATCCCCTGGAGTTTCTTGTTTGGCTTCCGATAGATCGAAACCGAAAGGTGGTTGGCGCTGAACTAGAGTGGTCAGAGCTAATTCCGTGAGGTAGAGGTAGTCGGTGAGCTTCTGGCCGACCTGATCGATGGATGTGATCAGATCGTCGTTGCTGACCTGCTTCCTCGAGTAGCAGGGCAACAGGCGATGAGTTGTTGGTGAAGACGACCTCGGAGGCGGTTTTGAGATCGGATCTGTCGTTGCAGGTGTTGGTGTGGTTGGCACAGAATCGATCTGCACTAGCTTGATGATCTCTCCATCTCCGTCAGCATTGATGACCTAGGAGATCGATCCAACCATAAAGATTTGGCCAGGCTTTAGAGAGGACAAAGAGCCTAAAAAGTGTACCATCTTGTTCGTCTTGGAAACATCACGCTGAAAGCTCTAGTTTTGTTTTAGTGAATTGATGAAACCCTAAGTGCTAACCTAATTTACCAAAGTGATCATGAGATAGGTAGCACATTCCAAGTGGTGAAGCAAATAAAGATCATGGCATGATAATGGTGATGCCATGGTGATGATCAAGTGCTTGGACTTGAAAAGAAGAAAGAGAAAAACAAAAAGCTCAAGGCAAAGGTATAAGTGGTAGGAGCCATTTTTGTTTTGGTGATCGAGACACTTAGTGATTGTGATCACATTTAGGAACGATAGCCATACTATTAAGAGGGGTGAAACTCGTATCGAAATGCGGTTATCAAAGTACCACTAGATGATCTAACTCATTGCATATGCATTTAGGATCTAGTGGGGTGCTAACACCCTTGAAAACATTTGTGAAAATATGCTAACACATGTGCACAAGGTGATACACTTGGTGGTTGGTACATTTGAGCAAGGGTTAGAAACTTCATTGGTGGAGTGTCCGCCCGTAGAGTGCGAACAGTCCGACGGTGCCACCTGCACCCTGTACAGAAAAGACAGGGTTTCATAGAGTGCACCGGACGCTGGTCTCAACTAGACCGGAGCGGCCGGTCAGTGGAAGCAGTGAAGACACTAGCGTCGGTCTTCGACCGGACGCTGGCTGGCTATGTTTGGTCCCGCTGACGTGGCAGCGCACAAAAAAGATGGTGAGTGACCGGACGCTGGGTGAGTCCGGTCGGACATGACCGAATGTGTCCGGTCACAAATTTCCACCTCTGGGAGCTTACTGGAAGTGACCGGATGCTGGGGTCCTGTGTTCGGTCGGGCGTGACCGGACACGAGTGGAACTTACTGGAAACGACCGGACGCTGGGGTCCTACGTCCGGTCACTTTGAGCAGTGCATCCGGTCACAACTTAAATGTACTGATGACTGTTGAGATCGGGCGATTAGCATTTGAAGCAGGAGACACGTGGCGTGCATCGTGCGACCGGACGTTGGGGTCCTACGTCCGGTCAAACCGACCAGTGCGTCCGGTTGCCTCGATTTTCAGCGGACTGGAGAGCCAATGGCTCTATTTCGTGGGGGCTTCTATTTAAGCACCATGGCCGGTTCAAGCTCACTCTCTTGGCCATTTGCATTGACATAGCAACCTTGTGAGCTTAGGCAAAGCTCTCCCACTCATCTCCATCATTGATTCAACATCTTTTTGAGATTGAGAGTGAATCCATGTGCATTGCTTGAGTGTTTGCATCTAGAGGCACTTAGTGTTCGTGTTTCGCTGCGGGATTCGCTTGTTACTCTTAGTGGTTGCCGCCACCTAGACGGTTGGAGCAACGAGAATCGTCTAGCGGAGGTTGGTGATTGTCTCCGGCTTCAATCGTGATGATTGTGAGGGGTTCTTGACATTTTCCCGGCGGAGAGCCAAAAGGTACTCTAGTGAATTGCTCGTGGCTTGGGTGATCCTCATCTTATGTTGGTTGTACGGCACCCTATTGAGGGTTTGGCGTGTGATGCCAATTAGCGCGTGAACCTCCAAGTGAGTGAATCACCATAACGAGGACTAGCTTGCCGACAAGCAAGTAAACCTCGAAAA